>NC_140943.1:35040670-35380670 GCF_014529385.1 Adiantum capillus-veneris | reverse complement strand
ATGGCTCATTGGAGAAGTAGAAAGCAAGGTTAGTAGCACAAGGTTTTTCACAAATTAAAGGGTTTGATGTGAGTGAAACCTTTGCTCCCATAACTTGAATGAACATTATTCATCTTATACTTTCTTGTGTTGTTAGATTTGTTGGGTTGTTTTCCAAATGGATGTAGTATCAGGTTTTTTGAATGGACTTCTCAAGGAGAACGTTTATGTAGAGCGACCACAATGAGAAGTACATCACCCTCACGCTTTACATACAATGTGCTTTCTGTTGGACTGTTATGAGAGCCTCATTTAACCGAATGAGTGTCAGCTTTCTCATACCAAGCACGAGGAGATTGCTTCAACCCATACAAAGCCTTCTTACATCTGCATACTTTTTCCTCTTGTCCTTTTATAACAAAACCGTGAGGCTGCGTTACATAAACTTCCTCAAATATGTCACCGTTCAAGAAACCAATAACAATGTCTAATTGATGTACATCCCAACCAAAATGAGCTGCCAATGCACATAGAAAACGCACAATAGTCATACAACAAGTGGGAGAAAAAGTCTCTTCATAATCTATGCCTTTTGTTGTGCATAACCCTTTGCAACAAGTCAAGCCTTATGGAGATCGATCTCACCATCCGGTTTGCGTTTCAACTTGTAAACCCACTTCGTACCAATGGCCTTTTTGCCAGGAGGAAAATCACATAAAGTCCATGTGTCATTTTCTATAAGTGCATCGTATTCTGATTGCATGGCAGCCATCCAATTTTTTGAATTTTGTGCTTCATCAAAAGACAAAGGCTCCTCAACATCATGTAAGCTAGACATAGCCAAAGCATAACAATCTGATGCATAACATGCATGGCGAGAGCCTGAACAAGTACGACTAGATGAAGGTGCATCCAATTTACTGTCACGCAAAGTGTGCACCAGCCATTTTGACATACCTCTAGCCTGCTCATTTTCATCCCTTTCCTCATTAAGTACATCTTGTACATCTGCATCAGTTAGGCTGATCTGTAACATTTTCAGAAACCCCCATAGGCTGTACATTTGCCTCATTGGAACTTACATTCACATTTCCACCACTGAAAAGAGGCAACAAAGTGTCATAAATGTTCTGTGAGCTTACATTACTATCTCCAATACATGACAGCAAGGGCTTAACAGAATCTTCCACAAACACTACATCCCGTGAAACCAGAATACGTTTTGTTTGCGGATGATACAACCTGTAACCTTTGCTTTCAGCACTATAACCAACAAAAATACATTTGACAGCCTTATCATCCAATTCTCTACGTTGTGTTTGTGGCACCAAAGCATATGCCAAATAGTCAAAACACACATGTGCTCAATAGAAGGCTTTCTATCATGCCATGCTTCATATGGAGTAATAGACTGCAAAGCTTTCGTAGGACACCTGTTAAGCACATAAGTGGCACACATGATGGCCTCAAGCCAAAAAGAATGCGGCAAGGCTTGACTTTTGACCATACATCGTGCCATTTCTGTCAGTGACCTGTTTTTTTTTTCTCTCAGCAACACCATTTTGCTGAGGTGTATAAGGCACTGTACATTGGTGTTTTATCCCACGACTAGCCAGAAATGCATTAAATTCATGAGACATATACTCTCCCCCTCGATCGGAACGGAGGGTGCCCATAGTACATTTCGAGACATTTTCAGCCATAGCCAGAAATTGTTTGAAGCACATAAAAACTTTGGACTTCGCTTTAAGCGGAAATACCCATGCATGCCTGGGGTAATCATCAATGAAAGTCACGAAGTATAGGTAATTGCCCAAGGACGGAGTTTGCATGGGCCCACAAACATCACTATGCACAAGATGCAACCTGCATGTGGCCCGAACTGAACCATCCTTTGGAAACTTAGAACGCTGCATCTTACCCAAAATACAGCCTTCACCAACATGTTTGACAGGTGCTTGAAGATGCAGCAAAGAAGCAACCATATCAGATTTCTGCAAACGCACCAAACTGGCAAAATTCAGATGACCAAAACGTACATGCCAAAGTTTTGCATCTGAAATAGCCCTTGAATCTGCAACATCATTTGCAAAAATTTTGTCCACACTTGTCGTACAAAGTGAGCTTATACAGCCCATGGCACAAAAGGCCAGATGCAACAATTTCATCACCAAAACTGAGATCATGAACTATACATCTGTCATCCACAAATTTGACTACAAGTCCAAGTCTAGCAAGTGCGGATACAGACAAGAGATTCTTCTTGATCCCAGGTACATAAAGTGCATCAACAAGTGTGAAGGAACTCCCATTAGCAGCAGTAAGCACAATCTTTCCAACTCCCTGAACTGGATAAGAGGCGTTGTTGGCAAGGGTGACTGAATTCCCGTGAGGGACAGACTCGAGAGAGGTGAACAATTCACGATGTGAGGTAATGTGCTTTGTAGCACCACTATCGAAATACCACACATGTGAATCTCCAGCAACTGACAAGCATGCATCATGGACAGCAGGGTTGTAAGTGCACTCTGCACTAAAAGCCCATTCTGCATCAACATCAACAACACAGTCTCCTTTCACAAAAGACTCAACAATGGCTGCATTTGTAGTGGAACCAGCATTTGCAGTGGAACCACCCTCTTTCTTCTTAGCCTCTTTGGCCTTCAACTTAGGACACGACTTGATCAAGTGATCATTGGCTTTACAATAATGGAAACGCATCTTCTTTTTGCCCTTATCACCAGAAAGTCCAGACAAAGTGCTGTCAGCAGAAGCATTAGGAACAAAAGTTTTGCCACTCGCGACAGAACCATAAGAAGTGGCTGCATTACTGTTACCACCCTTTCTTTGAGAAGCAATAAAAGCCTGTTCAACTACACGCTGCCTAGTCATGTTTTTTCTGGAAAGTGACTCTTGCAACAGCAATGTGCATAATGCATCAAACTTGACAACTTCTGGATTCCCTTGGGTCATAAGTCTCCAAGTACTAGAAAAAGTCTGGTAAGAATCTGGTAAGGCATCAAGGACAGTCTGCACAAGGGAACTGTCTGAAATGACTTCACCTGCAGAAATGAGTTGCTCATTGATATCCTTGACACTAGCAAGGAAAGTGTCCATATCATCTTCCTCATGCATAATCTTTGACTCCAACTCTTTACGCAGCAAAGCAACTTTAGCCGCATTGCGACTTGCATAAAGACCAGCCAAAATATCCCAAGCCTGTTTTGCAGATTTTGTTGAACGGATGTGAGGAACAATGGTGCGCTTCACAGACAACGCAATCAATGCATGAGCCTGCGCATCCTTTACATCCCAACAAGCTTGTTCTGTCGTAGGCAAAACAACTCTAATAGAAGCAATCCTTGCAGCAAGACCTGCAACATCCTCAACATGGCCTACATCCTCAGAACCAGGACGTACATCAATGCCCTGCACAATGTTCCAGACGCCCTTTGACACAAGAACATGTTGCATCATATAAGCCCACATAGGGTAATTATCCCCATCCAACCTATCCTCAGCAGCAAACATCTTGAACACATCTGTGTTGTTGTTGTCAGCCATGGTAAAGGTTGCACCTGATGTGAAAACTGCCCGAAAATAGGAGAAACAGAGCGGGAACAACACGTGCTATATAGCACAAACCGTAGAAGACTATGAGGCACCTGTTATGCAGAAAACAGCACTGACAAAAATTCTACACAAAATGACGAAATAGCATGTGTAGCACTGTCTGTAGTGGAAACGGAGGCCGAAATGAGCCCGAATCAAAAATCTGAGCAGACTAAGCTCTGTCAGCTCTTCCGAAATATTTTTCGACCTGCGAACGCTCGCCAAAGCTCACTGAAATCGAAGAAAGTGAGCAGGCGTGTGTTGGAGCAGCTGCCCGAGACGACGCAACCTGCTCTCATACCAATTGTTGGAATTAGGGTTGTAGAGAAACGCACACAGCTTGGAGAAGACGAAGGAAGCTCAAGGCACACAATAGAGAGTCTGTTACTTAGTGTGCAATGGAAAGATAGATAGGCCTAGAGTGATGGGCGTATATACAATGCACGGGGGAAAAAACCTCCTAAAGAGGGAAAAAATGCCCCGGCGGTCCTAGTGTGTTCACACACATCACTACCACATGTATATGGTAACAGGAATGTATGTGCTAAGTATACGAAAGCTACTTTGGACCATGGCATTTTCTATGACATGGGCACAAATATCCTAAGTGGGTATTGTGACTCTGATTGGGTAGAAGATTGTAATTCTAGAAAGTCAATTTCTTGATATTGTTTTTCACTTGGTTCTAGAGTGTTTTCTTGAATTAGCAAGGAGCATCCAACTGTCGCTCTTTCTTCAACAAAAGCGCAGCATAAAGATGCTTGTTTTGCAGCTTGTGAATCAGTTTGGCTCAAGAGAGTTCTCATGAACTTTGGTGTTCCTATTGATTCTGCAAAAACACTTCAATGTGACAAGTAGATTTGCATAGAGATTGTCAAGAACCCTGTCTTCCATGCATGCACAAAGCATACTGAGATTCAATATCAACATTTTTGAGAGCTTATTATGAGAATGAGATTGTGGAGCTAGGGTATTGTCCTAGTGAAGATAATTATGCATATATCTTCATCAAATCTCTTGGAAAAGACCAACTACTTCAACACTTTCATCGACTCCGAGTTGGCGCATGGCCAACATAAAGCATCTTCAAGTGTTCATTGAGGGGAGTATTATTGTAACTGCAATGTCCACCTGTCAATTTTTCCCACCATCATGTATGTTGTATAGTTTTTAAGGCCGCCATACGAGGAGAAGCCAATAGTGCACATATATTTGGTGGATTCCAACTTCCACGGTGATGAGGTCTTTTTTTGTGATCATAGATGGTACATAACTAATTTGGGCATGATGAGCAGCCCTAACTAGGGGGGTCTGGCCAAGTGGTCCCCCCAAGCAAAAATTCAGGGCAGTGACCCGAGGAAAATTTTGAAGGAATATTCCTTGCAATACTATGCCATATATACATGCCATTAGTATTATGGTCGGTGGTCAATGGCCACGAACGGTAGGTTGGCATAGTCAATACCGCATGCCACACACACACACACACACACACACACACACATATATCTACGATCCACCTATAGCACTATATAAGGAGGCCATCTCCATGAACCATGGCATCCTATATTAAAGAATAATCAGTCCCTTGTATTTCTACATACTAGCTCTAGTTGTCTATATCACCATCTAAGCTCTTGGGTGGATAACACCATCACTTTGTAATAGTGGTAAATAAATTTTTCTTTGTCACTAATGTAATTTGCATCGTATCTCTCTCTACCCTCCTTGCTACAAGATTCTATTTGTTCTTCATTTCTTACATCAATGTTAGATGTGGTATGGTTCACATACAATGGAGAAAAACAATTTGCACCGTCTCTTCTAGGGCTAGCATGTGGTGGTTGGGAAAAATTTCAGCCTCAAAGAAGAGACCTTGCACAATTTTTCCATTTTTCAATTGGACATTGGGCATCAGTTCTAGCCCTTGTGTGATTGCAATAAGGCAAATAATGTTGGGTGCATTAAGGTGAGCGTTGTGTTGTCCTCTAGAAGGTTGATGATAACTTTGAGGAATTTTCCTGTTAGTTGCATAGTAAACTCAAGGACATGAGTAACGTGGTTACTCTTACCACACTAACAACCTTTCTTACACCTTGATGACATGATTTCCAATTCCATGTCTACCTTGGTTGGTGTAGAGTCTTTTGTCCTCCTTCGACCTTCTAGTTAATCACTCCTTAAAGAGAAATTCATGTGGGTCTTTCTATTTATAAAAATCCAATAGTATACTATACTCCTCTAAGAGTGCTTTGAAGAAGCACTTCCACCCAATAGTTGACTATACTCCTTTAAGAGTGCTTTGAGAAGCACTTCCACCTTGTCCTCTTCATCCAAAATCGAGAAACTACCAACGAAAGATTATCTTTCTTCATTGCTTGAAACATAGAAAGAAACAAACTTAGTGGAAATGATATTGAGGTTGTCTTCAACAAGATTAAACAAACTTGAAAGAACAAAATCCTTTGAAAAAGGCTAATTCTTGCTGCTCAATAGAATAAAATGTTGAAATGTTGCCAACCTATAAGAGGGCTCAAATTGGCTAGATTAAAGGTCTCCATCACCGTAAGGTTCTCAATCCATGGCTACACTAGTTTGAGAAATCTTTTATTAAGCGCCCATGTGCGGCAGCACTATAAGGATGGGTGATTTCTCAAGAATCTTCTTCCCATTTTCAACAATTGGCATTAGACTACCATTTAGAAGTCATTCACTAGCAAAGTTTCCTTGTGCTTTATTGTCCTTTTAAAATCCTTTCAGTTCAGTTTGCAGCCATTGTTCACACTGTTTTGGTTCTCGAGCGTACTAGCATGAGAACAACCATAGACCAAGGGGGGTGTGGAAATGTTGCCAACATGTAAGAGGACTCAAATTTCCTAGACATGAGGTGTCCATCACTCTAGGTTTTAGGGTCTAAATGGCTAGACTAGTCTAGAAAATTGTTCAGTTAAGCATATGTCTAGCAACACTATCAAGATGGATAGCATCCCAAAAAGTTCTACAGCATTTCCAACATTGAGGAGAATTGAAAAATTGCCACTTCACAAGTGAATTGGCTCTATAGAGCTAAGAATGAGAAGCAAGCTTAGACACTGGCATTGGCTATACGGTTGCAAGGCAACCACATTCCTTGCAACCACATTTAGAGTCCTTTAGGGACTTGATTGCTCATAGTCAATGAAATGGGGATGGCACTACTTGTGAAAGTGAATGAGCTGATTGTGTGTAGAGAATGCACGTGTATATAGCAAGTTAAAGAGCCATTTGTGAAGCCATGAAAGAAGTCAAGTCTATAGTGAGTTTTAGAGTGATGTAATGCTCACATTTCATATTTCAGCCACTCTCATATCAAACAAATAGGTGGTAATTCAAAAGGAGGTATTTTCAGAAGCTAAGCCCAAATCTCCCTCTTCTTACTTTTGGATTTGCAAGTGCTTGCTCAAAACAATGTTGTTGGGTATGTCACTCGTGTGAGGCTCTAGGTGTTTGGGTAGGTTGAGCTATTGTGTGCACGGTGAGCGACTCACCTCCAGAAGCCTTTTACAAAAGGGTAGGTAAGATCAAAAGTGGAATGTTTTTAGGCAAGGTTGCATCGAGCTATGAAAAGCTTTAAATATGTAAAGCTCTTTGATAATTTATAGTGTGTGTATTCTCTTCTCTGTGTTTACAAACTTGCAACTCGCCACGCAGCTTGCTCTTTCTAACTATTCCTAACAAGCAAGTCTACGACTATAAAATGATCTTGATTGTGCGACTTGCTCTAAAGAATTTTGCTATTGTGGTCTTGATTTTGGAAGTAATCTCCTCATGATCTTGGTCTTAATGAGACAGTTTGAACTTGATGGGATTGATTCCTCATCTAATGCTGATCCTTCATAAAAAAGTGACAGTCCCACCATTGTTTTCACCCCCCATGTCACCCCTACAACTGCTCCACCCACTTTTGCTCATCTACTCTCCCCTCCCTCAAACATGGTGCTACCCAGCCCTTCAGGCAAAAACTGTGGACGAGAAAATCGAGATGAGACCCACCAAAAAGAGAAGCCAATGAGATCGCTAAGGAACTCACCGCATGGTCAAAAACTCGTTCTTCGCTGTGCCAGCTTTTAACTTCCTGCGATTCTTGTGCAGTGTGATGAAGAGAGGGCATCGCATTCCAGCAAACCACAAAAGACCATCATTCTTTGCTCACCCAAATGGAAAACAGCACAAAATTGAGCTTAAAATTTCTGTCACGTCCACTCATGGCATGCACAGACGAGCATATAGCACACAATGGATGAAGAGCTCATACAACGCCAACATCTCCATTACCCAACAGGCTTTCTTCTTGAATCAATCCTCACTCTACATCCAATTACCCAACAGGGTTTCTTCTTGAATCAATCCTCACGCTACATTGATATTCGATCTGTGGACAGATGACCACATTTGCCAGTTGACCATCCAACACAAACTTTAGGGCTTGTTCCAGATGTCCATTCATACAAATTTTACCAGGGTAAATGTCAACAAAAATGCATCTATTTTGAGCACAACCCTGTCGGCATATCAACCACAAACAAATTACCCACTTTTCTTTTTCCACGCAAATAAAAAATGGACTAAACAGAAGGTGCTTCAGCACATTTAATTTCGATTAGAGCTACAGCTTTTGCATCAAGAGTTTGATTACTCTCAAAGCGATGGATATATTAAATACATGAGGGGAGGTCTAGGTAATGGCATATTTGTGTGAGGTTTAAAGAAATAAAAATTCTCAAAGGTTTGTACTTACTAATAGAATTGGCACTTTGTGTACTAGTTCGGAGTATGGCCGCTAACCATTCCATGTGAATCCATACAAATGATCTTCATAACTGAAGAGAAGATCATCAACCTGTAGACCATTCACAAATTGTGGGATGTTGATGAACACTTCCTCTGAAGGAGAGAGGAGCCGATAGTCAGCTTCTAATTTGACAGCTGCGCAAGTGACAAAGGAGCTTATCTCTCCAGTGGGTTGATCAACAATGGCCGCAATTGCCTCTTGTGATGCTGGGTGACCAAGGCCCGCTGATGAATCTAACATCTCACTTTGGGCATCCGACTTGGTAGGAGACGCAAGCTCGGACTTGCTACTCAGTTGCTCCCCTTCTTGCAAGGCACTTTCTGAGTCCGAGTCGGAGTCCATGTCGGGTGATACTCCTCTTGCATCACCAGTGCTAGGAGCCTTACTATTCCCCAACAGGCTTGTCAAGCGTGCAACCTAAGGAAACAACACCATGTATCAATAAAATTAATGCTGAAGAAGGACAAGCTTGTTCAACACAATGCAAAGGGAACGTCAAAAGCTCGGGGATTCACTCATAAAACGTGGGTGGATCACGTCAGGTCAATAGGAGAGGTCTATTCAATGAAGAGAAGTTGAAATAATAGACGCACACAAGGGTTTTTCTAAGTCAATTCAGCAACCACAAAAAAAAAGTAAACATCTGGGTCAGTTTATCCATGAAGATATGTATGTGTGTAGGGCATTTTTAGCATCAGTTGAGCACACAGGATATAGAAAATTTCTTATAGAAGCCCTCGTCGATACTGACCTCATCACAAAGACAAGAGAAAGGGCTATGACCTCAACAGCTTGCTATACGAAAAGGAACACATCATATAAACTTTACCTCCACCTGTAGCCTCTTGTTTTCCTCATCCACAGCTTGATTTTTCTTTGACATAGACTCATTTTCTTGCACAATAGCATCATATGATGCTTTCAAAGCCTCATAGTCTTGTTCCAGCTGCTTATTTTTCCAGCGCGCACGCCGATTCTGAAACCAAATGGCCACCTGGCGAGGGCGTAACCCTAATTGCTTTGCAATCAAGGCTTTTCTTTCAGGCTCCAGTTTGAGATCCATGTTGAAGCTCGTCTCCAAGTACTGCACCTGGTCAACAGTTAGGCGACGCTTCTTCTCATTTGCATTATTCATCAGCTCATCGCACAGATCATCATCCTCAGCAAGATCGCACCTCTGGCTCACCATAATTTGGTGGCAGCGTTTCCTGGCTAAAGGTCTGAGATCTGTATAAAAAGAACAAAAAAGCCAGTGACTACTTCGCATTCGGGATAGTGCCTCAAAGTTTCAAGCATGATAAAAATGCCAACTTGCCAGACTTCGACACCTTCATGTTGCTAATCCAATGCTAGTTGTCAAGATCAACAACCAAAAGACACTCACTTACCAAGAGTAACAATGGCATACAATCCCTTTGATCCAACCCATAAGTAATATTCTTTGACATACACAGATGCTCACAAATTCTGTACAAAAGTGGATACTGGGGGAGTTGGATTGATCATTCTAATGATGATTTACTCGGTCGCACGGATCATTTTAATGATGGCTTACTCAGTCGCACTCCATCAATGAAATACTCGCAAACCAAAAACCTGCAATGAAGTTCATAAGTCCTTCCAAGGCCATCTTTTCAGATGAACAAGGTGTCATGCATTGGGCCTTTTCGAAACCACGAGGAAATACAGTGTTACCATTCCGTTAACTCAGAAAAGAAGGGGGCAATCAAAGAAAATACACTTGACATAGATCACTAACACCATTCACAAGTTAATGCCAAAATAAAAGGGGATCCTAAAGGACCCAATTACAAATCAGACTCTCAATCCCATCACTCCAAGCACTTCGCTACAAACATCCCAACTTTCTGGGAGTCTAGCAGCAGAAATTGATCATAGATTTTCACAATAACCATAATCTGCGCAAAGAAAGAGAATAGAAAACATACCTTGAGAGGCAGAGGGTAACCCCGCCGGAGCAATGAGTCCAACAACAAGCTGATCACTTTGCTCATCCTTGCAGAGCTTCATTTGCTGCGGGCCAAATCCTCTTACTACTCTCCATGCCATTATCTCCTACTCTTATATAGTACAATAAAGAAAGCCCTGTGCACCCTACAATGCCTACTTGCTTCTGAGATGCAGAGAAAGAACAAATACTAAGCAGAGATTTGAGAAAGACGTATGGGAATCCGTGTATGTGTAGACGCTCTCAGCAGCGTACGAATCGTTGAACTAAGAATTGTCATTGGAAGCAAGTGAAGGAGGAAGACATTCTCTGACAGAAAAGGGAGTCCAGCGAGCACACATGGATAACTTGCTTGGCCATCTTGAATCCAATGGGTATTTCGAGGCAGAGGGCCATGACGGGTGGGTCGATCAGGAGTCAGCTGCAGGAGCGGGTAGGGGAGAGATGGGAGAAAGCTGTTGAGATCTCCATTACTTAGGAACGAGAGAATACAAGAGCGGCAATGCGTACGCAGCCGCCATAGCCAAGGTGTCGAGCTGCTACAGCTTCCAAGCGTGGAGATGTATGTGTAGGGGAATGAATGCGAATGCGTGAGGATGAGCAAAATGTGAGGAGGAGGAAGAGGAAATATACCAATGAAGGAATGCCTCCTAGGCTTTTGCAAAAAAGGGTACCTAGGCAAGAGTGGGCCCCGCGTTACGGAAATGGCTTCCCCCATGGGCCAGGGCTGTCGCCCAGCATAAATGACCTTTGGTGTATGTACTATTGCAAAGGCTGTGTCACACACGAGGAGACACACATGCCCTATGTTGCCTTGTTGCATGCTTGGGAGTTGGTGGCCTCTCAGAGGACACACAAACACCTCTCCAACTTCCAAGGCTGAGCTTCAAACTCAAGCTTGGGACATTTGGGGTGTGTTTGCCATTGCTTATGGGAGCATTCAAATTGCAAGAATAATGCTTATTAAGTACTTGCTCAAAAGTGGGAGTATTATTTTCCAAACCCAGCCAAGTTTACGGTGGCAAGTTGGAAAAGTCATGATTGGGCGTGTAGCCTCCCTGTAGTTTAAACAAGGAAAGGAAGGTGGCCATGAATTGGCTACAAGCTTATGGACACCTTCCATATGTGTATCCAAACCAAGGGAGCATACCCATCCAAGCCTTCCAGCAACCTTTTTTTCCTCCTTCTTTTTTGAAATTCCAACAATATGTGGGATATTTGTAGTAGCATGAACAGGAAAGATAAAATACTACCCATGTAACTCTAGAGGTCTTGCCATGGGGACCTAGAAACTACATGACTACATGTACCTAGCTTTTACAAGGAGCCAACAACCCATACAATCATACACTTAAGCTATCGACAAGGAGCTCACTTCCTTTTTTTCTTCTTTTTGATCAGACTAGTATCAATAGAAGACCCTGAGGTACCAACAAGGAGGCTAAGGAGATCTATCTTTATCTTTTGTACCTGATTGCTTCGATTATGCCATCAGGGGTATGGGTTCCATTAGCTGACAATACCTCATGTGAGGACTCTTTTAGCTTACTCTTTTCCTTCTACTTTTTGGCTAAAGGATGACAAGCATCCTCGACCATTGTATCCTCAATCCCCATGCTAATCATTTATATCCTCCTCCAACATGCTTGTATTTGTAGCCATAGGTGTTTGGACATCTCCAGAGACATGTTGTACATAACTCCATTGTTGGGTTTAAGGCCTATGTGCCTTGACCGATCGCCCAGGTCATGGGTGCCCGCCCACTGTTACCCTATACTTATAGTGAGTATATTGTATAGGGGGAGCTGCCACTTCACAGTCTCCCCACCCACATAGTGTGTGTGTCTCCTTCTCTCTCTCTCACTCTCCGTCTGTGCGCTCTCCGAGCCCCTTCAATTGGTATCAGAGCGTAGGTGCGGAGGGAGCGCGTGTGTGCACAGTCACGATGACAGCGGAGAGCCAGTTTCATTCCCGAAATCGCTTCCGCACGCGCGCACACTTTCAAGAGTGCAAACAGGGTTTCGACTTCGGCATCGACAAATTCAGCTTTCCTAGAGTACCCTCCTTTCGAAGCCATTCGAGCCATCAGAAACCTCATTCGAGCTACAGTTGAGGAGCTGCATTTTTCAGCACTTGTTTGGCAGTTTATGCTGCGTTTTTGGGCCGAAACGGAGGTTTTTGGCATAGCTTTCACACCCAGACTCGGATACATGTGATCCAGGAGTCTACCTTGGGTTTTTGGCACGCTCCGGACGCGCTCGTCATATCAGAATTTTAAAATTCTGAATGCTGAATTTTCTGGTGCAGCAGTTGTTTATTGTGTGTCGAGGATTCCACACATGGTTTGCTCTCAAATGTGAGAGTGATATTTGCTGCAAGTTTCCTCACAGGTGGGAGGATAGAATGTATGCCTTATGTGGTTTGATGATCAGGGAGACTAATGTGATTGCATTTTGAGCTCGGCAATGTATGCCTCAAGCATGTTTTTTGGCAGTCGGTAGAGCAGATATTTGTGTACTAGATTTGCAGGTGTTTGCAATGATGTATGCAAAGTGTGGAGATTGGTGCATGCATTTGGAGTGCGGTTTGATGCGCTTTGGTTGCTCATGGTGATTGAGCGTGCAGTCAGTTTGGTTACTGGTTTTGTGGCCATTTTACTGACGAAACTCTGGCGAAATTTTCCCAAGAGTTTTATGCATATCATTTATGCGATCTAGGTAGAGATTGCGGGTTGCACTCAGCATTTGCGTGCGGTGTTCTCTGCAAGTGGGAGATTTGTGCATGTGCATGCATCGATACCGCATTGCGCCATGGCAGCTTGCTGCTCGTGCCAATTTTGCACATAGAGGTGCATATATTTCAAATTTGCAGTATTTAGAGATTTTGTTGCAAAAATGCAAAAAAGTTTTGAGGCTTGAAAGCATCCCTTTTGGAGTTTTGGTTTGGGAAATACAGTCCATTTCCCATAGGCTACAGGATATGGCAGCTCGCAGGTAGTTTGGTGTAGGGTAGGTTGTGGAAGCTCGCTTGTTTTGTGATGTTTATACACCTTGAAATTGTGGTTTTGAAGAATCATTTGGTGAAGGGGAAAGCTCTTTTCCTCAAGGCATTGGTTGGTGTGTGCTACAATCCATGCCAAGGCAAGTGCTTCGTAGTTTCCATGGTGGTCTTTTGGGTGGGCACGTGCTTGTAAATTCCCAAGGGATCACTAGTCTTTTGAGTTGTGGTTTTGTTTAGGTTCTTTTGATACGGTTTGTGGTGTTGATATTGTTGTCTTGAGCGCTATTGGGAGACATTGATATAGAGGTGCCCCTTGCTCTTGTTTTCCCAATAGCATTTAAAGACAATCCTCCTAAGTGAGTGTGAAACTTGAGATCACGATCACTTACAATGTTGCTAGGAAATCCATATAACCGATATAGATTGTCCACAAATAGCTTAACTATCTTTGGAATTTTAATAGTGGACTTGGTCGAAATAAACTTACAAAGTTTAGTTAACCGATCTACAATCACCCATACCAAGTCATGCCCGCGCATGGTGGTTGGTAGGTACACTATGAAATCCATTGATATACTCTCCCATTTTCCAATGGAAATCTCCAATGGATGCAAGAGACCTCTTGCGCCTTCAGGTGTCTGCTTTAACTTGACATTTTTGGCAATGCAAGACATAGTCTTGAACATACCCACGTAAACCTGGCCAATAAAATTGTCATCGTACGAGTGCATTTATGCCTAGGTGCTTTGCACTAGGACTTTCATGACATTCATAAATAATTTGGTTCCGAATGTTTGTGTTTGTTGGTACACAAACTCTCTACTTGCGGAGTAGGTACCCATCATCTATGGAAAAATTCTTCCATCTTTGTAGCTCATCACCCAAAAGAGGAGAACCAGGGTGTGGAGGAAGTAGAAAAACTGCTAGCATTGGAGTGAGAACAATCCCTCTTTTTGACATGGCTCCACACCTTGGAGTACGCATCATCATGCTCACATTTACCCTTCAAATATTGCAAAAACTCACTTCTAAGATATATGAAAAGAAGAGATTTGACATCAAGCATTCTTGTAAGACTATCAGCCACCACATTGTGTCATCCTTTATTATGATACAGAAGCTTTGCATCATACTCTTGAATTTTTTCCTCACCAACAAAATGGGAGATGCCCAAGGTGAAGAGTTTGGTTGAATAAACCCTCTATTGAGGTAGTTAGCAAGATGATGTTCCACCTCAATAGACTCAAAATGACTCATTCTGTAAAGTGGTTTATTAATGAATTTGGTACCTACAAGCCCGTCTATGTCATGTTTCACAGAATGCGTTGGTGGTGGTAACCCAAAAAGTAAATCTCAAGAAGTATGTCTTTGTATTCCCTTAGAATTTCCTTTAATTGATTAGCAACATTTGCTTGTTCTGATGACAGAGAATTAGCAAGAGAACGAAGAGAAGAGAAGCATGTGGCGTTGAGGATTCATCTGCCATACGTAAAGTAGTAACATTGGATGAAAATGGACATAAGGAGTAACACAAAAAGAGGGTTCTTTTATGTCATTGTCTGAAGAGATCTTCATAAGCTCAGCTATGCAAATAAGTGGTGAGGGAGGCACATCCTTTTCCTCCAACAGGAGCACATGCACACCATTGGATTCAAACATTTGACTATTATGCCCATAGCTTTGATGTAATGAGGACCCCAACCCATGCAACCACTCTTGAATCAAGACCACAATTTCCTTATCCATATTCTTGACTCGAAAATCCAAGTCTATGTGATACCCATGAATCTCAAGTAGGACCCCCCTTTACCTGTGTATCCCACACCTCAACATCATGGCCATTTATCATAGCTACCTTGTAGTAGTGGGTACTAGGGGTCTATAGTGAATTGAGATGCTTCAACAAGCTGTAGTTAATGAAATTGTGAGATACACCATCATCTACAAGGATTATCACCTTGTGATCCTTGATAGACCCATGCATTTTCACAAGCTCGTGTGGACCAAAAGTCGGTTACCACATAGAGGCCATAGTACAACACTCATGCACCGCTTCAATGTGTGTTACTTCCACCTTGGAGTAGTGATAACAGGACTCAGAGGAAGCAATTGCACCATGTGCACAAATTTCTCTTTGCCTTGGGCGAAAAATTTCCCCTTGGGACAATCCTTTTTGCCATGCCCACTTCCCAAGCAATTAAAAAATAGCTTATCTTTTTTTTTCTTTTTCAAAATTCTCAATTGACAGATGGCCACAAGGCCCCTTGGGCTTTTTGGATGCACAACATGAGGCTACCACAAATTCTCTTATTACAAATGCTAGATGTATGTGCATTTGCAGTTTCATGCATGTGCATGCTATGCAATATTTTTCATCTAGATCATCATGGATTTGAGTAGGATTTGAGCGTGCACTATCACTGTTACCATATATATGTGGTAGTGATGTGTGTGAACACACTAGGACCGCCGGGGCATTTTTTCCCTCTTTAGGAGGTTTTTTCCCCCTGTGCATTGTATATACGCCCATCACTCTAGGGCTATCTATCTCTCCATTGCATACTAAGTTATACACTCTCTATTGTGTGCCTTGAGCTTCCTTCGTCTTCTCCAAGCTATGTGTGTTTCTCTGCAACCCTAATTCCAACAATTGGTATCAGAGCAGGTTGCGTCCTCCCGGGCTTAGTCGCCAGCTACTCCAGTACACGCCTGCTCACTTTCTTCGATTTCAGTGAGCTTTGGCGAGCATTCGCAGGTCGACAAATACTTCGGGAAGGCTCGAAGAGCTTAGTCTGCTCAGATTTTTGATTCTGGCTCATTTCGGCCTCTGTTTCCACTACAGGCAGTGCTGCACATGCTATTTCGTCATTTTGTGCAGAATTTCTGTCAGTGCCGTTTTCTGCATAACAGGTGCCTCATAGTCTTCTACGGTTTGTGCTATATAGCACGTGTTGTTCCCGCTCTGTTTCTCCTATTTTCGGGCAGTTTTCACATCAGGTGCAACCTTTACCATGGCTGACAACAACAACACAGATGTGTTCAAGATGTTTGTTGTTGAGGATAGGTTGGATGGGGATAATTACCCTATGTGGGCTTATATGATGCAACATGTTCTTGTGTCAAAGGGCGTCTGGAACATTGTGCAGGGCATTGATGTACGTCCTGGTTCTAAGGATGTAGGCGATGTTTAGGATGTTGCAGGTCTTGCTGCAAGGATTGCTGCTGTTAGAGTTGTTTTGCCTATGGCAGAACAAGCTCGTTGGGATGTTAAGGATGCGCAGGCTCATGCATTGTGATTGCGTTTTTTTGTGAAGCGCACCATTGTTCCTCACATCTGTTTAGTAAAATCTGTAAAACAAGCTTGGGATATTTTGGCTGGTCTTTATGCAAGTCGCAATGAGGCTAAAATTGCTTTGCTGCATAAAGAGCCGGAGTCGAAGATTATGCATGAGGAAGATGATATGGACACATTACTTGCTAGTGTCAAGGATATCAATGAGCAACTTATTTCTGCACGTGAAGTCATTTCAGATAGTTTCCTTGTGCAGACTGTTCTTGATGCCTTACCAGATTCTTTCCAGATTTTTGCTAGTACTTGGAGACTTATGACCCAAGGAAATCCTGAATTTGTCAAGTTTGATGCATTATGCACATTGCTGTTGCAAGAGTCACTTTCCAGAAAAAATAGGACTAGGCAGCGTGCAATTGAATAGGCTTTTATTGCTTCTCAAAGAAAGGGCGGTAACAGTAATGTAGCCACTTCTTATGGTTCTGCTGCGAGTGGCAAAAATTCTGTTCCTAATGCTTCTGCTGGCAGTACTTCCTCTAACAATTCTAGTGATAAGGACAAAAAGAAGATGCGTTGCCATTATTGTAAAGCCAATGATCACTTGATCAAGTCGTGTCCTAAGTTGAAGGCCAAAGAGGCTAAGAAGAAAGAGGGTGGTTCCACTGCAAATGCTGGTTCCACTACAAATGCAGCCATTGTTGAGTCTTTTGTGAAAGGAGACTGTGTTGTTGATGTTGATGCAGAATGGGCTTTTAGTGCAGAGTGCAATTACAACCCTGCTGTCCATGATGCATGCTTGTCAGTTGCTGCAGATTCACATGTGTGGTATTTCGACAGTGGTGCTACAAAGCACATTACCTCACATCGTGAATTGTTCACCTCTCTCGAGTCTGTCCCTCACGGGAATTCAGTCACCCTTGCCAACAACGCCTCTTATCCAGTTCAGGGAGTTGGAAAGATTGTGCTTACTGCTGCTAATGGGAGTTCCTTCACACTTGTTGATGCACTTTATGTACCTGGGATCAAGAAGAATCTCTTGTCTGTATCCGCACTTGCTAGACTTGGACTTGTAGTCAAATTTGTGGATGACAGATGTACAGTTCATGATCTCAGTTTTGGTGATGAAATTGTTGCATCTGGCCTTTTGTGCTGTGGGCTGTATAAGCTCACTTTGTATGACAAGTGTGGATAAAATTTTGCAAATGCTGTTGCAGATTCAAGGGCTATTTCAGATGCAAAACTTTGGCATGCACGTTTTGGTCATCTGAATTTTGCCAGTTTGCTGCGTTTGTAGAAATCTGATATGGTTGCTTCTTTGCCGCCTCTTGAAGCACATGTCAAACATGTTTGTGAAGGCTGTATTTTGGGTAAGATGCAGCGTTCTAAGTTTCCAAAGGATGGTTCAGTTCGGGCCACATGCAGGTTGTAGCTTGTGCATAGTGATGTTTGTGGGCCAATGCAAAGTCCGTCGTTGGGCAATTACCTGTACTTCGTGACTTTCATTGATGATTACTCCAGGAATGCATGGGTATTTCCGCTTAAAGCGAAGTCCAAAGTTTTTATGTGCTTCAAACAATTTCTAGCTATGGCTGAAAATGTCTCGAAATGTACTATGGGCACCCTCCGTTTCAATCGAAGGGGGGAGTATATGTCTCATGAATTTAATGCATTTCTGGCTAGTCGTGGGATAAAACACCAATGTACAGTGCCTTATACACCTCAGCAAAATGGTGTTGCTGAGAGGAAAAACAGGTCACTGATAGAAATGGCACGATGTATGGTCAAAAGTCAAGCTTTGCCGCATTCTTTTTGGCTTTAGGCCATTATGTGTGCCACTTATGTACTTAACAGGTGTCCTACGAAAGCTCTGCAGTCTATTACTCCATATGAAGCATGGCATGATAGAAAGCCTTCTATTGAGCACATGCGTGTTTTTGGCTGTTTGGCATATGCTTTGGTGCCACAAGTGCAACGCAAAAAATTGGATGATAAGGCTGTCAAATGTAATTTTGTTGGCTATAGTGCTGAAAGGAAAGGTTACAGGTTGTATCATCCGTAAACAAAACGTATTCTGGTTTCTCAGGATGTAGTGTTAGTGTAAGATTCTGTTCAGCCCTTGTTGTCATGTACTAGAGACAGTAATGTAAGCTCACAGGACCTTTATGACAATTTGTTGCCTCTTTTCAGTGGTGGAAATACGAATGTAAGTTCCAATGAGGCAAATGTACAGCCTATGGGGGTTTCTGAAAATGTTACAGATCAGCCTCTTACTGATGCAGATGTACTTGATGAGGAAAGGGCTGAAAATGAGCAGGCTAGAGGTATGCAAAATGGCTGGTGCACACTTTGCGTGACAGTAAATTGGATGCACCTTTGTCTAGTCATACTCGTTCAGGCTCTCGCCATGCATCCTATGCATGAGATTGTTATGCTTTGGCTTTGTCTAGCTTACATGATGTCGAGGAGCCTCTATCTTTTGATGAAGCACAGCATTCAAAAAATTGGATGGCTGCCATGCAATCAGAATATGATGCACTCATAGAAAATGACACATGGACTTTATGTGATTTGCCTCCTGGCAAAAAGGCCATTGGTACGAAGTGGGTTTACAAGTTGAAACGTAAGCCATATGGTGAGATCGATCGCCATAAGGCTCGACTTGTTGCAAAGGGTTATGCACAACAAAAAGGCATAGATTATGAAGAGGCTTTTTCTCCTACTTGTCGTATGACTACTGTGCGTTTTCTATGTGCATTGGCAGCTCATTTTAGTTGGGATGTACATCAATCAGACATTGTTACTGCTTTCTTGAATGGTGACATATTTGAGGAAGTTTATGTAACGCAGCCTCGCGGTTTTGTCATAAAAGGACAAGAGGACAAAGTGTTCAGATGTAAGAAGGCTTTGTATGGGTTGAAGCAATCTCCTCGTGCTTGGTATGAGAAAGCTGACACTCATTCGGTTAAATGAGGCTTTCGTAACAGTCCAACAGAAAGCACATTGTATGTAAAGCGTGAGGGTGATGTACCTCTCATTGTGGTTCTTTATGTCGATGATTTGTTGATCACTGGACCAAATGAGAGACATATTGCTGAATTTAAGGCTGATTTGAATGCTACTTTCAAGATGAAAGACTTGGGGCTGTTGCATCATTACTTGGGTATACAGTTTAAGCAGTGTGATAATGGTATTGCCTTGTGTCAAAAACGTTACATAGAGACATTGCTATGCAAGTTTGGACTTGAGGATTGCAAACCTATTGCCACTCCCATGGAAACAGGTTTGAAGTTGAGTCTACATGATGCTGGCGATCTTGTTGATGTCACTCTTTACCAAACTACTGTTGGCTGCCTCATTTATGTATGGAACACGAGGCCAGATATTGAGTTTGCAGTCTCACAGGTCAGTAGATTTATGCATAGCCCAGGGTCTAAGCATTGGCAGGCTGTCAAGAGGATTTTCCGCTACCTTAGTGGCACTTTACATCTTGGCTTGTTTTATCCCAAGGGGGGATCATTGCCGCCAGACTTACATGCTTTTTTGGACTCAGATTGGGCTGGTTGTTTTGACACGCAAGTGTCCACAAGTGGTTTTTGTTTCATGCTTGGCAGTTCATGTATATCATGGTTGAGCAAGAAGCAACCTACTATGGCCACTTCGAGTTGTGAGGCTCAGTACAGGGCAGTCTTCACAGCTATGGTTGAGTGTGTATGGCTCAGACGCCTTATGGTTGATTTGGGTGTTGGACAGGACAGAACCAACACTATCTACACTGACAGTCAGAGTGCATTGGTAGTTGTGAGGAACCCAGTTTTTCATGCTCGCACAAAGGACATTGAGGTGCATTACCACTGTGTCAGGGAGAGGCTCTCAGCAGGAGAGATCAGTTTGGCTTATGTGCCAACACAGGACAACCTTGCAGATCTTTTCACAAAGGCATTGTCTCGTGAGAAGCTTGAAGCTTTCCGCAAAGCTTTGGGATTACTCCCCTTTGTGGATTGATCATGTCGTTAGGGCATGGCACTTCCCTTTACTCATGTGCTAGCTCTCGTTCATCGCATCACCCCAGGGGGGATTTGTTACCATATACATGTGGTAGTGATGTGTGTGACCGCCGGGGCATTTTTTCCCTCTTTAGGAGGTTTTTTCCCCCGTGCATTGTATATGCGCCCATCACTCTAGGGGTATCTATCTTTCCATTGCACACTAAGTTATACACTCTCTATTGTGTGCCTTGAGCTTCCTTCGTTTTCTCCAAGCTGTGTGTGTTTCTCTGCAACCCTAATTTCAACAATCACTTCCTTAAGTGTTTTGGGATCTTGTGTTTTAACGTGATTCTAAAGCTTGGGATTTAGCCCACGAATGCATCCTCTGACCTGCTGAAAGAAGTCTACATCATCGAGCTTGAGAATAATATCTCTATAGTGCGAGATATTCTCTCGATATGCTCAAGTAGTGTCTTATGTTGACACATAGAACACTTGTCCCATGCCATCCAGTTTTTGTCCTTCTTAGTAATGCGCATAAATTCTTTTCTAAACACATCCTTGAAGGCAACCTATGAACATGGCATAATGTTCTTTTCCTTGAATGAGCTGGACACTTTCAAACAGCTATCCCACGTTGGTAGTTAGAGTTAGTTCAGACCAGACAATAACTGATAGATAAGATTGGAACTGAAAAGAGATTGACATTAAAATTGAGAATTGAAACTAGATTTGTATTAGTTAGATCAGACAAGTATACACAAGTGTAGTCGGTGAGACAAGTAAGCCTTTAAATTAATGAGAATTACAAAGCATGAATAACTTTTGGCTAAGAGTGTGTTGTAACCCTAGGTTTAGGATTGGGGAATCAGGGATCTGGTCCCTGCAAATGAAGTAATGAACCCTATTTATAGCTCTCTGAGAGCTCTTTGACTGATTGTTCCTTGTGCCAGTTACCTCAGTAATCAATTCTGGTAATTACCAGCCTAGGCATCCCAGTCTAGAATCCATTCCCACCGTCTACATTCCTTCTCCCCTTTCTTAGATTTTGGTGGGTACCCAAATTTGCTAGTGAATAATCAACTAGTGTCAGTCCATCAAACACGCTTCTTCTTGTCTAGTGCCTTCTTTTTTGGAGGTCTATACAATACTTTGTATGGTTCTGAAGCACTTGGACTAGGACTAGTGTTCTCCTTCTGAATTAGGCATTATAGTGCCTCTTGCTCCAGCTTGTCTTTTCTGATTGTCTTCATTTTAGCTTCATATGGTGTTAGTGCATTCCACGTCTTTGTGTTAGGGTCATAAATTTGTTTTGCCTCTAGTTAGGCCGAGTCTAGCCAGCTTATGACAATGTGAGGTAGTGTGAATCCCCCCCTAAGGTAGTGGCTAATTGCATTTGATCCTGGCCTCAAACAAGATTCCAGCCATTTCTTTGAACTGAGGTTCAGAGGATGCTTTTTTGGCCAGCTCCTTCTCAAGAATATTAGAGGCTTTCACTATTAGCTGTAGTAGTTGGTTTGTAATTGTTATCAGTCATTGGAGCTGCACCTATTACTGGCCCATCTTCATCTTGACATTTTGAATAGCCTAAATCAGATTAGGGACTAGAGATCTTTCTTTAAGGCATCGGTCAGCACTTGCTTGCAGGCAGTCCATTCAGTGGTGGCTTCCTCATATCACTCTGTGAGCTTGTCAACAATCTTGATGTAGAGTTGTAGATCCGCAGGTTCATATATGTTGGATATAGCATTGGGAAGAACCTTGGGAGTTCAGACTCTTTAGCCAAAAAGAGCATATAACAATGTGGGGGAATCTGAGACAAACTCTAAAAAATTCATTACCACCTCG
Source organism: Adiantum capillus-veneris (assembly GCF_014529385.1). Lineage (NCBI taxonomy): Eukaryota > Viridiplantae > Streptophyta > Polypodiopsida > Polypodiales > Pteridaceae > Adiantum > Adiantum capillus-veneris. The sequence continues at coordinate 35,358,156 of NC_140943.1, read as the reverse complement.
TTCTCTTGCTTTGCATCATTTTCCTATTGATTCTTACCAGGTGGAATAGGCTCTTAAGATTTCTTTATTGTTCTCCCAAACTCAATCTGGTTTTGGCCCATCTACTGGGAGTGGCATTGTTTTCCAGAAGGAGCTGAACTTTATGGTCCAAAATATTTCTAGCACTCTGAAGCTGGATTAGTACTTCTTTAATTTGTGCCATGAAGTCCTTCATACACTTTTATGTTGGATTATTCCCTAAGATCATTTCCAACTCTAAGCCAAGACATTTGACATTGACTGTGGAGGAGTTGTGTACATGAGGATTGACCACAAGGTCTCCTTTTGTGACACACCATTCAGGGGAAACTTAGATGTGGAGGTAGTTGACAGAGTTGCCGGTTGTGGTAGCTCATTGATTTCCAATCATTAACCATTCTTTTGGTTCCCACAAACAACATCTGAAAGTGCTCGACATCTGAGTAGGACATTTCATCATGAAGAAATTCCTGAATTTAAAGAGCTTTTTATCGTCTTAGAATCCTGTTTAAAGCCAATAACTCCGTTGAATGACCTTGTGCAGATTCTAAGTGTGAACTGCTCTTGCCCTTGTTCTGGTTCCTTGCTGTATATCGAACAATGGCCTACTATATTGTCGCCTACTAGGAACCATTATGGCCTTGTGCCTGAGATTGTTCTTGAGTCTGATGCTATAGTCAGAGTGACTCTGATTTCTATTTTGGTTTTGAGATTAGTCGCTCAAGCATTACACATTCCAAATGGCATTACCAGATATATAAATGCTCCCCATTCAATGATGAACGTTGTAATGGAAATGGCCTATTACTTTGAGAATAGTGGAATTAGGAAATTAGATAAAGAACTTTTGTGAGATTACTTTGTGAGCATAGCAGGTAAACTTAATTGATGGTAGCAACATAAACATGGTACTTAGTTAACTTGGCATGAATAATACTTTTGCAAGAGAGATAGTTTAGAGAACATGACAACAGTTGAGCATCGGATTATGCGGAGCCGGTCCCCCCTCCAATAGGATTTAGTATTATAGAGTCTCCCATAAAGAGAGACTTGGTATAATACAATCTTTGTGTTCCTTGTGACCTTGGTGATGCTATGAAGATGGAAAGCTTCATGCATCACCACATAGCATAAACTTTGTAAAAGAATTAACTGTCCCAAGCCTCAGTCCCAAGGCCTCAAACACCTTCGAAGGTAGAGAGAGATAGCAGGAAATGAGGGTACGGAAGAGGAAGAAGAAACATTCCATAGGAGAAACAAATAGTTCCTCACTCATCATCACTCTTCTTGCCAGCATACATACTAGCATAGTAATGAAGATGGAGAAGATGGTAAGCTTAAGAAGCATTGAAGCATGGTTCTTGGTTGGATTTGCATTCCATAGACAAGAGTGTTGGTGTAGGCTCTCACTTCTCAACAAGCTTGGAGAAGGAGATGGAGTTCCTCTACTTTCACCAAGTGAGAATGTTTGAAAAATGAGTGTGTAAGAGGGTGTATACCCCCAAGAACCCCCTTGCTTGCTTTGGTCGACCCCTCCTTTTTTCTCAAGCTTGAAGATCATTGGACCCCTCTAAACCTAGCCAATCACATGCACAATGCATTTCAAGCAACATGGGTAGCATTAGAGACAAGTGTCCTCCTTATCTCTTTGAGAGAGAGAGCTTGAAATATCTAGATATTTGTTGAATTCAACTAGAAGCTCATTGGACCCCGCTTTAGCCAAGCCAATAGGATTCAAGCACACCATGTGGCTAAGCATAGGGAGAGCTTGACATGTGTCTATGTGCCCCTTGAGAAAGGGGGTGCCCTTTGGGTGAGTGGGAGGTTAAGTCAAAGATTCCACTAACTTTGGGACTTTCCCCCTCCTTTTTAGGGTCTCTTTTTTACTCAAGCACCTTACCCCCATGCATGGGAAGCTTCTCAAGCACCTTCCTCATCAAGCATGACAAGCACCTCAAGAACCTTAGTCAGCAAGCATGACAAGCACCTCAAGCACCTTAGTCAGCAAGAATGACAAGCACCTCAAGCACCTTAGTCATCAAGCATGACAAGCACCTCAAGCACCTTAGTTATTACGAAGCACGACAAGCACCTCAAGCTTGGGCCGGGTTCCCACCTCAAGCATAGCCCTAGCTTGCCTAAGGTCTAAGGACTTTTAACACTTAAACTTTGCAGGTCTTTAATGAAGCTAACCCTAAGGTCTTTTAAGCTCCATTAGATGCACGTTACTCTTTGATAGACTACCTCCTTTTGGACCTCTATTGAGATGTAACCATCTCTCCTCTTGGTCCCCTGCTGAGGTAAGTCTAGAAGCACTTATTGCACATTGCTCTTTGATAGAACATCTCCTTTTGGACCCCTATTGAGATGCAACCATCTCTCCTTCTGGTACCGTTCTGAATAGGTCTAGAAGCACATGTCTCTATTCTAACTCTTGTTATCGTTATTATCCCACATTAATTTGGGTTAGTTAGATATTATATTTTATGACATTACCTCTCTCTTGAAATCATAGTCTTTCTCGACTCTGAGGCAAAGAAGATAAAGCCTAGTCATTAGTCTATGTTTCTTAGCGAGTAGAGGATCCCTTTTTACCCTACCACATCATTCCAGAATGGATGACTAATCCATTTGGTACTCGGGAGACTTAGCTGCTGCAAGAATGTCTGCTCTTTAGTCCATATCATACTTCCAAAGTAGAGTGACAAGTTCTACTTGGTGTTTGGGAGCTTTCGTCACCGCAAACATGATCCTAAGCATGCATACTATTTAAATTGGTGCACAATAAACAAAGAACTAGTCTTATAAGACAAAACATTATTCATTTAAAATGGATTTTCATTTGCTTACTCTAGTGTAGCATTGTAAGCATTGACAAGGTTCATAATATCCTTAAGCTAGGTTCCTTGCATCCATCTAGCATCTTTAAAAGGATAATTCTTAAACTTGATAAGATATCGTCGGATAATCTTACCGTTTCTTAATACCTTGTCTTCATGCCATAGGATGGACTTAGGTTAAAGTACTTCTTCTTGATCTTCGATTTTTGGAGATCTGCAACTATTGCTTCTTTTGGAAAACATTGTTCATGAGCCAATGGTTGGGCAACTTTAATTGATAAGCCATCTCATTGATTGTCTTAAGAATTTAAAAAGGACCATAGTATCTTTTTGCTAGTTTAACATAATACTCTTGGTGGCCCGTAGGATTCTTGCCCGTAGTATGCCTTAGACGAGCCTTCAGAAACTTTAGCAACACCTAATCATTTTCCTTAAAGGCTAACCCTTTTTGCCTTTGCTTTGAGATGGATATAAGCTCTTTAATCTTTGGAAAAGATTCTTGTGAGTCTCGGGTATATTCATCAGCAACGAAGATCTTCCCCTGTATTTTAAGTAGTAAGGGACTTTTGGATCTTCCCTCTTTAAGCTCGAAAGTTGCTTTCCCCCATAGAAGTATGTATAATGTCATTGTACGCATACTCTATAAGAGGTAGGTACTTCTCTCATTGAGAACTTTGATCTACTTCCATGAGGCTTTTAGTAGATTCAAGAATCGTTAGATTAGTTATTTCGCTTTGGTCATACGTTTGTGGATGATGGGACAAAAGAGAAATTTAATATACTTCCTAGATTCTCAAAGAGACCCTTCTAAAAATTACTGGTTATTCTAGGATCGATGTCCGACACTATGGATGTTGGCAAGCCATGATACTTGAAAATCTGAGATCAGAAGAGGGTTGCCATTTGATGTGCCTTAATAGTCTTTTTGACAGGCATAAAGTGTGTTTTCTATTAAGCCTGTCGACTAAAACAATCCAAGTTGCTTCCCTCAATCAAATTTTGACTTTTAACATACCACACATTTTGAAACATACTCTTCATGGTATGTTTACTTTTCATGGTATGTTTACTTTTCATGGTAGGCCAACATAACTACATTTCTACTCCTCGAAGAGTAGATTATGGTATCTTTCTTTTCCCCGCATAATGAGAAGCATGGGATTCATACATGACTTTCTTATTGTATGGGTGAGTAACACATAGCCTATTGCCGTTTAGAAGATAACCATCCTCCAAGGTGAATGGTTCCTTTTTCTTCCTTAATGCAAAGGTTGTATTTACATACTTAGAGTCTTGGTCAGTAGCATACTCATCTGCCATAAAAGATATATCATTGTGAGTTGCTATAACCACCACATTTACCCTTGGCCGTCGTGAAAGTGCATCGGCCACTTGATTGTGTTTGCCAGCAATGTGAGCCATATGAAATTTAAATTGCGAAAGAAAATTTTCCCACCTCATTTGTTTGTTGGAGAGCTTGGTTTGCGTCATGAAGTTCTTGAGGCTTTGTGATCCATTCGTAGGATGAATGGAGTCCGCAAGAGATAGCGTTTCCACGTGTCTAGGGCATATAGAACAAATAGTAGCTCTTTTTTGTATTTGCCCAATACTCACTTATCAGAGTTGATTCTTTGACTCTCATATGCTATGGCATGCCCTACTTGAAGCAAAATATCTCCAAGGCAATAACCACAAGCATCACATTGGACCTCAAATGGCTTTGAGAGATCTAGTAGTGTGAGCACACATTGAGAGATCTAGTAGTGCGAGCACATGTTGAGAGATAAGCTTCTTCTTAAGCTTCTCAAAAGATTCTTGCACTTTTGAAGTCCATGAATACTTAAAGTTATTTTTTGTTAAGTCATGTAATGGGTCTGCTGTGTACCGAGAATTTTTCAATGAAGCATCTATAGGATGCACACATACCTATAAAGCTTCGTAGCTCCTATAGATTCCTTGGATTAGGCCATCCTTTTATTACCTCTAACTTTGTTGGATCCATACGGCTGCCATTTTTAGAGATAATGTGACCTAAATATTGAATCTCTTGTAGGAAAAATGCACTTTTCTTTTTATTAATGAAAAGATTATTCTTTCTCACAACTTGAAAGATTACCTGGAGGTGTCGCTTGTACTCCTCAAGGGAATTTGAGCGACCTGTGGCACATGAAATCTGTTTTTGATAGTGATCTTATTTAGTGCTCTATAGTCGACACACATGTGATATGTGCCGTCTTTCTTTTTCACTAAAAGTAATGGTGAATAGAATGGAGAGGAGCTAGGCCTCACCATACCTTTTTCCACCAATTCATGCACTTGCCTCATGATCTCCTCTTGTTGAGCTTGGGAAGCTCGATAAGGAGGCTTGTTAGGCGGTGAGCTTCCTGGTAGGAGCTCAATTGCATGGTCATCATCCGTCATTTTGGAGGTAGCTCACTAAGGATGTCATCAATGAAAACATCTTGGAATCCATTTAGGAAATTAGACAACTCTAATTCCTCTTGATTCCCTTTATTGCTACTTGCAAAAACATTAGAATCATATACGCAAAAATAGAGCTTTTCATTGACTTATCAAAAGCAAGCGTATTTACTAGGGATATGGTGTTCCCCAACTCATTAGCATCTATGTACATGCTCTTTTTCCTGTAGTTGAAGTAGATTCTCCTTTTAGGGAACTTCGGTTAAGCCATGGTATGTCAACGATAAAATCCTCATGTTTGAGAGGGGAGATGAAGAAATCCTCTTTGTCCACATAGCTTTGAACATGAAGTCTCAATTTTCCAATTAAGGAAGTAACTGAGACGTCTTGTCCCTTGATAGCTCCATCGGCTTTCAATGCATCTCCCATCTCGTTGGCTTGTATGCCTAGCTTGGTGGTCAAATCCATGGATATGAAGTTGTGAGTTGAACCAGGGTCAAACAAAATAAAGGCATCATGCTGAAAGGAGAAATCCTTGGAAATGAGCATCCTCTTTTGGAGATTCGACCATAGAGGCTCTAGGCGGCTCATTGCGCACATTTCTTTGGGGGCAAGCACGATAGGCATGTCCTTGCTCTCCGCACTTGAAGCACCGGTTATCTTTGCGATAACGCTCTAGCTCCTCGAGAGAAATTCGATTCTTGCCTTGTAGACTTCTTTCTCCTTAGCTTATTAGTGTTGATAGAGTTGCCTTGGAAAGAATTTTGAGCATTGTTCTTCCCCTTTGCTTCATTTTGATTTTTGTTTTCCATGGGCTTGGCATTCCTTTTAGCCCCTTGTTGGAAATTGATGTGCAAAGCAACCATAGTGTGGTGGATTACTTCGGTGATACAACTAGGCTATTGGGAGTTGATGTACTTGATCATCTCTTCAGGTAATCTCGCACAAAATTGTTACTTTTACTCGACAAAGTCTATCTTTTGAAAGAGAGTAGCCTTGAGATGTAAATCCCAAAACTTCTCTACATATTTGTGGATAGACTCATGTGAGAGATGCTTCAAAATCCGCCATTCGGTAAGTACTTTGTCCTTTGCATCGCTTGCAAGGAATTTCTTCATGATGGAAACTAGTAGAGTTTTCCATGTCCTTGGGGCTTCGCCATTTCCGTGAAGGCTATCCCACCATTGACGTGCCGATTTTTGAAAGTGCATAGCTACATGGTGTAGCTTGGAGGACTCCATGAAGCCCTCGTCTCCAAAGGCCGCATCAAATTGTTGGTTGAAGGTCAATACTTGGTCGGTAGCTCCAAAGGTGCCATCATAGGTGAGCCAAGAGATACTCTTTCCTCCCTCTTTGAACTTCTTGAGCTTTTGTGACCTTCGCCATGCAAGGTAAGATTTGCGATGTCCTCCCCTCTTGTATTCTCTAGGAGAATAGCCATAGCTTTCATTGAAAGAGAAGGAAGGCGAAGAAGAACCAGAAGAGGGTGACCTTTGTTTTAGGGCAAAACTACTCCCCTGTTCATGCTCACAAGCACGACACAGACAACATACTTATCATCCGATGACACGACTAACCCGTAGGTGCACAGAGGCAATCTCGTGAGCTTGTCAGGCTGAGACCAATCTACACATACGCACTTCTATGATGCATCAATCATTAACCCTTGTTGAATGCAACCCACTCTATCCCTAAACGCTCACAACACCGTTTACACATCAAATGAACTCGGAATCGCATCAAACTTACTAGGCACCATCCTCTCAACAGGATATACTTACCTATAAGTCTAATCTCACCAGATTTTAACCCTAGTTATCTCGAATACAGTCGCTATAGACTCACATGTCATAATCTAAAAGTGTGAAAAACCTAAGTCTATGAGTATCTATGTGTAGCTAATCTCTCTCTCATTCCATAAAGTACTTGATTGTTGAAAACAGGCACTGTTTGTGCTACTTACAAGCAAAACAAGCTCCAGGAAGGATCGCTTGCGAACAACTCAAAAATGTGAATGCGTGGCGTGGACGCGTAGCTCTCAGGGAGGCTACCGCGATGGTATGGTCACGTCGTGAATCCGGTGAGGGAGAAGCGCGTAGCGAAGAGGATAAGACACACACACTCTCTCTCTCTCAGACTCGTACGACCGAGGATTAGTATTCAAATGTTGTTTTAAAAAATGATTCTAAGGTGGCTTTTATACTTCAGTCACCTTAGCTCAAAAATGTACATGGGGTTCTCTTCATCATAATTACAAAGTGGAAACACATCTGGGTCCTGACTGACTGATTAATCTTTACATAACCCAGACAAGTGGAAATGATAAGACGTCTTTGACATAAAAATGGGAATTTGATAGGCTTTACAAAGTGGTCTCATTACATCAGTCGGACAAGTTGGGCTCCAACACTCCCCCCCTCCTAGTACATGTCTACCATGACATGACTGTCTTTGTCTTCAGTGTCGATGTCTTCCTTCCTGGTTGATTTGATGTAGAAACGCATCATATCGCATGGACTCACTCGCCATTAATGGGCCAAATTTTTTGGATTTGTACATGAAGAAGCCGGTGTAAAATGCTTCTTTGAATGTTTGGAGTGTTACCATATACATGTGGTAGCGATGTGTGTGAACACACTAGGACCGCCGGGGCATTTTTTCCCTCTTTGGGAGGTTTTTTTCCCCGTGCATTGTATATACGCCCATCACTATAGGGCTATCTATCTTTCCATTGCACACTAAGTAACACTCTCTCAATTGTGTGCCTTGAGCTTCCTTCCTCTTCTCCAAGCTGTGTGTGTTTGTCTGCAACCCTAATTCCAACAATTGGTATCAGAGCAGGTCACGCCCTCCCGGGCATAGTCGCCAGCTGCTCTAGCACACGCCTACTCACTTTCTCCAATTTTAGTGAGCTTTGGCGAGCATTCGCAGGTCGACAAAAATTTTGGGAGAGCTTTGGCGAGCGTTCGCAGTGAGCTTTGGAGAGCGTTCACTCATAATTTTGATTTGGGCTCATTTCGGCCTCCGTTTCCACTACAGGCAGTGCTGCACAGGCTATTTCGTCATTTTGTGTAGAATTTCTGTCAGTGTTGTTTCCTGCATTACAGGTGCCTTATAGTCTTCTACGGTTTGTGCTATATAGCACAGGTTGTTCCCGCTCCGTTTCTCCTATTTTTGGGCAGTTTTCACATCAGGTGCAACATTTACCATGGCTGACAACAACAACACAGATGTGTTCAAGATGTTTGCTGCTGACGACAGGTTGTATGGGGACAACTACCCTATGTAGGCTTATATGATGCAACATGTTCTTGTGTCAAAGGGTGTCTGGAAAATTGTGCAGGGCATTGATGTACGTCCTGGTTCTGAGGATGTAGGCGATGTTGAGGATGTTGCAGGTATTGCTGCAAGGATTGCAGTTGTTAGAGTTGTTTTGCCTATGGCAGAACAAGCTCGTTGGGATGTTAAGGATGCGCAGGCTCATGCATTGATTGCTTTGTCTGTGAAGCGCACCATTGTTCCTCACATCCGTTCAGCAAAATCTGCAAAACAGGCTTGGGATATTTTAACAGGTCTTTATGCAAGCCGCAATGAGGCTAAAATTGCTTTGCTGTGTAAAGAGGTGGAGTCGAAGATTATGCATGAGGAAGATGATATGGACACTTTCCTTGCTAGTGTCAAGGATATCAATGAGCAGCTTATTTCTGCAGGTGAAGTCATTTTAGACAGTTCCCTTGTGCAGAGTGTTCTTGATGCCTTACCAGATTCCTACCAGACTTTTGCTAGTACTTGGAGACTGATGACCCAAGGAAATCATGAAGTTGTCAAGTTTGATGCATTATGCACATTGCTGTTGCAAGAGTCTATTGCTTCTCAAAGAAAGGGTGGTAACAGTAATGTAGCCACTTCTTATGGTTCTGCTGCGAGTGGCAAAAATTCTGTTCCTAATGCTTCTGCTGGTAGTACTTCCTCTAACAATTCTAGTGATAAGGGCAAAAAGAAGATGCGTTGCCATTATTGTAAAGCCAATGATCACTTGATCAAGTCGTGTCCTAAGTTGAAGGCCAAAGAGGCTAAGAAGAAAGAGGGTGGTTCCACTGCAAATGCTGGTTCCACTACAAATGCAGCCATTGTTGAGTCTTTTGTGAAAGGAGACTGTGTTGTTGATGTTGATGCAGAATGGGCTTTTAGTGCAGAGTGCAATTACAACCCTGCTGTCCATGATGCATGCTTGTCAGTTGCTGCAGATTCACATGTGTGGTATTTCGACAGTGGTGCTACAAAGCACATTACCTCACATCGTGAATTGTTTACCTCTCTCGAGTCTGTCCCTCACGGGAATTCAGTCACCCTTGCCAACAACGCCTCTTATCCAGTTCAGGGAGTTGGAAAGATTGTGCTTACTGCTGCTAATGGGAGTTCCTTCACACTTGTTGATGCACTTTATGTACCTGGGATCAAGAAGAATCTCTTGTCTGTATCCGCACTTGCTAAACTTGGACTTGTAGTCAAATTTGTGGATGACAGATGTACAGTTCATGATCTCAGTTTTGGTGATGAAATTGTTGCATCTGGCCTTTTGTGCTGTGGGCTGTATAAGCTCACTTTGTATGACAAGTGTGGATAAAATTTTGCAAATGCTGTTGCAGATTCAAGGGCTATTTCAGATGCAAAACTTTGGCATGCACGTTTTGGTCATCTGAATTTTGCCAGTTTGCTGCGTTTGCAGAAATCTGATGTGGTTGCTTCTTTGCTGCCTCTTGAAGCACCTGTCAAACAAGTTTGTGAAGGTTGTATTTTGGGTAAGATGCAGCGCTCTAAGTTTCCAAAGGATGGTTCATTTCGGGCCACATGCAGGTTGCAGCTTGTGCATAGTGATGTTTGTGGGCCAATGCAAACTCCGTCGTTGGGCAATTACCTGTACTTCGTGACTTTCATTGATGATTACTCCAGGCATGCATGGGTATTTCCGCTTAAAGCGAAGTCCAAAGTTTTTATGTGCTTCAAACAATTTCTAGCTATGGCTGAAAATGTCTCGAAATGTACTATGGGCACCCTCCGTTCTGATCGAGGGGGGGAGTATATGTCTCATGAATTTAATGCATTTCTGGCTAGTCGTGGGATAAAACACCAATGTACAGTGCCTTATACACCTCAGCAAAATGGTGTTGCTGAGAGGAAAAACAGGTCACTGACAGAAATGGCACGATGTATGGTCAAAAGTCAAGCTTTGCCGCATTCTTTTTGGCTTTAGGCCATTATGTGTGCCACTTATGTACTTAACAGGTGTCCTACGAAAGCTCTGCAGTCTATTACTCCATATGAAGCATGGAATGATAGAAAGCCTTCTATTGAGCACATGCGTGTTTTTGGCTGTTTGGCATATGCTTTGGTGCCACAAGTGCAATGCAAAAAATTGGATGATAAGGCTGTCAAATGTAATTTTGTTGGCTATAGTGCTGAAAGGAAAGGTTATAGGTTGTATCATCCGTAAACAAAACGTATTCTGGTTTCTCAGGATGTAGTGTTTGTGTAAGATTCTGTTCAGCCCTTGTTGTCATGTACTAGAGACAGTAATGTAAGCTCACAGGACCTTTATGACTATTTGTTGCCTCTTTTCAGTGGTAGAAATACGAATGTAAGTTCCAATGAGGCAAATGTATAGCCTATGGGGGTTTCTGAAAATGTTCTAGATCAGCCTATTAGTGATGTAGATGTACATGATGTACTTGATTAGGAAAGGGCTAAAAATGAGCAGGCTAGAGGTATGCCAAAATGGCTGGTGCACACTTTGCGTGACAGTAAATTGGATGCACCTTTGTCTAGTCGTACTCGTTCAGGCTCTCTCCATGCATCTTATGCATCAGATTGTTATGCTTTGGCTGTGCCTAGCTTACATGATGTTAAGGAGCCTCTGACTTTTGATGAAGCACAAAATTCAGAAAATTGGATGGCTGCCATGCAATCAGAATATGATGCACTTATAGAAAATGACACATGGACTTTATGTGATTTGCCTCCTGGAAAAAAGGCCATTGGTACGAAGTGGGTATACAAGTTGAAACGCAAGCCGGATGGTGAGATCGATCGCCATAAGGCTTGACTTGTTGCAAGGGGTTATGCACAACAAAAAGGCATAGATTATGAAGAGACTTTTGCTCCCACTTGTCGTATGACTACTGTGCGTTTTCTATGTGCATTGGCAGCTCATTTTGGTTGGGATGTACATCAATCAGACATTGTTATTGCTTTCTTGAATGGTGACATATTTGAGGAAGTTTATGTAACGCAGCCTCACGGTTTTGTTATAAAAGGACAAGAGGACAAAGTGTGCAAATGTAACAAGGCTTTGTATGGGTTGAAGCAATCTCCGCATGCTTGGTATGAGAAAGCTGACACTCATTTGGTCAAACAAGGCTTTCGTAACAGTCCAACAGAAAGCACATTGTATATCAAGTGTGGGGTTGATGTACTTCTCATTGTGGTTCTTTATGTGGATGATTTGCTGATCACTGGACCAAATGAGAGACATATTGCTGAATTTAAGGCTTATTTGAATGCTACTTTCAAGATGAAAGATTTGGGGCTGTTGCATCATTACTTGGGTATACAGTTTAAGCAGTGTGATAATGGTATTGCCTTGTGTCAAAAACGTTACATAGAGACATTGCTATGTAAGTTTGGACTTGAGGATTGCAAACCTATTGCCACTCCCATGGAAACAGGTTTGAAGTTGAGTCTACATGATGCTGGTGATCCTGCTGATGGCACTCTTTACCAAACTGCTGTTGGCTGCCTCATTTATGTATGCAACACGAGGCCAGATATTGAGTTTGCAGTCTCACAGGTCAGTAGATTTATGCATAGCCCAGGGTCTAAGCACTGGTAGGCTGTCAAGAGGATTTTTTGCTACCTTAGTGGCACTTTACATCTTGGCTTGTTTTATCCCAAGTGGGGATCATAGCCGCCAGACTTACATGCTTTTTTGGACTCAGATTGGGCTGGTTGTTTTGACACGTGAGTGTCCACAAGTGGTTTTTGTTTCATGCTTGGCAGTTCATGTATATCATGGTTGAGCAAGAAGCAACCTACTGTGGCCACTTCGAGTTGTGAGGCTGAGTACAGGGCAGTCTTCACAGCTACGGTTGAGTGTGTATGGCTCAGACGCCTTATGGCTGATTTGGGTGTTGGATAGGCCATTGCCAACACAAACCCAGTTTTTCATGCTCGCACAAAGAACATTGAGGTGCATTACCACTATGTCAGGGAGAGGCTCTTAGCAGGAGAGATCCGCTTGGCTTATGTGCCAACACAGGACATCCTTGCAGATCTTTTCACAAAGGCATTGTCTCGTGAGAAGCTTGAAGCTTTCCGCAAAGCTTTGGGCTTACTCCCCTTTGTGGACTGATCCTATCCTCAGGGCATGGCACTTCCCTTTACTCATGTGCCAGCTCTCGTTCATCGCATCACTCCAGGGGGGATTTGTTACCATATACATGTGGTAGTGATGTGTGTGAACATACTAGGACTGCCGGGGCATTTTTTCCCTGTTTAGGAGGTTTTTTCCCCCGTGCATTGTATATACGCCCATCACTCTAGGGCTATCTATCTTTCCATTGCACACTAAGTAACACTCTCTCAATTGTGTGCCTTGATCTTCCTTCGTCTTCTCCAAGCTGTGTGTGTTTCTCTGCAACCCTAATTCCAACATGGAGATGGTAGCTGGGCAAAAACATTAGCCGTCTAAAGTAGGCATACAAAACTGGCTCTGTAGGTGGCCCACTTAGATCATATGACAACTCTGATATGCTTCTTTCTGTATTCATGTACTCTGAAGTCCAGCTTTGTAAGAACACTGTGAGACAGGCCATAAAAGTCCGAGCTATTTTACATAGCATCTTGTAGGATAGGTCGGGAGAGCCTCCAAATTCTGCGATGGCGCCCTGAAGGGTTTTCACCATGTAAGAACCGGATATTCTCTCTCCTTCGGCAGGCCCTGGCAATACTGGATAGTTCAACCACGTAGGATTTCTGCTTTGTAAGGCTTTATGTTGGCTGTAAGTATAAGTTCGGGGTGTTGGGCAAAAAGTCCTATCATTCCTCAGCTCAAGCGGTGCATTGACTAAGTGGATCAGGTTGTTAGGGTGATCCAAAATCCATTGACGCCTCCACTTTGGTTGGCTATCTACTATTCTGTTTTGTTGTTCCCGATACTGTAATTCTCCTTCAAATACTGACACTTGTTCTTCCTTTTCGAGCTGCCGTTGATGTGTCAGAGTTTCATATTTCAGCAGAGCATAGGGTAACATCGAGGCATTCCATTCTTCCCGTAGCTCTACTGCTGTCTTGCCTGATCTGGAGAGCCCTTGTAGCATCTCCTTCTCTAGTTGCATGGCCTTGTACCACATCATCTGTGATTGCTTTTCCATTTGTTCGGCCAGCTTCTGCTCTTCAAATTTTGTGACTGAATCTTCGTCTTCTTCTTGGTTTTTGGAGCCAATTTGATCAATCTGCGTATCTGGGGCCTCATGGTCATCTGATTCTTCCTCATAGTCATCATCTCCCCCATATAGTTCTGCCAGTCCAGCCAAATCCGTGGCTGCTTGCTCTAGGTTCACCCGTACCTGCCCTTGGTGTTGCCTTGCAGTTTGGAAACTTGCAATTTGTGCAGCCATTGTTCGATTATTGATTTGGAGTGTTTGAAATTCCATCTCCTTTTGGGCTGCAGACTCTTCTGCAAATTTTCATTTTCTTCCCTGAGGGACTTGGAAACAATGCTTTCTATCTCACTGTCATGAGCTGGTCCTTATTGTTGTTCACTTTGTAAGTCCAAGATTTGCCTTTGAAATTGATCCTCTGCTTTAAGTGCACTTTCGGCTATCATTAATCGTTGTTTTCTTTCCAATTCCAGCTCTCTCTTCAGTGCCGCCACTTCTTCTTACGGTTGGACCACCGGTGTTGTTGGTAGCAACGTTTTTTGTTTCTTTGCTCATTCTATCTCCCTTGCTTGTATATCTGTTACTGCTCTCAAATCCTTCACTTCAATTTGTAAGTCATCGATTACGACTTGCAAACTTTTGACTGTCTCCAGGGCATCTTGATTTTCTTTCTCCAACCTTTGGATTTGTTCATCTCCGTCATTGACGTCTTCAAGAAATACATTGATTGTATCTTCACAAATGGCATTGAAATTTTTTGACTCCTGTAAATTTTCCTTGAGGAGGTTTACTCTGCTTTTGAGCCCCAAGATCTTAACATCTCTAATGCTGATCAGTTTAAGGGTATCATCTCTTTGCTCCTTCAACTTCAGAACTTCTTGATGGGTTGTTTCTAACTTCCTTTTGTTTGCCATGTTTTGATCGGCTAACCACCGACTGTGCAGTCTTGTTCGGTTTAGTAGGGTCTCCATTGACTGTAAATCCAGGTCTATAGTAGCTTCCAACTCAATTTCTTGAGGAGGAAGCTTTTTATCTTGTTAGATCCACCTCTTTTTGCTTGCCTTTATCAATGTGTGATATTGTTCCAGTGTTTGGGTGACCATCTGTCCTTTCTTCTTCTTCTTCATTGGGTGGTGTATGAACCCTCTCATCACGATGTGAGCTCTCTGAATGCGGAGGAGAGTCAGCAGGTGGGGTTGATTGCCTTTCACTTGTCTCTAGCCTTGGAGATGGAGGTGGTGTTTCCTGATCTCGTGAAGTTGGCCTCAACTGATCTCTCAAGGTTTGGAGATCCTCCTCTTCAAGTAGCAGTTCTGGTTCATTCATAGCATTCCTTTCTTGGATGTACCTCTCAAACCATTCCAACTCAAAAGCTGGGTTGTGTTTATTCTTTGTTCTCAATGTGTAAGTGCTACTAGAGGGTCTCCAAGTGGCGCCTACATAGCCTTGTAGAGATCTCTCGAGTACAAAGCCTTCTAGCATTCTTTCCATTTTTGCTCCCTTCTGCAATCTGGTGTTGTTCTCCATTTCCGCTTTCCGCTTCTTTAGTCTCAAATCATCTTCTTTAGTTTTTCTTTCTTCTTCTGTGCGCTCCTTGCCGCACTGTCGAAGCAAGGGACTTGCCGATACACCGTGTGCGAGCCACAAATGGCTCCAAGCACACAACAAGACTAATCTAGCAAGCTCAAGAGAGCAAAGGGTGTGTCACTCACCGCTCTACGCTCGCCTTCGTGGTGGATTCCTCGCCACGATGAAGAAGAAGCTGCAGTCGTGCCGCACTCAACCGCTTCGCCGCCGTCGTGCCTTCGTAATGCTCGATCGCACACACACTCTCCCTCTCTCTCTCTCTCTCTCTCACATACACACACACACGAGGAGGTGAAGAAGAAGAAGATGGAGATGGAGGTGGAGCAAGAGCACTCTTCTATTGCACAAATGAGAGAATGAGTGAATTTTAGGTTTAGTTGGCTTTTATACGAGCTCACCCCATTCACACTTGGGCACCCATGCTTAGCCAACTAATCCCTTGAATGTCCCAGTTAGAGTGCGCCTCTCATCGGCGATCACTCTTACCCTTTTCCTATTGGTCCGACAAGCCGGATACCTGACTCTACCAAATACATAATACACGTCCGTCGTAGGTGATGGGGTGTCCGTGAGCCGTGAGGGTTAACATGCCCCCCTTCCTGATGTAGATTCCGTCCTCGGAAGCTATTGAGTTGAAGCTCGTTCGTCGAGGTGGAAGAGCATTTGAGATGAATGTCCTTAGCCTTCTTCAGTCACTGCAAAATCAAACAACATTGGCACAGTAATTGCATTCTCATAAGTGATTAAAAAGCATATGCAGTTTTAGGTAGACAAATTGATTGGTAAAAGAATTTCAAACAATTTGTCAGCAATGAACATTAAATTGCAATGTAATCAAATGCATAAACAGATGTAAAGGTAAAAAATTAAACAAGTCTGGGGTCGCTAATTTGACGGTCGAAAGGCACTAGAGATCGAATATTAATACCATGGGTAAGCTTCTTAATTTTCTGTGGTCAATTAAGTTGTTTAATCGCGAGAGCCAAGTATTCATGTTCGAGGGTTGACTAGAGGCTATATCTAGAAGACCTTGTAGTTAAGCTACCATAAAAGGAATTTCTCATGAAATCATCGCCTGACTGATTACTTTTTCTTTGACCCCCCAAAGTCTTTTCACAGTGATTCAATTTTGATGTGTGTGCTTATTTTGTATGCCTTGGGTTTTTTGCTTTTCAAGTAAAAGCGCCCATACTAGGAACCTCTAGGGCTCTAGTACCATAGGCAATACATGTGAGTGAAGTACCAAATCAAGCTGAGATTTCTCTTCCAGCTTAAGATTTTACAGTGTGGCACTTTGATTTTTTGTTTGTTCATTTTCAGCATTTTAAGTTTGTAACTTTGGGGGGTCATATAACACTGATACACCTCCCCAGGCTCATCACACTAGTAAACTCCCTTTATAATACTTAAGCTAAAGGTCAATAGGGTCAAGCCCACTAGAAAGCCCTAGTACATTTCACACAATGCTGCCTAAATCGGATTAAGAACCTAAGTAACCATTAATTATTAGGAAGGCATTCCCCATGGTATTAAGAGAAGATTTCTAACACCTAACTTGGTCAAACTAGTTTGCCGGACTGCTTGATTTTTAAACCTAGACAAGTGATTATGACAAAAAATTACATTGAATTAAATGTTTGATACTAAGCAAATGCGGTGAATATTAGGCTACCAATCACAATTAAAGCTGACAATCATAGATGCAAAAAAGATAAGGGGCAATGCTAATGGACAAGAAACACCTGTTTGTGTCGATGGTCGCGCTTGATTTGAAGAGTAAGTCGAGATAAAGATTCCATGAAGGTCCAAATCCTACCAATAGCAACACGCTCTTGTACACACTAGGAAACAAAAGGAATACCTCCAGGAGGCACATTAGTGGAAAAAGGTACTAACACTTATTGAACGCAACAAAAAACATAAGGAACCCTAACCTAATTATTTGCACTCCCCCTAGAGAGTCAAGGGAATAGGATATTGTAGAGGTTGGGGGGAAACCCTAAGGCTAAACCCCTATCCTCGTCGTCGAGATAAACAAAGTCATCATCCATGAGACCATATGTGTTATCCGTGCAGTCGTGTAAATTTTCTTCTTTATCATAGGTGCCCATGTTTACTAAGAAGGTCACTAGACGCCTATAGTTATCTTGGTCAAAAGGGTAGGTTTGTGCAATGGGAGAAACGCTCTCTACTAAGTATGGATCAGACGTGGTCAAGAGACGTATTAGCCATTCTAACTCCTCAAAATTCCTCTCACATGCTAGCGTACCTATCAAATCCCATTCACATGCAAGCACTGGAAAGACCATGTGAAATATTTGTGAAAAGTAACGAGGGTACCTCTCACCCAAGGCAGGAGTGGATGACTCTAGCGTACTAGCCATATCTGTACACGCAAATAGATGATGGTTAGAGTGCAAATATTACAATGGTCGTGTTCTTGTGCATAATTTGTCTTTATGATTTGTGTTATGGATCTTGCTCTTTTACTTTTTTATCTTGTTTTTGTGAGCATAAGGCTTTATATATACATTCCCTAAGATTGGAGATTAAGAGGTCAGGGAGAAAGGTTGAGAGGGAAGCAAGTGAATGATGGATGTCCACAAACACTCCGCCCTTCCTTGGGTAGATCATACCGTTTGAAATGATGTCGTCACCCTTTGAAACCAATTGTTCCAGTTGGTAATAGGTGAGGATTTTTGCCAGTAGTTTTCTATTACCCTAGGTGCCTCATCAAGTTGCAAGGGTGGTAAGGTACTCTCCCAGGATCGAACTTGAAGTGGTTCATCAGGTGATTCTTGAACACTGGGAAGTGTGGATTCTTTTGTAGCTTCATGGAGGTCCACTACTATAGATGGAGGCTGTGTAGAAGCTTTTACCTCTATGGATGTATTACATGAGGAGCTAGAAGCTTCATGGAACTCCCCCCTTCCTGAGCTAGGTGGAATAAATTGGTTTTGCCTTGGAGCCCAAACTAGCTCTGGACTAGGTGTGTAGCATTCTGTGATCTTTCCCTTCCCACGGTCTGCCATTGGCTTTAGCGTTACACTGTTTGACTCATATGGGTTTGTTGTCGATAGGGAAGGACACATTTTACGTTTAGGTACCCAAATTTGCTCATTTCCATCATAGTAGCCTTGGGCTTCTAATAGTTGTTTTGGAATCCATCGTGATTTGGTCTTGACTCTCCTAGGGCTCGCTCTTGGTTTTCCCGGGAAATTTTTTCTTGGAATGGATGGGAGGGTTGAGGTAGTTGGAAGTAAGGCCTTGGGGACCCATTGATATGTACTCTTAGGTCGTGCAGGTTGAGTACTTGCAATATTACTGCTTGCTGCAACTACAAGTGTTGAAGTGCTAGATTCATGGGTAGCCGGCAAAAACTAGTTAACCACCTTGGCTTGTGAATGTTGGCTATCCTTCAACTTTGCTAGAGTTTGCAACGTAGGTGACTTTGCTTGAATGATAGGGGTAAGAGTCGGTGGTCGCGTCGTGACACTACCAGTATCCCAATCAATAGTGCATTTGGTTGCCAACATCCACGTGCGTCCCAGGTTTACGTTGCCTTGCATAGCTCCTGCGGGCATGACTAGAAACCTCTGCACTGCTTCCATTGTCATAGACAACAGGGGTCTGAAGGACTCCAAGAATAGCAGTTTTCTTTTTATTAATGCCCTTGACTTGCATCGTACTCGGGGATAGGGTCGGTTTCCCTAATTGACACCAAACTCCATAGGATAACAAATTGTGTTTAGCTCCCGTATCTAATAAGGCATTGTATAGTACTTTCCCATAGGGGCTATTTATCTCAATTGGGTATCGTAGGGGTGGCTCAGATTCTAATGAGTCGTCATCTGTGTCCTCGAAAAATGCTTGCGTGATTCCCAGATTAGCCTCTCATTGGCGTCTAAGACGTTGTTGTCGTTCTCGAGCCTCAACTCTTGCTTGGATTTTTTAAAGCTCTGCTTGTTCCTTGGCAGCCTTCTTTTGATGGATGGCTTGCAACTCTTCCTGGCTTAGAGGATCATAATATCTTTTGGATTTACTCCCATTAAGGAATCCAATGGTTTCAACTCCATCTAGAGTCTCCACACGAATGGTACCTTGCGGAGTAATTTCACACACTCGATATGGTCCCTTACCAGCGTATTTAAATTTCTTCTTTTCATTACGTACCCCGTACATAAGAACTTTATCACCAACCTTGATGTCTTTATCCTTTAAATGGCTATCAAACCACTTCTTTCTCCTATCCTTCTCCACTAGAGCATTTCGCACAGCTAATTGCCTTTCTTCATCTAGCCTTTCCAGGATATATAATCGCTCCACTAAGGGGTTACCATCCCAATCTTCTTGAGAAGCTACTCGAAGACTAGGAATGACAAACTCCCATGGCATAACTGCTTCTTGGCCATACACCATCTTAAACGGTGTGCAATTAATAGCAACTTTATACGCAGTACGATAAGCCCATAAAGCTGATGTAAGCTTTAGGTCCCAATCAGTGCGATGAGCCTCGACTGTCTTTGTCAAAATGGAGATGAGAGTTTTGTTGGTACTCTCAGCTTGGCCATTTTCTTGGGGATAATAGGGTGTAGACTTGTGGTGAGATATCATGAAGTTTGATGTGAGTTCTTTTATTACTTCATTTATAAAATGAGTTCCATTGTCACTCACAAGTTCAAAGGGGCATCCAAAACGTGTGATAATGTTCTCAAAGAGGAACTTAGCTGTTGTTTTTGTATCCGCCTTTCGTGTTGCTTTTGCTTCAGCCCATTTGGTTACATAGTCGGTAGCGACAATGATATATCGTGATTGCGTGTTACGTGCAGCCGGACTAATCGGTCCTACAAAGTCTAAGCCCCACTTTTCAAATGGTTGGGTTACCTTGATGGGATGTAGAGGCATCCTATCCCTTCTTTGTGGCTTGTTGAAGCGTTGGCATTCATCACATCCCTTTGCAAAAAGTGATGCATCCTTAAACAAAGTGGGCCACCAATAGCCTGACTGTAAGATCTTTCGGGCAGTCAACTTTCCTGAAAAGTGACCACCAGCTACGCCCATGTGTGCCTCTTGTAGAATATATAAATACTCATCCTCGCGGGCACAGCGTCTAAGAACATCATCTTTTCCTCTCTTATAGAGAGTTCCAGCCAGTAAGCAATAGGGTTCACATTCCTTGATTAATTTTCGAGCTATATCTTTTCGCAGTTCTTTGGGTGGAAAACCATTAACTAAGAAGTTAACAATCTTTTCACTCCATTCAGGCATTGTCTCAACAATGAACAAAGGTGTATCAGGCAATTCATCATCAACCCCCATAGGAGCTTCGCCATTAGGGATACGAGATAAATGATCCGCCATGACATGTTTCCTCCCAGGCCTCACAACAACGGTGAAGTCAAACTCAAGAAGAATTAACAACCATCGTGTAATTCGACCTGTGGAACACGGCTTGTTTACCAAATATAGCAATGCTTGATGATCAACATAAAACACAAACTTGGTAGCAAGAAGGTAATAGCAAAATTTCTTTACTGCGTAAATCATAGCTAGACCTTCGCGCTCTGTAGTAGTGTAGTTGATCTCAGCATCATTTAATTGGCGACTTGCAAAGCTAATAGGGTAGTCCAATTTATGTTCTCCTGGTTGAGTTAGAACACACTCAATAGCAAAATTTGATGCATCAATATGCACACGAAAAGGTACATTCCAATCAGGTGTTCGCAGGATTGGAGCACTTGTTAGGGCCTTCTTTAATAAATCATAAGATTGATGACATTCTTCCGTCCAGTGAAACTCGATAAGAAGCTTGTACAATGGACGCGCTATCTCGGCAAAGTTTAAAATAAACCTTCAATAATAACCAACATGGCCCATAAATCTTTGAACTTCTTTATAGTTAGTAGGTGGTGGCAAATCGACAATGGCTTTAATCTTACTCTCATCTGTGGATATCCCGTTCTTGGACACTATATGCCCTAGAATGACTCCATGCTTAACCCAAAATTGGCATTTGAAAGGGTTCAATGAGATGCGATAAAATCTGAACCTTTCAAATATTTTTCGTAGATATAACAAATGCTTCTCCCAAGAAGAATAAACACAAAAGTCGTCTAGGAAAGCTTCACAAAACTCCCTTAGAAATTCTTTAAACACAGTGTTTATTAATCGTTGGAATGTAGCAGGGGCATTCGTTAAGCCAAAAGCCATAACACGAAATGCAAACACTCCAAACTCTGTGATAAAAGCAGTTTTAGCTTGGTCCTTTAATGCAATTGTGATTTGATTGTAACCAGAGTACCCATCTAAAAAGCTATAAGCCTCCTTGCCCGCAACTCTTTCAAGCACATGTTCTGAATATGGCAAGGGATAATGATCTCTCCTAGTGGCTGCATTAACTTTCTTGAGGTCCACGCACACTCTTAGTTTCCCATTCTTTTTTGGCACAATGACTATTGGAGAAACCCATTCTGAGTGCTCAATAGGGTATATGAATCCACATTGGATAAGTTTTTCAATCTCCTCTTGTACAATTTTGGCGTACTTAGGATTCATTGGATAGGGTCGTTGCTGGACGGGTTTAGCAGTGTTGATCATGGGAATTGTATGTTGCACCACAGAAGGTGGAACGCCCTTCATGTCATGATATGTCCAAGCAAAGATATCCTTGTATTCCTTGAGGAGCTCCTTAAGTGCAGCCTCTTCAGTTTCGGTAAGGTCTTGAGCAATAAAGACTGGTTTAGACTCCTCACCTGGTTCTGCTACTTCTATCTCTTTAACTACCGCTGGACCATCATAGACTCCACTGCTTCCATTGGTAGGTATTCATTGGGCTTTGGCATACACAACCTTTCGCTCCCCCGTGGTATAAGATTTAAAATGTTTAGGAGCCGTATGTAAGTCAGCAGGCTCTTGTCCTGACAGAGACCTTTCTTTTAGTTCTGCCTCCTTTTGTTGTTGTGCTAACTCTCGGTTTTGACGTCTTCTTATAGTTCGACTCAATTTCGGCTCTGTAACCTCCAATTGAGCGAGGTCAATGGGTCGCAGGCTGCACCACATGACACTCTGGAGATGTTCACCCCAATTGTCTACTAGCTTTCGATGAGCATCACATGCCCCTAGATAGCTAAGCCATTCTGCAGTAGATCTTTCCTTGTTTATCCTAGCTCTCACATTTGCTCAAAATCGTCCTCTCTTATATGACCTTTGTTTCTTGTTAAGGTTTTGATTTTGGTAAATGTTTGAACTCGACTCGCTTGATAGGTCTTCGCTTGTATCTTCTTCACTCTCATATAAAATACCATAGATGGGCGTACTAGATCTTGAGTGTTCAGTTTCTATACTTGGCTCACTCGATGTTTCCTCAGGTTCTGAATCCATTTCTCCCTGAGATTTCATTTCTGATGTGTATTGGACTGAAGCCTTTGAGGAATCATCGGTTTCACTCTCAGGTAGGTGTGCCTCTTTCTTATCATTGGATGTTACATGCGCTACACCTAACATGTTTACTGGTGCAATGTGTGGTATCTCTTCCCCATCTGGTGTTACTCAGGTTGTTCCTCTAGCTCCCCATGTATCTATAGTTGCCACTAGGTGTACCCAATTGACATTGTCTGACTCAGCCATTCCGGGTAGGATATCCATATAAGGAGGGTTCTCCCCAATATCCGTGTCTTCGTTACACGTGTAACAGTACTGTAATGGAGCTGAGTGAATTGTTGTGTCTGATCGATTATCAATGATGAATTTATTTCCTAGAGGATGCGTTCGACCACTTAAAAGATCAACTCGAATGATAGAGTCTTGGAACTGTAAGTAGACGTCGTTTTTGGACCAGTCATGCACCATTTTTGCTTCCCTCATGAATGGACACCCTAAGATCATCTCAAATGACATAGGATGCTTGGAAAAATCCATAACAATGAAAGTCTACTTTACCTTGTGTCCCAAGACCTTGATCCTGAGATCCTTAAGCATTCCAATAGGCGTAACAATAGATCCATTAGCCATTTTTACCACTACGCTTGTGGCTTCAAGGTGAGGTCGCCCCATAGACTCCCAACAACTCTTTGTCACCATGCTGAATCCCGCACCACCGTCAAGGACTCCCTTTACAGTTAATCCTTTAGTAGTGATTGGCAGAGTAGCATTAGATTCATCACCTTCAAAGTATTGCCCCAACTTGTTAACGGGTACTTCAATTACAGATTCATGTCCCGCTAGGTCAGATGGTGGTGCTAAATGTTCCTCATCATTCATTACCGATTCAGGTTTGTTCATATGTGCAAACTGTGGTAATCCGACCTGTAATTCTCCATTGAGGAAGGCTCGAAGAGCTGAGACTAGCTCGGGGTCTTTATATAGTTTGGACATGATGGTGGTTCTAACTTCTGAAGACATGAAATCCATCAATTTGGCAACATTTAATGGCATCTTGTGGGACGTAGGACCCTGACAAGAGAATGGTGAAGATGGAATCTCCACTTCCTCAAGGGGGTCGGGCATTCCCTCACCAAACATTCTCTCTAGTAGGAAAGGTGTGTGTCCACTTTCAGATGTCCTACCCTCACTCTCTTCCCGAATGATACTGGGTATAGCTAACGGCCTGTAGTTCTTGTGAGGTTGAACTTGTGTGGGAAAAACTGTGTCCGACATCTGGATATGTTTGGGTTCAGATTCTAATGTTCGTTGAGTTTCTTCCACCAAACCCCTCAGTTGTTGGACTCGTTCAATTTCCACTGTTGGGTTTGGATAGGTTCCAATCTTTCTCTTGCAATCCTCATTTTTCGTCTCTCGTGGCTTATCTTGGGGGTTCGCAACTGGGTGGTTTAACTTTGAATACTCTTTTGGTGTTCGTCGTAATTCCCTCTCGTGATCCTCCTCACTGGCTTTTTCCTTTGTAGTAATAGTTTTGGTCTCCATGGTCTCTATCGAATCTGAGTCATCCTCAGGGTCATTCATATACACGGGATCCTCTCCTGTCCCTATGTTAGTCTTTGAACTAGGTTTTGAGCTAGAAGCATTAAGGGATTTCTTTCTTCGTGTTTTGTTCTTTCTCGCTCGGCCAATGGATGCAGCATCTCTCTCTTCGAGGATGTAATTTTGCTTTTGGAGCATCGACCGTGTGAGTGCATTCATTGGTGCTATGTTTATAGTTGGTGGTGTCCCATCAACAATCTCTATTAAGTTCAATGGTGTGATTTTCGGTGCGTTTGGATTGTTAGGACACTGTGCGATCAAATGATCTATGCCACAACGATTACAAATGAGTATTGGCATTGCCAATGCACTCCCTTGACTTGTTTGCATTAGTGCAACATTCTTTTGCATTCTAATGGGGCACTCAGCTACTCGATGTGGTCCACCACATTCGTAGCACTGAAGAGGTGGTCTCCTGGCAAAACTATTAATGTTTTGGCCTCTTGTTGCTAGTGCAGTAGCTTGATATACTGGTTTGATTTGCCCCCAATGGTCTTCCATATAGTACATGGGACACTCCTCAAGCATGTCGACTCCATAGGTGATACTAGGGTCTATGTCCCCTTCGCAATCTACATAAGTACTAGATGACTTGCAACCTATTTGGTTCATAGGTGTAACTCTTGGATGAGGGGGTTGCGGTCCTAGCACTGGAGGTGGCAATGGTGTTGTTTGGACCACATTTTGGGTTCTAGGGACCATGTGCTGTAATGGAAACTGTTGCTCCATGGGTGGGGTAGGCATCAATGCAGGAACTCGAGGTGAGTCTGCCCAAGCTATAGGCGGTCTATTTTCCATGATGCGTTTAAGCATTAGGCAATCCTTCGCTTGGTGGCCATACCTACCACACGCGTTACAAGTCCCGTTAAACTTTACTCTGAAAGTAGGGCATTCACTCGTAGTATGTGGGCCCAAGCAAATTGAGCACCATTGTTGCTCCCTTCTTGGATACATATGAGTGTTTTGTGGAGCACGATTACCCCTAAGGCTTTCTTGGATGGCCTTGGTGAGATCTGCCAAAGTCATCTCAGATATCGTTTACTCTTTCACGATTGGCTTTATCTTCATTGGCTCATGCCCTGATGCTTGCGAGCTACTTGACTTCGGCTCGGCAGACACTCTTTCTCCTGCAATCATTAAATTATCCTCCAATTGGATTGCATTCATGGTGACTGCTTCCCAAGTAGTGATACCTCTAATGACTAGGCCATTATAGATACTTTCATGTCGTAGTCCCCTAATGAATCTATCGAGAAATTGGTTGTTGTTGAATCGCTCGTTTGGATTGCATCGAGAATTCAAATTCTTTAGGCGACTAATGAAGTCTCTCACGGATTCACCTTCTTCTCGTTGGGCTTTCTGGAGCTGAGAGGCTACACCCCAAAGTACTCCCTCTTGTATGTATTCTTTTAAGAACAGTCTCCTAAGAGTAGAGTAGATCGTTTTCTCTTCTACTCTTAAGGTTCTATACCAATCTCTAGCCTTTGCGCTTAGGGTCAAACTCAAATCCTTACACTTATGTAGCTCATTGTGCTCTTCCAAGGAATCGCACACATGTTCAAAGACTTCCATATGCTTTCTAGCATCTCCGTCTTCACTGAATTTCTGTGTGAGCTTAGCTACTTGAACTGCCTTGCTCCTAGGCTCTCTATCAGGTGCACTACGCATGTTTTCCGCAATAGAGCGACTGATAGTTTGAGAAAATGCTGCCAAATCTCCTATTTGAGCAGGTATAATGGGTGTATGTGCTCATGGAACCACATGTGAGATGGGAGTTGGCCTTGGCCTTGGCATACGCGCGGCTCTTGGGTCCCAAATTTCGTATGGTGGTGTACCAGACGGTGGTCCAAAGTTTACAGGCGTGGCCCTAGGCAAAGGGGGTGCCTGATATGGCATGTTATTATTAAATGGCATGGCTCCACTTGTATAAGATCTTGGATAATTCCATTGTGGATTGTAAGCTCTTGGAATAATCGGAGGTGTAGGAGCTACATGAGGCTGAGGTACGACAGGTGCACATGATTGATACATTCATGTAGGTATAGTTGGGGGCACTGTGCTACTAGGCATCGGCGCCGTGTTAACAAATGAACTCCATGGTGTACTTCTTGTCATGCTCACCATTGGGATATGCATGGTAGCCGTAGTGTCATTAAGAGAAAGATGAGCTAGATATGGGAAGGTAAAGCTGCCACTTGTGGGCTCAGATTGTACTGAGGCTCCTGGCGAAACAACATATGGAGGATCAATGGGGCTCACTGAGGGAGTCTCCATTTGTGACAGGGTTGGTTGGTTGGCCTTTCCCGTATCCAAGAATCCCTTAAGGCTGTTGAAGGCATGTTGATCCCTGTGTTCTGTCTTTCTAACTCGACAATCCTATGGAGGACATCACAAACTTTTTGTTGTTGCTCATCTATGCTAGTAGCACCCGATGTGGATTGTAGAACATCTAACCAACCCACATGATAGGTGTGTCCTGTGTACCGATCAGTTAAAGCTTCTGATTGTAGGTCATACTCCCAATTTTCGTTTAGGAATATCCCATCTAGGCCTGGCACGCTGGAGGTTTCCCTTGAAGTGGAAGCATTATTGCTCCCCATAGCTTGCCCCTCCGTGACTGCTACCTTGGGAGCACTCGGTTTCTTGGCTGGCATGATTGTTGTCATAGGAGCCTTTGCTTTCATGGCTCGACTTTGTTCTAGCCCTCGTAGGTTCTCAATTTCCCTCTCCCTTGTTGCTTGCATATAGCGTTCGATCTCTTGTACTTCGGCAAGACTCCTACCATCGGGTAGTAAAACCTCAGAGGGAGATAGTCCTAAAGGATCAGGAGGTGCAGTGGATGGAACATTCACATGCACACTCTCAAGAAGCATAGGGTCCATTTTAGGCATGAATGACGAATTTACTTCCCCACTCCCTTCATTTATTTCATTAACCGCATGTTCGGAGCGAGTAGCTCTACTAAGGGTCTCTTTTAAGCGGCTAAACACGCTGGACCCGGGCCGTGGGCCCATGGCATGCATGTCTTGACTTGAACTATCAGGGTTTGGTCTAGGATACCCCTCCATGACTTCGTAGTCAGAGGAAGAATCACTAGACGCGATATGAGGATCTTGGGTCGCGCTACCTTGAGTCCCGACCGAAGGTCCAGAACCTAGGGTGGAGGAATAATGGGTGCCCGCGTAAATGGAGGCACTACCAATATGCTCGTGCTCTAACACTCATCCAGAGCGTAGGTTCATATGACTTGGATCCCCTAGAAGTGTCAGTGAGGGCCCGTGAAGGCTGCTCACCTAGTAATTTTGGGTGTTTTGCAACCCAAGTCTTTTCTTATTTATTTATTTTTTGATTCTTTGGTCCTTTTTTTTTGACCCAGCTATAGAATAGAACGTATGATAGCTCAAAATGAGCGTCTCGGTCAGAGGGACATGCCTTGCTTTACAGCCCTTCGTTTGGTCACTTTATGCCCTCAGAATCCCTAAAACCGTCAATTTCTAGTAGGGAACTAGGCCCAAATTAGAAAGTCTAAGGGTGCAAGTGGAAAGAGAAGGGAGGAGAGTGGAGGACTTGCCCCACGTGCTCTCATTCCCTCTTGAGGGGGTAGGGTATATATATAAGAGTGAGTCTAGTATATATCATAAGAGTGAGGACTAAGGCCTGGGCTTGGGCTTGGGCTTGGGCTTGGGCTTGGGGAAATGATCCCGATCCCGATCAAAATTTTAGTGTAGCCCCCCATTTGTTTTTTTTTTTTTTGCGATGACCACCTACTTCCTCTCTCACTACCTTGCTGTGCAAAGACTGTGTGCAGGCAAACCTTGACAGAAAACTGTGTTTAGACTGTGTGCAAACAGAAATTGCTAACTGCCTTCCTGCTTATTCATTCACTGCAAACAAGCTAACGACTACTAATTGTGCAAAGACTGTGTGCAAACAGAAAACACAACATTATGCAGAAATCACAGAACTTGCAGACAACACATAAATTAACAACTTACAGAAAAACAACTCATTCCTCTTCTTCTTCCTCTTCTTTCCTACTACAAACAACTCATAGGAGAAGCACAAAGTGCCTCTTGGGCTTAGTGCAGGGCGATTCCCCGGCAGCGACGCCAAAAATGTGCGCTCCTTGCCGCACTGTCGAAGCAAGGGACTTGCCGATACACCGTGTGCGAGCCACAAATGGCTCCAAGCACACAACAAGACTAATCTAGCAAGCTCAAGAGAGCAAAGGGTGTGTCACTCACCGCTCTACGCTCGCCTTCGTGGTGGATTCCTCGCCGCGATGAAGAAGAAGCTGCAGTCGTGCCGCGCTCGACCGCTTCGCCGCCGTCGTGCCTTCGTAATGCTCGATCGCACACACACTCTCCCTCTCTCTCTCTCTCACATACACACACACACGAGGAGGTGAAGAAAAAGAAGATGGAGATGGAGATGGAGCAAGAGCACTTTTCTATTGCACAAATGAGAGAATGAGTGAATTTTAGGTTTAGTTGGCTTTTATATGAGCTCACCCCATTCACACTTGGGCGCCCATGCTTAGCCAACTAATCCCTTGAATGTCCCAGTTAGAGTGCGCCTCTCATCGGCGATCACTCTTACCCTTTTCCTATTGGTCTGACAAGCCCGGTACCTGACTCTACCAAATACATAATACACGTCCGTCGTAGGTGATGGGGTGTCCGTGAGCTGTGAGGGTTAACATCTTCCATCTTTTCCTGTGTACTTCTGGTGACTCTTTCCAGCCTGCGTCCTCCAATGGTGTTAGTAGAGGCCGGTACTTGCCTTTGTGATCTGTCTTCAATATTCTCTCTTAACACTAGCCAGTCATTTTGATGAGGAGCAGGTGGTAGCTGATCTGCCACGCCTATGGCCTGGTATATTATTCTGGTGAGGACTTCTCCTCCTGCAATGTAATTTGGCTTGTCCTGCCGTAGCTTTGTCACTTCCTCAAATAGATATGATGCATGAACTATATAGAACTCATGGGTCATTCCCATAGCCCAGGTCAATGTTGTTGAGATGACCCCGTGTGGTGTAGTGTATCTAGGCGGTCTCTTGCTGTGGCTCAACAAACATTGATTGTATACCTGTGTCAGTTCTCTTACTTCTAGGTTTTCTATGAGTTCGAAAGAAGGCAGTTTGGATCTTTGCAAGTAGACTGTGAGATTCTTCCTTCTTTCTCTCATGTTGGCTCCCTGATCAGACAATTTTAATGCCTCTTTGATGATTTCCTTGGTGATCTGAATCTCCATCACCTCATTATCCATGCTTGCCACCCTGCAAGTTCTGTCTTCTTGGATAGTCTCAATTAGGTGTTGTACCCTCTTGAAATCTATCCCCACTGGTGGTAGTGAAACAAAGTTCCACAAGCCAACTTTTTACAGCCATGACCTTTGCGGTGATCTTTTCAGGTAATTTTCTGCCTCCTTGGGGATCATTACTGTATCCACTAAATTTCCTTTGTCATCCAAATAGGAACCTTGGTAGATTTGAAAGGCTTCCGCCTATTGCACGTCTATAGGTATCTAGGTGGATGCTGGCTTTAATGAATTGGATAGAAGTGCATAGGGTATTGCACCTTCCGTTGCCAGGTTCTTGCCTTTTCTTTTTCCCGGAGAAGCGTCCATGGATCCTGTATTCACAAATAACGGTTAATGTACAACCATAGTATTTCTTTTCTAAATTGATTAGCACTTAATTATGCATCTAGGTGAGCCTTCTTAATCCCAAGATGAGTTAAGGTAAAATGTTAGCAGATAGACAAGCTCTTTCATTGTCCGACTCTGACGGCTTCAAATTAATGTTGTTGATGAAGGAGAACAAGTCCAAATTCCTTGAAATTTTGTGTGGTGTATGTGCATAGGGCATGTAAGGTCATTCTATAGTCACAAACTGAAAATCAGCTCATTTGCAACTTCTGCCCAGTCTATCGCGATAGACTGGCTATCTTTTGACAGGAGACATATTTTCCACATGTGACTTAACCAATTGGTTCCTCATGTCTTGTACATGATCTGATCCTATTTTCATCTCAAGTGGATGTCAAGTGACCCCTTTTTGGATCAACTTCCATTTTCCAGATTCCTTCTAAGGAGATGTTGGTCTATCTCCCTCATTTTGTGTTGTTTTGGGCTCAAACTTAGTGGGTAGTCCTCTTGCATCATGTTGAAGCTAATTGTTGATTCTAAATTTTGATCAGATGGCCCTATATCACTCTGCTGAGTCTATCGCGATAGACTAGGACTTAGTGTCATTTTGTCATATTTTGGCTCTATAGTCATCTGTCTGCGTTCTCCTAGTTGATGTAAGGTTTCTTGACCTCTCACATGTGAATTTTAACTATTTGCCATTGAGATGCCCTATTCTGACTCTGACTTGCTGTCAAGTCTATCTCGGCTTGCCATATGAGTCCATCTTGTCTCCAAATTTGGTGTACTGCCTCCATATGCTTCCCCAAGTCTATCCTTGTGAAAATTTTGAAAAGCCTTCCCCCAAAGATAAAAATAGTTTGTCTATCGCGATAAACTCAGATACTTGGTCAAGAGAGACCAATTTTGCACTTTGATTTGATATTTGTGGTTATTCCTTGTTAGTACCCTTTATGAAGTCAAAATCAAAATTTTACTTGTCTAAGTGTATGAGCAAGTCTATCGCGATAGACTCAGCATCTAGTCATTTTTACAACTTTTTTGATGTTAGTTGACCACAATGGTGTTAGTAGGCTCTCCTAGACACACACAGTAAGTTTTAATCAATTTGGAAAAGTGTACTCCCTGTTTGCAACACTTAGCTGGTCAGAGTAGACCACTTAGGTGATGGTCGCTGTTCTTTTTGGTCATTGTATGACTCATGTTGTCATAATAATCAATATCTAATTCTCCTAAATGATTTTCTCATATTAAACTGATCATTTAATGTGGGGAAGTGCCAGGGGAGAAAAAGCTAGAATATTGGTTAAGCTAGCAGACCGGCCACAGTAGGGATCCAAAGGAGGGAAAATAGGGATCCAAAGGGGGGGGCATCTACAAAAGAGCCATGTGAAACAATGGGCTAAACAGACCCTAAGGTTCAGCCCATTAAGACTTCCAAAATGCTAAGGTTCCAAAATTCAAAGGTTGTGTCCAAAGGGTTAAAGCTTAGGATGAATTGGGTGGTTTGTGTGCTCTCCAAAGTCAACACACATCCCTACACGTGATGGGGCGAGCCTAAAGGTAGGGGATGAGAGAGAAAGCCACACACAAACACACAAGCCCCCTTTACACAAAGGGAATGAAGGACACATGTCAGATGCCTAAGCTAGTTGCTCCCAAAATGTGCTCAATTCCTATTGGATGACCTTGAAGTGGACCAATGAGAATTAGGCTAGAGTAAATTTAGCCTAATTAATTTTAAAACACTTAATAAAAAGAACCAATGAAAATTAAGTCTCCTGGATGATTATTGGACAGCCTGAGAAGGGGTCCAATAGGAATTGAGCAGCCCAACGGGCTACTTAATTCCTATTGGTCAGAATGGGGAAAGGTCCAATGGGGATTTAATTCACTTAAATCAATTAAGTTTAATTGATTAAGCTCTCACAAAAGGGGAAAGGGGGACACATGTCACAAGGCTATCAATTATGCTGCTTAATAGCCATTGGCTGAGCTTGGCATTGTCCAATAGGGAGCCTGCAAGAGCAAATAGCAGGGGGGCTCGCCCAAGAGAGAGAGGGGGCTGATTTTTGCAAGGCATTATCACACACACACTCACACAATCTCATGTGTGAAGAAAGAGAAGACTATCTCTTCCCAAGCTTTAATGGAGAGCTCATCACCTACACCAAGCTTGTGAGATAGAAGCCTACATCAACACACTCTTGGCATGTGGATGCAAATCCAACCAAGAGCCAAGCTTCAATGCATGCTCATCTCCTCTACCAAGCTAATTACTAAGCTAAAGCTATGATAATATGAGTGATTATGTGAGGAGATGTACATCTTTCTCGTAAGATACTCCTTCTTCCTCTCAATCTACTCTCATACCCTGCTAGCTCTCACCATCTTCGAAGGTGTGTGAGGTCTTGGGTCTGAGAACGGGGATAATTAAAGTTGTGTTTGCTAAGTGTTTTGCTTAGTGCATGAAGCTTTCATCTTCATTGCACTAGATAGTCTTGAAGGAACACAAAGAATTGTATTGTACAATGTCTCTCTTGATGGGAGAAACCATAATACAAAGCCTTTTGGAGGGGGGACCGGCTCCATACAAATCCGGTCCTCAACTGTTGTCAATAGCTTAATTTCTCTCTCTTTTGAAAGTATTGTTGATGCTATCTAACTAGGTGTTATGATTTTTGTTGCTCTCTCCGCCCAAGCACTCTTGTAATTCTCATTAGGAATCTATTCTAATGAAATGCCCACTACGTTCATGCTAATTTCCGCTACACATAAGTTATTAGGACATTAAAATGTTACATTGGTATCAGAGCACAAGGTTTCTCTTTTCTTGCTCAAGAAGGGAGGTGCTCAAGCTAGATATAAATGGTTGGTATTATTAATTGCCTGTGAGTAAGTAGAATAGGGATTTTTCAGCCTTGCAGTGCGCCTGCCTTTGTGCAGTTAATGGGGCATCACCGTCGAGAGCTATGGTCTTAATAGTGGATTCCTACGGGGCTTGCCTACGGCTTAACCACTATTGAGCTATTAGAAGCTTGACATTAGCCGGTGCTGTTTTGGTGTCGAAAGACCCTCTCTTCTAATCCTTGCAATTAATGGTATTCGAGCCGCGGGTAGAGTAGCTTGAGTGCTTTTTCTAAAGGGGTAAAGAGGAGTAGCAACTAGGGCTTGAAGTGCCAGAGTACACCTAAAAATTTTACACCTAAAAGTTGTTAGAATGGCTGACAATAGTAAAGAGAGTGAAATTAATGTTGATAACTTTGATTTTGCTCATGAGCAAGCTACTAATGATGCTTCAATGCTTGTTAACTATCTTGTTTCTAGGCTTCAACAAGCCATGGGCAATCTATATCTCCAAAGTGAAGTGCAACGGCAGCTCCGTGCTCACGAGATTCTCCAAGCTCATCACCATGACGAGAGAACACCTAGGAAGCCTCCTTGTGAGACTACCAAAAGAGGTCTCTCTCCGATTCGGGAAGAAGAAGAGAATCCCTACGAAGGGCTTAAGAATTTACTTCTTGATGATGCATCTCCTTCCCAAAGGAGAACTCAAGAGCCTCCATCGAAGGAACGAGAAAGAAGTGAGTCTCCCGCCACCTCGGCGGAGATGGCTCCACGAAGACGGCGGGCTAAACGCTCTCCATCACCACCAAAGCGGAGAAGACCATCACACTCTTCTCCACGCCATAATTCAAAGAGGGATGATAAAAACCAAGAGAAGAAAAAGGCGAGAAAGAGGACACCCTCTTCTCTGTTGGGGTATAAAGCCCAATGTGGTTGCCCAGGTAAGTGGGCGGGCCGCCAGGTATGTACACATATTCTTTTGTAAAAACCTAATAAGAACTCACTATGCTCTACACATTACAGTAGAGCGGGTTCACCATATCGTCGTGCTCTTCTTCTCGCACTCTCTCTCGCGTCTCACTTCCGCTCGAACTCCTTCAACTGGTATCAGAGCTCAGATCGAGGCTCGGGGCAGCACTGCACGAGGCTAGAGTCACCAGCTCAGATTGGAGTGAAATTCGACAGGCAAAGACACGGCCCCAAATCTTGTGGGATGGCTCGTAGGGCTTGGTGTGCTCAGAATTTCATTCTGAGGTCATCTCGGTCACCGTTCGGCTTCGACAAAGTTCTGTGCAGGTCATTTTCGACTACGTGGTCTCAGCGGGTGCAGATCCGACTCTGCAAATTTGGGGTTTTCGGCCTATGACTGCAGGTGCTGAGGATATCGACACTCCCAGAGTGTTGATTTGTGGGTGTCTACACATCGAAGGACGGCTCGCAGTTCTTGGAGGCGTGTCACATACGACACGTGCGCATCTACACACAGACTGTAGGTGACATCCACTAGTTCATCAGGTAGCTTGTGTTTGCTGCTTGATATTCCAGATTTCATCCTGACATTGCAGGTACTTCCACATGGGATGTATTTTCAGAGATGATGTATGTCTGTTGAGGGTTTGCTGGCTGTGAGTCACGCAGCAAACAATCGCCGTAGCGGTTACAACATATAGTGGGAAATTTGTGGATGTATGACTTTGTGGGAAGTCTATGTACTGTCAGATTTACTGCAGCCTTTGTTGAGGGTCGAGTGAGGTTTTACTGAGCTGGGGGATTCTCGAATGTTGAGATCCTTTCGGTGATATAGGTCTTGGAGCGATCCCTCAAGCACCCTTAGATAGGCAGCTAGGATGTATTGACTGTGAGTTAGACAGTTGGGATTGCATCTTTGCTTTACTGCCGTTGAGGCATTGTCGCAGTCTATGCTTACAGGACAGTGAGAGACAGTACAGGTGCAGGACAGGTTTACCCGCAGCTTACAGTGTCAGAGAGACAGTGTTTTTTGAGCTGTTTTTTGGTCTGTTTTTAGTACACCAGAGCCATTTTACAAAGGAGACTCTGTCAAAATTTCTGCAAAATCTGAAGCTTTCTTGGTTCATTTGACAGGTTGATATTGGTTCAGAGGTCAGTTTATAGGGGAAACTCTGCCAAATTTTTCCCAGGAAAGTAAACTACTGTGAAGCGTAGCTATGGGTGGATCACAGGACACTGCTCTTTACAATATCAAGAAGCTGGATGGAACCAATTTCCCATTGTGGAAGAAGCATATTTTGCACGTGTTGGTACAAAAGAAGCAGATAAAACCTATAAAGCTCAAGGGGATAAAACCAGAAGATATGGACGAAGATGAATGGAGCGAAATGGATGAATTGGCACTTTCTACCATTATGCTGACTTTGGCAGAAGGCGTTTACTTCAATGTAGCAGACGAGATGTCGGCTTATCAAGCATGGTTAAAGCTGAGTGATCTTTATGAGAAGCAGAGTGCAGCTTCACAGGTATACTGGCTTAAGAAGCTTGTTGACTTGAAGATGAAAGAAGGGACACCTATGTCCAATCATCTGAATGAATTCAACACAATCTATAGTCAGTTGTCAGTTCAAGGTGTCAAGTTTGATGAACCTGTTAGAGCTATGTTCCTGTTGATCACATTGCCGAAAATGTGGGACACTTTTCGCACAGCTTTGAGTAATTCTGCACCTCCAGATGGTTTGACCATAGCAGGTATAGAAGGCAGTCTGCTTACTGAAGAAACCAACGGAAAGACAATGGACAAAGGCAAAGGAATAGCCTTAGTTGTCAGGGGAAGGACCAAAGAAAAGTACAAAGGTGGAAAGAGGGATGAGTCTCGTAGCAAGTCCCGCAGTGCTAAAGGCAAGAGTGACATAGAATGCTACCATTGTGGCAAGAAGGGTCACATGAAAAGAGACTGCAGAGAATGGAAAGCAGAAAAAGGCAAAGAGAAAGCGGAAGACCATGGTGAGAAGAACAAGTCCTCAGTGAAGATTCAAGAAATAAATGTGACAAACACTGTTGCAGAGGATGATAGTCTAGTGTCAGGAGACATCTACTTCTTGAAGAATACAATGGACTCAGCTCTTCTTACAGCATCTGATGGAAATGCACTGAGTGACTGGATTATAGACTCAGGGGCATCACTTCATGTGTCTCCAAACAAGGAGTGGTTTACCTCTTATGTGACCACTAAAGATCATGTTCGGCTAGGCAATGGGCAGACATGTGAGATCTTAGGTGTTGGAGGTGTTCAATTGAAGTTTCAGAATGGATCTTCTTTCACACTGAAGAATGTGAGACATGTTCCCGCAATTACAAAGAGCTTGATCAACACAGGTTTACTTGATGATGCTGGCTACGTCACCACTTTTGGATAGAACATGTGGAAGATATCCAAGGGTTCTATGACAGTAGCACATGGAGTAAAGTCTGGAGGACTTTACATGATTTATGTATCAAATGTCTCTAAAAATGTAATCAATGTAACCGAGCAGCCGAACGTTTCTTTGTGGCATAGCCGGTTAGGACATATGTCCAAGAAGGGAATGGAAATCTTGTCTCGTTCTGGTTATTTGCCTGGATTTTCATTTAATGATTTTGAATTCTGTGAACATTGTCTGTATGGTAAGCAAACACAGCAGCCACATAAGCATAGAAGCAGTAGAAGAGATACACAGTTGGCACTTGTTCATAGTGATTTGTGTGGACCTATGCCTAACCTATCTCTAGGGGGAGCTTCTTACTTTATGAAATTTATAGATGATTACTCGAGGAAAGTATGGGTTTACTTTCTCAAGCACAAGGATGAAGCGTTTAGTGTTTTCAAAACGTTTGTGACACTTGTGGAGAATCAGAGTGGCAAGAAGCTTAAATGCTTACGCACTGACAATGGTGGAGAGTATGTTTCAAAGGCCTTTCAGGACTTTTGTGAGTCAAAAGGTATAAAACGTGAACTTACTGCTCCTTACAATCCTCCTCAAAATGTTGTTGTTGAGAGGATGAAGAGGACCATACAAGAGAAGGTCAGAAGTATGTTGTCTAATGCACAGCTGCCAAATGGGTTTTGGGCTGAAGCTGTATCAACAGTTGTTCATCTTGTAAATAGATCTCCTAGCAAGGTTTTGCAGAAGGATTCAGTGGTAGAGATGGTATGGTCAGGCAAAATCCCCTCATACAAACATCTTAGAGTCTTTGGCTGTGAGGCATATACTCACGTTCCAAAGGAATTTAGGAACAAACTTGAGCCAAAGAGTAGAAAGTGCATCTTTCTAGGCTATGGTAATTCTGGTGAGATGGGGTACAGACTTTGGGATCCCGAATCCAGAAAGGTTGTCCGCAGCAATGATGTTCACTTTAATGAAGCCAAATATCATTCTAAACCAGAGAAAGTTGAGGAGATTAGAAGTGTTGTCTTCCAAGAAGATGGACCTGCGCGTGCAAGACAAAATGTCAGGGCTCAAGAGGAGCAAGGACAGGATAGAGTGGAACCACTGGTTGTGGCTGAGCCTGAGCCACCTATTGTGCGTAGATCTAGACGTGTCACACGACCTCCTGATAGGTTTGTTCCATCTATGAACTATGTCATATTGACTGATTGCAATGAGCCTTCATGTTACAAGGAAGCAGTGCAAATGAAGGACTCCGGGAATTGGCAATTGGCCATGCAGTCAGAGATGACAGCTGTGCATAAAAACAAGACATGGAAGCTAGTTAAATTACCACAGGGCAAAAAGGCTCTACCTTGTAAATGGGTTTACAGGTATAAGATCACCGCTCATGATAGTCAGCCAAAGTACAAAGCAAGGCTTGTTGCCAAGGGCTTTAAGCAAGAACAAGGCATTGACTTTGATGAAGTCTTCTCTCCGGTGGTCAAGATGACTACATTGAGATGCTTTCTTGCATTGGTTGACATATTAGATTTGGTGTTGCACCAAATGGATGTCAAGACAGCGTTCTTGCATGGTGATTTAGATGTGGAAATTTACATGCAGCATCCAGAAGGGTTTGTTGAGAAAGGCAAGGAAGATTGGGTATGCCAGTTGTTAAAGAGTCTTTATGGCTTAAAACAATCATCGAGGGCATGGTACCATAAATTCCACAAGTTTATGCTTTCTCAAGGCTACAAACGTAGTGAGTTAGATCACTGTCTATATACAAAGAAAGCTAAGGATGGTAGTTGGCTGATCCTTATTTTGTATGTGGATGACATGTTGATTGCTGGCAAGCACTTGGAAGAAATTTCAGCTTTGAAGTCAAAGATGGCAAAATCGTTTGACATGAAAGACATGGGTGAGGCAAGTCATATACTTGGTATGCGCATTGAGAGAGACAGATCAAAGAAGTTTATTTGGTTATCTCAAACAGAGTATATTGACAAGGTTTTGCAACGTTTCAATATGGAGAAGGGAAAGGCACGGAGTGTTCCATTGCCACCATATGTGAAACTTAGCAAACAAGATTGTCCTGTGTCTGAGGAAGAACATGATGAAATGGATAAGATTCCATATGCGTTTGCAGCGGGTAGTTTGATGTATGCAATGATTGCTACTCGCCCAGACATTGCATTTGCAGTGGGAGTAATAAGTCGATACATGTCAAACCCAGGCAAGAAACATTGGGAGGCAGTGAAAGGAATATTGAGATACCTGAAAGCTGCAAAGAGTATGCGTATATGCTATGGGAGTCAGGAGCTAAGTGTAAAGGGTTTTACAGACTCAGATTATGTAGGTGACTTAGACAACTGAAGGTCTACGTAGGGTATGTCTTTACATTGGCTGGTGGAGCAGTATCATGGCGTTCTAGATTACAAGATTGTGTTACTCAGTCTACTACAGAGGCTGAATATGTTGCAGCATCAGAGGCATGCAAAGAATCAATTTGGCTTAATCGACTAGTAACAGATTTGGGAATCAAAGAAGAGATGCCTGTGTTATATTGTGATAGTCAAAGTGCTATACAATTGGCTCGCAATCCAATTTATCACTCAAAGACAAAGCATGTGGATGTGAAGTATCATTTCATCAGGGAAATGCTCGAGGATAAGCAACTTCAGCTTGTCAAAGTTCACACCACAGAAAATCCTGCTGATCTACTTACAAAAGGACTTCGCTCAGAGAGCTTTGTGCATTTTCTCAAGCAGTTAGGTGTAGGGTAGTACATCACTTCTCTACATCTCTTGTATATTAGCTTGTATAGTAGCTTCTCTCACACTTAAAGTACCACATTGGACTTTAAGTGGGAGGTTGTTGGGGTATAAAGTCCAATGTGGTCGCCCAGGTAAGTGGGCGGGCCGCAAGGTATGTACACATATTCTTTTGTAAAAACCTAATAAGAACTCACTATGCTCTACACATTACAGTACAGCGAGTTCACCATATCGTCGTGCTCTTCTTCTCGCACTCTCTCTCGCGTCGCACTTCCGCTCGTACTCCTTCATTCTCCATCTTCTTCATCCTCTTCCTCTTATGAAAGTGATGGTGAAGACAACGAAGATCAAGACAAGAAAAAGGCAAGAAAGAGGTCACCCTCTTCTCCACCTTCTTCAAATTCTTCACCTTCTGAAGAAAGTGATGGTGGAACCTTTGAACGATAAAAAAAAGAGGCCATAGGAAATCCTATGCCGCATGGAAGAGGTCGTCCAAATTGAATAAATTCAAAGAGGGAGGGAAGAGCATCTCTTTCCTTACCTATGATGGTACCTTTGGTGCTACGGACAAAGTCTTGGCCTTTATCCAGAAATTCGATGTGGCGTTTGGAGATGAGGGCTTCACGGAGTCCTCTAAGCTACGCCATGTAGCTATGCACTTTCAAAAGTCCGCCAGGCAATGGTGGTCTAGCCTACGAGCCAACGGTGAAGCTCCACGAACATGGAAAGCTTTAAGAGCTTCCATTATGAAGCAGTTTTTGGCCACCGATGCCAAAGACAAAGTACTCACCGAATGGCGAAGCTTAAATCTCTCTCCCAATGAATCCATCCACAAATATGTAGACAAGTTTTGGGACCTACAACTCAAAGCCACTGTCTTTAAAAAGTTGGATTTTGGAGAACAAAAGCAACAATTTTGTGCGGGCTTAACCGAAGAAATGGCGGAGTATGTCAACTCCCAAAGGCCACGTACCATATCGGCGGTAATACACCATACTATGGTGGCCTCTCGAATCAATTTCCAAACGGGGGCTAAAAGAAATAATAAGCCCGTGGAAAACAAGGGTTCCAATGAGCCTAAGGGGAAGGACAATGTCCAAAATTCTCCTAAGGGAAACTCCAACAAAGCTAAAGAGAAGGGAGTTTACAAAGGTAAGAACAAACTCTCTCCGGAAGAGCTTGAGCGTTATCGCAAAGATAACCGGTGTTTCAAGTGCGGCGAACAAGGGCATGCGTACCGCGCTTGTCCCCAAAAGAACAACCACCAAGATCCTCCTAGAGCTTCCTTGGTTGAAATCCAACAGGAGGAGACTCACCAAACTCATCACAAAGGATCTCCTCTATGCCATGCTTGGGGAAAGGTAAGAGAATATGATGCTTTTATTCTCTTTGACCCTGGTTCTACTCACAATTTTATATCTATAGAGTTGGCCACCAAGGTAGGCATACAATCCTACGAGATGGGAGATGTCCTACCCGCAGACAGTGCCTTCAAGGGGCAAGAAGCTTCAGTCACTCCCTTAATCGGGAAATTGAGGCTTCATGTCCAAGGCTATGTGGACAAAGAGGACTTCTTTATCTCTCCTCTCAAGCATGAGGATGTAATCCTAGGGGCACCATGGTTTGACCGCCTAGCTGCCGATGTTAAATTTCCTGAAAGGAGAATCTCCTTTAAGTTTAGGGAAAAAGACATGTATATAGATGCTAAGGAAATGGGTAACACTATCCCCATTGTACATACACCAGCTTTCAACAAGTCAATAAAGAGCTCTATTTCCGTGTACATGATTTTTGTTAAAGATTTTCAAAATGAATCTAATGCTTTAGCAAAAGAAAATAAAAGCAACCAAAAGGAATTAGAGTTATCCAATTTTCTCAAGGGGTTTCAAGATGTTTTTATTGACGACATCCCTTGTGAGCTACCTCCTAAATGAGGTAATGATGACCATGCAATTGAACTTCTTCCAGGAAGTTCACCGCCTAACAAACCTCCTTATAGAGTTTCTCAAGCTCAACAAGAGAAGATTATGCGGCAAGTGCATGAGTTAGTTGAGAAGGGCATGGTTAGGCCTAGCTCATCTCCATTTTGCTCACCGGTGCTATTAGTGTAAAAGAAAGACGGCACATATCGAATGTGTGTCGACTATAGAGCACTAAATAGGATCACTATCAAAAATAGGTTTCCCGTTCCACGGGTAGAAGACCTATTTGATAAGCTACAAGGATCAACCTACTTCAGTAGGATTGACCTAAAAAGTGGCTATCATCAAATAAGGATAGTTGATCAAGACATTGTAAAGACCGCATTTCGCACCACATTTGGTCTTTACGAATACATTGTCATGCCTTTTGGCTTGACCAATGCACCGGCCACATTCAACCGCTTGATGGAGAAGCTGTTCAGGCCTCATCGAACCTTCACTGGAGTTTTCTTTGATGATATTATCATCTACTCTAATTCATTAGACGAACACAAGCAACACCTCTAGGTAATATTTCAAGTTTTGAGAGAGAATAAACTTTATGTTAATTGAAAGAAAAGTGAATTTTTCTTGCGAGAGATTTAGTATTTAGGTCACCTTATCTCTCAAGATGGCATCCAAATGGATCCATCAAAGTTAGAGGTAATAAAAGGATGGCCTAAACCAAGGAATCTTCATGAACTAAGAAGCTTTATAGGTATGTGTGCATACTATAGACGCTTCATAGAAAAGTTCTCACAAATTGCGGGACCATTACATGACCTAACAAAGAAAAGCATTAGGTATACATGGTCTGCTAAGGAGAACAATGCTTTCGAAAATCTTAAAGAAAAGCTTATCTCTCAACCTGTGCTTACACTACAGGATCTCTCAAAACCATTTGAGGTCCAATGTGATGCTTGTGGTGATTGCCTTGGAGCTGTTTTGCTCCAAGAAGGGCACGCCATAGGCTATGAGAGTCGAAGGCTCGACCCTGTTGAGCAAGCTCTAGGCATATATGAAAAGGAACTCCTTGCAGTTCTACATGCCTTAGACTCATGGAAGCACTATTTATTGGGGACTCCTTTCATTCTGCGAACGGATCACCAAAGTCTTAAGTACTTCATGACGTAGACCAAGCTCTCCGACAAACAAATGAGGTGGGCAAATTTGCTTTCGCAATTTCATTTTCATATTGCTCACATTGCTGGCAAGCATAATCAAGTAGCTGATGCACTCTCAAGACGGCTGAGAGTGAATGCGATTTCCATAGCAACTCACAATGATCTATCTTCAATGATAGATGAGTATGCTATTGATTCCGATTTTAGAGATGTGATTTCAGCACTTGCATTAGCACTAGGTTGGTAACCTAACAGGACATAAAAGTGTCTTTTCAGGGTTTTGAAAAAAACCTCCAAAACCATAGTAGATCCACTCATTTTGTAAAATCCTTTCATGAGGTTATAGTTCAAGGCCTACTTCACATGGAAAAATAAGAAACTTGTAAAATTTATCATTTTTTGGTTACACCAAGCTCCAAAGTTGATGGACCAGTGCATTTTCATCAAAACAGTCATTTCTTACGTTTTGTTGCATAAAAATAAGATTCGGGATTTTTATAGGACTTGAGATAAATTCCCTAGCTAACTTCAATGGGTTGGTGATCAGAACATATGATTGCTTCTCACTCACTATTTTTTGTTTTGCCAAAATAAATAGGTACAAAAAAGTTGAATTTTTACCATTCTGTAAACCTATCATCAAAGTTTCTATAGCCACGCTCAATACAAATAATATATGCATGTT
The DNA here is from genome assembly GCF_014529385.1 of Adiantum capillus-veneris. Classification (NCBI taxonomy): domain Eukaryota; kingdom Viridiplantae; phylum Streptophyta; class Polypodiopsida; order Polypodiales; family Pteridaceae; genus Adiantum; species Adiantum capillus-veneris. Next base: position 35,315,451 of record NC_140943.1, on the reverse strand, counting down.
TTCTTAGTTCCCTATTGTCCTTTAAGTTCATAAGGAGCCATGGAGCATGTCAAAAGAATAATACATTTCTTACCAAGGGGAATCTTGGGAACAAAGATGAAGTGTTAAATACAACAAGCATGAAAAAAAATGGGTTCAACATTATGAGTTGTAGAATCCCATAGAAACTATTTAATATCTAGCCAAATTTGATCCTTATGATTAGATATGGTTACTACCTACAAAATGCATGTAGTTGTCACAATAAACTAACAATATTGAAAAAGCTATACTTGATATACTAGAATGTTTTGTTTTCTTCTATAATTGAAAAAATCAACCATCATTGTGTACTATGCAGAATAGGGTATTAGGTGCCCCAAAACTCAAGGAATATTAGCTTTATGTTACAATATGCGACATAGAAAATACATAATGAATTTGGATATCATGAAATCCACCAAAAAAATCATAGAAGAGCTAAAATTGGCTAAAAAACGGGATTTGACAATTTTTGTAATCTGTTCATAACTTACAACTTTAATATTTATTTCTCCCTAGAAGCATCATGACATGTTGAGGACTACTAAAGATAGTTCTCTAGCATTATAGACCTCACAAACATGAATTCTAGAGTGGTATAGTTGCAAAAAGTCAAAAACAGGACCCGTTTTTTCACACAGTTTAGGTTGTGAAATGTTGTGCAAGGACAATGTTAAAGATAGAATTGATATTCCAAAAAAATGTCGAGTTTTTTCCAGCTCATGAGACAACTTTCTAGATAGATAGCATCTCAAAATCCATTTTGAAACTCTTGACATAATTCAAGAAAAATGGTCACTTAACAGGACATAAAAGTGTCCCACGACATAAAAGTGTCCCATTACCAACCTAGTGTTAGGGAAGAAAGAAGAAGCATTTACTTTACAAGATGGTTATCTTCTCTATGGCAATAGACTATGCGTTACTAACTCACTACGTGAGAAAGTAATGTATGAATCTCATGCTCCACCTTATGCGGGGCATAGAGGGATTCAGTCTACCTTAAAGGGAATTGAAAAATATTTCTATTGGCCTACCATGAAAGTGAACATACAAGAGTATGTTTCTAAATGTGTGGTATGCCAAAAGACAAAATTTGATAGAGGGAAGCAACTTGGATTGCTTCAACCCTTGCCAATCCCTAATGCACCATGGGAGAGCATATCCATGGATTTTATCTTTGGATTGCCTAAGTCTATCCATGGCAATACGGGAATATGGACGATAGTAGACAGGTTCAGTAAACAAGCTCATTTTATACCTGTCAAAAAGACTATCAAAGCCCATAAAATGACAACCCTCTTCATTTCACAAATTTTCAAGTACCATGGCTTGCCAATGTCCATAGTGTCGGATAGAGATCCTAGAATGACCAGTAATTTCTGGAAGGGTTTCTTTGAGAATTTAGGAACAAGGCTAAACCTATCATCCACAAACGGATGGCCAAAGTGAAATAGCTAACCTAACCATTCTCGATCTACTAAAAGCCTATGTAACGGAAGTAGATCAAAGATCCCAATGGGAGAAGTACTTACCCTTAGTGGAGTATGCTTACAATAACACTGTACATACTTCCACGGGAAAAGCACCTTTCGAGGTAATTGAGGGAAGATAAAAAAGTCCCTTGCTACTTAAGGTACATGGGAAGATCTTCGCTGCAGATGAATATAGCCGAGACCTACAAGAATCTTTTCAAAAGATTAAGGATGCTATCTCTATCTCACAGCAAAGGCAAAAGGCTGCTGCTGACAAGCACAGAAGAGCCGAAGCCTTTAAAGAAAATGATTGGGTCTTATTAAACTTTCCCAAGGCTTGATTAAGGCACACGACGGGCAAGAATCCTACGGGCCACCAAAAGTACTATGCTAAACTAGCAAAAAGCTACTATGGTCCCTTCCAGATTCTTAGGCCAATCAATGAGATGGCCTATCAACTCAAGTTGCCCAATCATTGGCTCATACACAATGCTTTCCATGTGAGCCTATTAAAGCCTTACAAAGGAGAGCCACCTCAAGAACCAACTATTGAAGACCCACCAGAGATCGAGGACCAAGAGGAGGTGCTGCAGCCTGAGTCCATTCTCCGACATGAAGACAAGGTACTAAGAGGCGGTAAGACTATTCGACGATATCTTATTAAGTTTAAGAATTATCCTTTTGAAGATGCTAGATGGATGCAAGGCATACAATTAAAGGATAACCTAAACCTTGTCAATGCTTACAATGCTTCCCAAGAGTAAGCAAATGTACAAAATGTTAAAAATGAACCAAGTTTTTGTCTTATAAGACGCTTTTTTTTTTAATTGTGCACAAAAATGAAGTAGTATGCATGCTTAGATCAAGTTTGCGGAGATGACGTCTCCCAAACACCAAGTAGAGCTTGTCACTCTACTATGGAAGACTGATAGGACTAATGTGCAGACATGCTTGCGGCAGCCTCAGGCTCTCAAGCGCCAAATGGACTAGTCATCCATTGTGGAATGATGTCGTAGGGTAACATAGGGATCCTCTACCCGCTAAGAAAAGGACTCATGAATATGCTTTATCTTCTCTACACCATAGTCGAGGACGACTATGATTTCAAGAGAGAGGTAATGTCATAATAATCAATATCTAATTCTCCTAAATGATTTTCTCATATTAAACTGATCATTTAATGTGGGGAAGTGTCAGGGGAGAAAAAGCTAGAATATTGGTTAAGCTAGCAGACCGGCCACAATAGGGATCCAAAGGAGGGAAAATAGGGATCCAAAGGGGGGGCCATCTGCAAAAGATCCATGTGCAAAAATGGGCTAAAAAGACCCTAAGGTTCAGCCCATTAAGACTTCCAAAATGCTAAGGTTCCAAAATTCAAAGGTTGTGTCCAAAGGGTTAAAGCTTAGGATGAATTGGGTGGTTTGTGTGCTCTCCAAAGTCAACACACATCCCTACACGTGACGGGGCGAGCCTAAAGGTAGGGGATGAGAGAGAAAGCCACACACAAACACACAAGCCCCCTTTACACAAAGGGAATGAAGGACACATGTCAGATGCCTAAGCTAGTTGCTCCCAAAATGTGCTCAATTCCTATTGGATGACCTTGAAGTGGACCAATGAGAATTAGACTAGAGTAAATTTAGCCTAATTAATTTTAAAACACTTAATAAAAAGAACCAATGAAAATTAAGTCTCCTGGATGATTATTGGACAGCCTGAGAAGGGGTCCAATAGGAATTGAGCAGCCCAACGGGCTACTTAATTCCTATTGGTCAGAATGGGGAAAGGTCCAATGGGGATTTAATTCACTTAAATCAATTAAGTTTAATTGATTAAGCTCTCACAAAAGGGGAAAGGGGGACACATGTCACAAGGCTATCAATTATGCTGCTTAATAGCCATTGGCTGAGCTTGGCATTGTCCAATAGGGAGCCTGCAAGAGCAAATAGCAGGGGGGCTCGCCCAAGAGAGAGAGGGGGCTGATTTTTGCAAGGCATTATCACACACACACTCACACAATCTCATGTGTGAAGAAAGAGAAGACTATCTCTTCCCAAGCTTTAATGGAGAGCTCATCACCTACACCAAGCTTGTGAGATAGAAGCCTACATCAACACACTCTTGGCATGTGGATGCAAATCCAACCAAGAGCCAAGCTTCAATGCATGCTCATCTCCTCTACCAAGCTAATTACTAAGCTAAAGCTATGCTAATATGAGTGATTATGTGAGGAGATGTACATCTTTCTCGTAAGATACTCCTTCTTCCTCTCAATCTACTCTCATACCCTGCTAGCTCTCACCATCTTCGAAGGTGTGTGAGGTCTTGGGTCTGAGAACGGGGATAATTAAAGTTGTGTTTGCTAAGTGTTTTGCTTAGTGCATGAAGCTTTCATCTTCATTGCACTAGATAGTCTTGAAGGAACACAAAGAATTGTATTGTACAATGTCTCTCTTGATGGGAGAAACCATAATACAAAGCCTTTTGGAGGGGGGACCGGCTCCATACAAATCCGGTCCTCAACTATTGTCAATAGCTTAATTTCTCTCTGTTTTGAAAGTATTGTTGATGCTATCTAACTAGGTGTTATGATTTTTGTTGCTCTCTCCGCCCAAGCACTCTTGTAATTCTCATTAGGAATCTATTCTAATGAAATGCCCACTACGTTCATGCTAATTTCTGCTACACACAAGTTATTAGGCCATTAAAATGTTACACATGCTGACTTTCATTTCCTTTTGACCTTCCGTCAAAGCAGTCGGTTGTTCTTTTGGTGTTTACATCACCAAGAACGACCATTTGGACATCTTTCTGGCCTGTTGCTGGCATTTGCCCTAGTGGAAGAGATTTTTTCTTGAGTGGACACATTACAACTCGTAGTTGACCTCTTTTTGATGTACCCTGTCAAATTTGTGATTTGGTCACTTGGTCGGCCCGTTAGAGTACCGTGACGCTTTGCGTAGTTTCCGTCAGATAGGGACTTTAGGCTCCATTTTGAAGAAATTTTTCATGGTCTAAGCATTCAGTTGGTTTGTCGAGGTTATTGACTTGCTACCTATGAGTTTTGGTTCATTTTCGATCACTTTGGTTCAGCTGCCCTTCTACCGGTCCTGTGAAATTAGGGTTTTCTGGGCGTCTTCCTTCACGCTTTCCGAGGTCATAGGCTTGATCCCTAAGCTATAGGCATTGTGCCTTTCAATTTTGGTTCCATTTGGTGGCCTCTAGGTCTTCCTAACAACCGGTCTACAGTATGTGTGCACAGGTTGTGATGGTGGTGCTGGTGAGGTTTTGCGACTAAATGAAGTAAGCAACACTTAGAGTCAATGTTGACGAGCATACCTCTCATATCTGAGGTCGATCTGGTGACCGTGCGCGATGGATGAGCTCCTGGAAGTCTCAACTGCTGTAGGGAGCTCTCTCTCTCACACAATGGAAAATGACTCAAATGAGAGATTTCTAGCCTAGCCCCTCTATATGTAATCGAGACTCCGACACAAAATTTTCCCATCTTTTACCTGTGGCCATAACTTTTTGCGAGATGTGGTTTAGGCTCGCAAATTTCCTGATTTGGACCTCGTTTGCTCCAGTTCTACAATTTTTGCAGATTTCTCCTTTTGGAGGTCCCGCCATGACGGTGGTCATTTTTGCCCTGTCACTTTTGCAATCCCTATTTTTTATGTGTCTTCTTTACCTTGCTCTGATCAGGCGTCTCTTCTGTTGTGTTTCCATCTGGATTATGGATTTTTTTCTATATTTTTTGCTAGAAAATGGCTAAAATAAAGCAAATAAATCCCAAAATAATCCGAAAATAGCAATTCTAACCTATAAAAATACCAATGAAAAGCAAAACACTTTGTAGCTCACTTTTCTCTCGTCTATGTACATTCTCACTCTTAATCGTCAACCTTGGCCTATTTTTTGCTGTTTTTCGGCAGTTTTTGGCCAGTTTTGACTCTCTTTATAGTATATACACATCCCTAGGGGCTCATATATGATCATTTGGTCCCCAGTTCTGATTAATTATGAGGGAATATTCTTTTCCCAAAAATCACACACTAAAACATAAAAATGGTTGAAAAATTAATCACAAACATTGCCCTCTAATATATGACGTGAGTTCGCATTTGGAATGCCTCCCCCCCTCCTAGTTGGAGTCCTCCCGGATGACAGGGTATCGTTGAGGGTATGTGCTGTGCATGGGCGTGAACTCGTGCTAATGCAGGCCTTGTAATGTAGCCTTATATGCATGCACAGTCAATGCATTTAGAAAAAAATTATGCGGTGTAAGAGGAAGGTATAAGCGATTCGCTTATTGGCATTTGTCGTTGAGGTTTCCTGTGGTAGCTTGAGTTGGCTGGCAGTTTTTTTTTGCGAGAAGAAGTTGTAAATTTGCCGCTCTTTGTTTGATGGTTTTCCACGGTTTTGAATTTGTGTCTGTGGCTCCGTTGAAGTCGATATTGTTGTATATTTTGTTGCATGTTGTGGTGGAACATTCTTTCGTTTCCATTTGATGACTTTGGTCTTATAGATCCTCGTAGTTGTTGTTGTGGATTCTGCTTGTTTTCTCGTGCTGGTTGTATGATTTAGCTTGTCATTGACAGTTGTAGACAACTGGTCGTTGGTCTTCGTCAGCATCCATACTTGTGTTGTTGGCACGTTCTGAATTGGTAATTTTGGACGCCATACCAATATAGTTCGTTGCGGATTCGACTGGTTGATAATTGTTCTTTGAATCTTTGCTGGCTTTGGTTGTTTTGTCTGTTCTTCTGTCCTCTTTTTTACAGGAAGTAAGCTGTCTTGCTTGAGCCAAACTTGATATTTCCGCCCTTGATGAAATTGTGCCTCGGCTAGATCTGTCCGTCGTACCCAAACTTTCCTGGTTCCCTACACGATTGTTGTATTTTGATAATACATTTTTTGACATGCAAACTTTGTTTGTTGTTGGTCAATGCTTTGCGGATGTATTGACTCCTGTCTCCACCTTGACATGTATTGGTCATATGATTGAAGGAGTACGAGCGGAAGAGCGACGCGAGAGAGAGTGCGAGAAGAAGAGCACGACGATATGGTGAACTCGCTCTACTGTAATGTGTAGAGCATAGTGAGTTCTTATTAGGTTTTTACAAAAGAATATGTGTACATACCTGGCGGCCTGCCCACTTACCCGGGCGACCACATTGGGCTTTATACCCCAACAACCTCCCACTTAAAGTCCAATGTGGTACTTTAAGTGTGAGAGAAGCTATTATACAAGCTAATATACAAGAGATCTAGAGAAGTGATGTACTACCCTACACCTAACTGCTTGCGAAAATGCGCAAAGCTCTCTGAGGGAAGTCCTTTTGTAAGTAGATCAACAGGATTTTCTGTGGTGTGAACTTTGACAAGCTGAAGTTGCTTATCCTCGAGCATTTCCCTGATGAAATGATACTTCACATCCACATGCTTTGTCTTTGAGTGATAAACTGGATTGCGATCCAATTGTATAGCACTTTTACTATCACAATATAACACAGGCATCTCTTCTTTGATTCCCAAATCTGTTACTAGTCGATTAAGCCAAATTGATTCTTTGCATGCCTCTGATGCTGCAACATATTCAGCCTCTGTAATAGACTGAGTAACACAATCTTGTAATCTAGAATGCCATGATACTGCTCCACCAGCCAATATAAAGACATACCCTGACATAGACCTTCGGTTGTCTAAGTCACCTGCATAATCTGAGTCTGTAAAACCCTTTACACTTAGCTCCTGACTCCCATAGCATATGCACATACTCTTTGTAGCTTTCAGGTATCTCAATATTCCTTTCACTGCCTCCCAATTTTTCTTGCCTGGGTTTGACATGTATCGACTTACTACTCCCACTGCAAATGCAATGTCTGGGCAAGTAGCAATCATTGCATACATTAAACTACCCACTGTAGACGCATATGGAATCTTATCCATTTCAACCTATTCTTCCTCAGACACAGGACAATCTTGTTTGCTAAGTTTCACATATGGTGGCAATGGAACACTCAATGCCTTTCCCTTCTCCATATTGAAACGTTGCAAAACCTTGTCAATATACTATGTTTGAGATAACCAAATCAACTTCTTTGATCTGTCTCTCTCAATGCGCATACCAAGTATATGACTTGCCTCACCCATGTCTTTCATGTCAAACGATTTTGCCATCTTTGACTTCAAAGATGAAATTTCTTCCAAATGCTTGCCAGCAATCAACATGTCATCCACATACAAAATAAGGATCGGCCAACTGCCATCCTTAGCCTTTTTTGTATATAGACAGTGATCGAACTCACTACGTTTGTAGCCTTGAGAAAGCATAAACTTGTGGAACTTATGGTACCATGCCCTCGGTGATTGTTTTAAGCCATAAAGACTCTTTAACAATTGGCATACCAAATCTTCCTTGCCTTTCTCAACAAAACCTTCTGGCTGCTGCATGTAAATTTCCACAACTAAATCACCATGCAAGAACGTTGTCTTGACATCCATTTGGTGCAACACCAAATCTAATATGGCAACCAATGCAAGAAAGCATCTCAATGTAGTCATCTTGACCACCGGAGAGAAGACTTCATCAAAGTCAATGCCTTGTTCTTGCTTAAAGCCCTTGGCAACAAGCCTTGCTTTGTACTTTGGCTGACTATCATGAGCGGCGATCTTTACAAGGTAGAGCCTTTTTGCCATGTGGTAATTTAACTAGCTTCCATGTCTGGTTTTTATGCAGAGCTTTCATCTCTGACTGCATGGCCAATTGCCAATTCCCGGAGTCCTTCATTTGCACTGCTTCCTTGTAACATGAAGGCTCATTGCAATCAGTCAACATGACATAGTTCATAGATGGAACAAACCTATCAAGAGGTCGCGTGATACGTCCAGATCTACACACAATAGGTGGCTCAGGCTCATCCACAACCTGTGGTTCCACTCTATCCTGTCCTTGCTCCTCTTGAGCCCTGACATTTTGTCTTGCACGTGCAGGTCCATCTTCTTGGAAGACAACTCTTCTAATCTCCTGAACCCTCTCTGGTTTAGAGTGATCTTTGGATTCATTAAAGTGAACATCATTACTGCGGATAACCTTTCTGGATTCGGGATCCCAAAGTCTGTACCCCATCTCACCAGAATTACCATAGCCTAGAAAGATGCACTTTCTACTCTTTGGCTCAAGTTTGTTCCTAAATTCCTTTGGAACATGAGTATATGCCTCACAGCCAAAGACTCTGAGATGCTTGTATGAGGGCATTTTGCCTGACCATACCATCTCTACCACTGAATCCTTCTGCAAAACCTTGCTAGGAGATCTATTTACAAGATGAACAACTGTTGATACAGCTTCAGCCCAAAACCCATTTGGCAGCTGTGCATTAGACAACATACTTCTGACCTTCTCTTGTATCGTCCTATTCATCCTCTCAACAACAACATTTTGAGGAGGATTGTAAGGAGCAGTAAGTTCACGTTTTATACCTTTTGACTCACAAAAGTCCTGAAAGGCCTTTGAAACATACTCTCCACCATTGTCAGTGCGTAAGCATTTAAGCTTCTTGCCACTTTGATTCTCCACAAGTGTCACAAACGTTTTGAAAACACTAAACGCTTCATCCTTGTGCTTGAGAAAGTAAACCCATACTTTCCTCGAGTAATCATCTATAAATTTCATAAAGTAAGAAGCTCCCCCTAGAGATAGGTTAGGCATAGGTCCACACAAATCACTATGAACAAGTGCCAACTGTGTATCTCTTCTACTGCTTCTATGCTTATGTGGCTGCTGTGTTTGCTTACCATACAGACAATGTTCACAAAATTCAAAATCATTAAATGACAAGCCAGGCAAATAACCAGAACGATACAAGATTTCCATTCCCTTCTTGGACGTATGTACTAACCGGCTATGCCACAAAGAAATGTTTGGCTGCTCAGTTACATTGATTACATTTTTAGAGACATTTGATACATAAATCATGTAAAGTCCTCCAAACTTTACTCCATGTGCTACTGTCATAGAACCCTTGGATATCTTCCACATGTTCTGTCCAAAAGTGGTGACGTAGCCAGAATCATCAAGTAAACCTGTGCTGATCAAGCTCTTTATAATTGCGAGAACATGTCTCACATTCTTCAGTGTGAAAGAAGAGCCATTCTGAAACTTCAATTGAACATCTCCAACACCTAAGATCTCACATGTCTGCCCATTGCCTAGCCGAACATGATCTTTAGTGGTCACATAAGAGGTAAACCACTCCTTGTTTGGAGACACATGAAGTGATGCCCCTGGTCTATAATCCAGTCACTCAGTGCATTTCCATCAGATGCTGTAAGAAGAGCAGAGTCCATTGTATTTTTTAAGAAGTAGATATCTCTTGACACTAGACTGTCATCCTCTGCAACAGTGTTTGTCACATTTATTTCTTGAATCTTCAGTGAGGAATTGTTCTTCTCACCATGGTCTTTTGCTTTCTCTTTGCCTTTTTCTGCTTTCCATTCTTTGCAGTCTCTTTTCATGTGACCCTTCTTGCCACAATGGTAGCATTCTATGTCACTCTTGCCTTTAGCACTGCGGGACTTGCTACGAGACTCATCCCTCTTTCCACCTTTGTACTTTTCTTTGGTTCTTCCCCTGACAACTAAGGCTATTCCTTTGCCTTTGTCCATTGTCTTTCTGTTGGTTTCTTTAGTAAGCATACTGCCTTCTACACCTGCTATGGTCAAACCATCTGGAGGTGCAGAATTACTCAAAGCTGTGCGAAAAGTGTCCCAACTTTCCGGAAATGTGATCAACAGGAACATAGCTCTAACAGGTTCATCAAACTTGACACCTTGAGCTGACAACTGACTGTAGATGGTGTTGAATTCATTCAGATGATTGGACATAGGTGTCCCTTCTTTCATCTTCAAGTCAACAAGCTTCTTAAGCCAGTATACCTGTGAAGCTGCACTCTGCTTCTCATAAAGATCACTCAGATTTTTCCATGCTTCATAAGCCGACATCTCGTCTGCTACATTGAAGTAAACGCTTTCTTCCAAAGTCAGCATAATGGTAGAAAGTGCCAATGCATCCATTTCGCTCTATTCATCTTCGTCCATATCTTCTGGTTTTATCCCCTTGAGCTTTATAGGTTTTATCTGCTTCTTTTGTACCAACACGTGCCAAATCTGCTTCTTCCACAATGGGAAATTGGTTCCATCCAGCTTCTTGATATTGTAAAGAGCAGTGTCCTGTGATCCACCCATAGCTACGCTTCACAGTAGTTTACTTTCCTGGGAAAAATTCAGTAGAGTTTCCTTTGTAAACTGACCTCTGAACCAATATCAACCTGTCAAATGAACCAAGAAATCTTCAGATTCTGCAAAAAAATCGGCAGAGTCTCCTTTGTAAAATGGCTCTGGTGTACTCAAAAACAGACCAAAAAACAGCTCAAAAAACCACTGTCTCTCTAACATTGTAAGTTGTGGGTAAACTTGTCCTGCACCTGTACTGTCTCTCACTATCCTGTCACGGTCCTGTGCCCCAACGGAAGTAAAGCAAAGATGCAATCCCAACTGTCTAACTCACAATCAATACATCCTAGCTGCCTATCTAAGGGTGCTCGAGGGATCGCTCCAAGACCTGTATCATCGAAAGGATCTCAAAATTCGAGAATCCCCCAACTCAATAAAACCTCACTCGACCCTCAACAAAGGCTGCAGTAAATCTGACAGTACATAGACTTCCCACAAAGTCATACATCCACAAATTTCCCACTGTATGGTGTAACCGCTGCGGCGGTTGTTTGCTGCGTGACTCACAGCCAGCAAACCCTCAACATACATACATCATCTCTGACAATACATCCCATGTGGAAGTACCTGCAATGTCAGGATGAAATCTGGAATATCAAGCAGCAAACACAAGCTACCTGATGAACTAGTGGATGTCGCCTACAGTCTGTGTGTAGGTGCGTCGTGTCATATGTGACACGCCTCCAAGAACTGTGAGCCGTCCTTCGTTGTGTAGACATCCACAAATGAGCACTCTGGAAGTGCAGATATCCTCAGCACCTGCAGTTGTAGGCCGAAATCCTAAATTTGCAGAGTCGGATCTGCACCCGCCAAGACCACGTAGTCGAAAATGGCCTGCACAAAACTTTGTCGAAGCCGAATGGTGGCCGAGATGACCTCAGAATGAAATTTTGAGAACACCGAGCCCTTCGGGTTTTCCCACAAGATTTGGGGCCGTGTCTTTTCCTGTAGAATCTCACTCCAATCTGAGCAGGTGACTCTGGCTACTTGCAAATGCTACCCCGAGCCTCGATCTGAGCTCTGATACCAGTTGAAGGAGTATGAGCGGAAGTGCGACGCGAGAGAGAGTGCGAGAAGAAGAGCACGACGATATGGTGAACTCGCTCTACTGTAATGTGTAGAGCATAGTGAGTTCTTATTAGGTTTTTACAAAAGAATATGTGTACATACCTGGCGGCCCACCCACTTACCTGGGCGACCACATTGGGCTTTATACCCTAACAATCATAAGAAGGGTTCTGAAAAGTTTTCATTTTTGAACAGTGCTTCATTAGTATCCAAATCAATGAATACCCTGTTAGCTTTCATCCATGACACTGCTAAGATACACGGCGTTGCTGATCTAATTGGTGGCAGTACATGGTACTGGTTAGTGTATGTGTGTCCCTGCACTGTGATTGGTAACATAATAGACACAACGTGGTCACCTCATCACCCGATGCTACTTTTAACCTGTGTGTCTCTGGGAATTTCCTCATTGGTTCAAGTTTCTGAAAGAGCTCAAAGCTGATGACACTCAATTTTGCCCCAGTGTCAAGCAATGCATAGATTTCAACTTGTTCTGTACCTACATAAGCTTTTATGTAAGGACTACACCACGTACTTTCCAAGTTGTCAATGGTGCTTTCGTCCTGAGCCATAAAGTCTGTTATTGTCTTTGCTAGTTCTTTGCTTTGTATATCCGCTTTGATTGTTCGGAATGTTGAAAGAGGATATTCATCAACCATCATTGGTGTGACCATGTTTATTGTCCTTAGAAGCTGCTTTCGCTTAGCAATGCGTTCCTTGGCTTCTTGTTTTGCTTGGTCCTGAATTTGTTGTTGTTCCTATCCATAGGCTTTGCCATAATGCAATTGAAACAACATTTCCGGTGTTAAAGGTAGATGATTCATTTTCAAACGACACCCACTAATCTAGTTCGGCATTTCTTTTCCATCTAGTGTCGACAGTTTTATTGCTCCGCTGGACGATATTTCTTGGATCAAATAAGGCCCCATTCCTCTTTTCTTTAGCTTCTTGGCATGCTGTTTAAGGGTGTATACTAAGACATAGTCGCCCGTTTTAAAGTCCTTGTTTTGGACATGTTTGTCAAAAAATTCTTTCTATTGTCTTTTTTTTGCATATATGGCTGCTACAGCATTGAGTCGTAACTCATCTAATTTTTCAAGGTCCGCGAACCGTTCTGAAAGCTCATGCCCCGTCCAGTCCAACTGTTTGGCTACCCTTAGTGTGGGAATCAAAAATTCAATAGGCAATATTGCATTTAACCCATATACCATATTAAATGGTGTAGCATTGAGTTTTTATATGCAACTCGATAAGCCCACAATGCTGAATATAGCATTTGATCCTAGTCCGTTCTTGTTTCACTAACCAGTTTGGTAAGAACTGTGCACAATATTTTGTTGGTCGCTTCTGTGTGAGGTCCCCAACCCGCTGTTTCCAATGGCGGATCTGATGGTGAACCCGGTGGCCACTAGATCTATTGCAGAAGCAAACAAAATGGTTCAGGGTTCGACTAGCGGACGATCTCTCATCACAAAGTGAGTCGAGTTCGAGCCTACTAGCAGGGAGATCTAGCTCCACCTCGCAGGGGAAGCGTACTTGAACTATCTAGCGATCCTAAGACCCACCTTCCAAGAGGAGAGAAACCCCGAGTGCCTTTTTCCCCATGTTTCAGAGGCACGTACTCTCGAGATTTCACCGCTCTAGGTGCAATGAGTATTACTAATATCGAAGTAAGCACAATGGGGATAGAGAGTTCCCGACCAATCGGGACCACCCGTCTCGTAGGCATTGGCAACCTGAGACAAGCCCCCACTTTCCACCCCCACACTCACACTTCCTTGTGTGACCTAATTACTACCACAAAGGTTGTTCCACATAAAGATTCCTTGTTTAATTCCGAATCACATTGTTCGTTAATACTGCCCTTCAACTAGTATTGCAAACAACACCAAGACAGAATTCTAGTAAAAATTATACTCAAACTTATTCATAAAAGTTCCAATGTTCTGGAGGTACAACATCCCCCCTCCAACGAGAGTTCACTCCTCCCGTTGTCGCCTAGCTGCCCATACAACTAGGTATGTCCACCGCATAGAAAGCACGTCATGGACACTCCCACCGCATAGAAAGCAAGACGTGGGTTCCCACCGCATAGAAAGCAAGTCGTGGGTATCCACCGCATAGAAAGCAAGTCGTGGATTCAAGAGCCCTTAACGAGGAACTCTGCCCCCTGTGATCAGTAGGGGGGTCAGGACTGATTCAACATTGGAAATAAAATGAACATGTCGAGCTAAATTTTCCCTAGCAGACATTCTTTCCTAATTGCAACCAGCATACCCATCAATCATTTCCTTCCTACTTTAGAACTTAATGTACAATGAATTCAATGCCGAGGTTTCCGTCGGATTTCTCCAACATGTTTGGGGATATTTTCATTCCTAACTAAACGTGTGAAATGTTAAATTAAACAACTTGAATGGAATTATGATCTACCTCTTTCATTTCTTCGTCGATGGCCCGTGAGATGGCCGGTATTTGTTCCTCCATGGGAGCTTTTCCCTTCCCGTTCACCTTGCTCGTTCCTGCCTCGTGGTCGTGGGCTCCACCAAAGCGAGTCCTCTTAACCGGGGCCATTTTAAACTCACTACTTTAAGTAATTAACTTGGGGAAAAGAGCTAATGTCCGTAAGTGTCATAACAAGCCAAATGATAGATTAGCAACATCAACCAATGCCTGCTACATGAGAGGTTTAGATTTTTCCATATAGAAATCATTATGGATGACACATAATCCTATGGGAACCAGCTCTAAAGATAATTACGCGGCTTACATGATTAAGAATAATAGGATTTCACTAATGGAATTACCAGAGAGATGAATTAAGCACGATTAATCTCTTTCCTAGCAATTAGAGGGTGTAGAATCACCGCATGCATAGGTGTGAGAAAAACCACCTCTTAGAGACTTAATGACAGATTAATCTTACCTTAATTATATGTTAATGCATAACAGAGATGGATCTAAATCAGCTACAATATTAATGCGTGATAGAAAGAGTGATTCTCATCAATCTACACAATTACAAGCTTACCGATTAATTTCTATGCTACCTAGAGAGAGAAAATTCTAATAATCGTGCACTAATCATTAATTAAGAGTGATGAATGGCTGATAATTCAGCTATGGGATGATGATTACATAATAGAATATGGTTAAGGAGAATTTAGAGAGTAATTATAGAGAATTACGACTAGGAATAAGCATAATAAACGAGAAATTTAGATGGTAATGAAAAAGGATTTGCAGAAAGCATTAATTAAACCGTGGTTATCGTGATTAAGGGCTGATAATCCTCTCGATTCTCTGATCTAATCGAGCTTCTTGAGGCGAGAATTCGACAACACCTCCCTCCTTGCTTCTCCTTCAAAAGGTGTGTGTTCCGGCAGCACCTTCCCAGAGTGTGTGTAGGTGTGTGTGTGTGTGCACTGCGTGTGTGTGTGAGCGTATGTATGTGTGTGTGTGTGTGTGTGTGTGTGCAGGTCTTTAAATAGGCCTCTCAAGCTGAAAATTGATCTGGGTTGCTAAATGCATCTGGGAGCTTCTCCAATTAAGCATGGCAAGTCAAGTTCCCTGCCCACCAAGTGTCAGGTTGGCTTGGTTAACTGGTTCAGAGACTGAGTTGCCGGCTTGGAAACTCTCCCAGGACTCCCACAAAGCAAGAGGGCGCCCCCTAGCTGCTAAAGCTGATCTGGAGTGGGTTGGAACCTGTTCCCACACAGTCCCGGGCCCCCGGTGCCTCCCCGGGCAATTTTGAGAAAATTTGATTCTAGGCTAAAATGGGTCATACGAGTCGGATTTTGATGCCGAAAATTGCTATAGCAAGCTCTAACTAAGGCGTATTGGCCCGAGCACCTGCCATATTTAGCAGCCCTCGGGGTGCAAAAATGCATTTTTTTAAAATTCGGGGTACGGGTGCAATTTTTCGAGACGATCAAAACTGGACGGGTTGGGTGACCAAAAACTTATTATTTTTGGATTTTTTTAACAAAAATTATTTTAATTCATATTTCGAAGATTTAAAACATTCTAAACATCATGGCACTGACAGAATTTGGAAAACTACTAAAAATAGTAACCTATTCCATTATATTCATTTCATGGTACGAGGGTGCTCTTTTTGATCGGGGTCAGAGACCTTACATTCTGCTTGGCCATTGGCTTGTGGATGGTAGGGTGAAAATTTGCGATGAATTACCATAAACTCATTTAAGAGATGTTGGATAACTTCATTTACAAAGTGTGTCCCTCTATCACTCACCAGCTTGATTGGAAGGCCATAACGTGTAAACACATATTCGTATAACAATTGTGCCGTGGTTCTAGCATCTGCTTTTGTTGTGGATTTTTCTTCCACCCATTTGGTCATGCAATCCGTGGCCACTATGATATATTGTGCTTGTGAACGATACGCTGGTGGAGTAATAGGACCAACAAAGTCCAATCCCCATTTAGCGAATACTCGAGCACTTATCATTGGTCTTAAAGGCATTTCGTCTCTTTTAACTGGTACCTTAGTGCATTGACATTCATCACACCTTTTCACGAATTCTGCTACATCTTGAATCATGGTCGGCCACCATATGCCTGCAACCATACTGATTTTTACGGTTCTCTCCATTGAAAAACGACCTCCTGCTATGCCTGCATGAGGTTGTTCCAATAATGGAAAGTAGTCATTTTCATGAGGAACTAACCTCAATTGGTCATCAGTTCCTCTTTTATACAATTGGTCACTAATGAGGGTATACCTATTCGCTTCGATTTGTAAAGCCTTTTGTCTGGCTCGAGACCAATCTCCTAGAAACTTTTTATTAATAAAATATTCCACAATAGCATGACTCCATGCGGGTGCTACTGTCACTTGGTATAATGTGGCATAATCCACAGTGGTATTGGATGTGCAAAAGTTGCATTTCTTGATGTAATTAGCTACATCGCCTGCCATTCCTGGCCAATACACTCCAAGTATTATTAATTGTTCATAGGCCATTTGATTTCCTCGATGGAATCCCCCTGTTTGTGTATGGGCCTCCTCTAGATACGCGTCGTACTCCTCTGGGCCTATACACAACCTTAGAATCCCATCGTTTCCATGATGGTACATTCTTCCCGCAAGCATTGTGTAATTTTGTGCTTGTCTAACGTCTTCCACCGTGTGTCTGTCGTCAAGATTCATTCCATATGTCAACAACGGAAAAATTTGCTCTGACCATTTCGGTACCATCTCTATATTAAACAGGTATGCGTCTGGGAGATCATCATCAACCCCAATAGCTTTTTCGCCATGTAGTAATCGAGAAAGGTGGTCTGCTCTTTGATGAGTTTTTCCTTTCTTAACTACTACCGTAAAATCAAACTCCAGCAACACAATGAACCATCTTACAATTCGTCCCGTGTTACAAGGTTTGTTTACTAAGTACAAGAGTGCTTGATGATCCACAAAAAATGTGAATTTGTTCGCAAGTAAGTAATGCTGAAATTTCTTTACCGCATATATCATACCCAATCCTTCTCTTTCAGTGGTGGTATAATTCTTCTCTGCACTGTTGAGTTGTCTACTAGCATAATTGATGGGAAAATCTGTATTACCCTCCCCTGGTTGTGCTAATATACAGCCTATGGCAAATGCCGAAGCATCTACATGTACATGGAAGATCTTTGACCAATCTGGTGCTTTTAGAATTGGTGCAGATACCAGTGCATATTTTAGTTTTTGGAATGACTCTTCACATTCGTCGGTCCATATGAAGATCTTGATTAGACTATACAAGGGTTTTGCTATTACAGCATACATGTAGATAAAACGTTGGTAGTATCCACAATGTCCCATAAATGATTGTACCTCTCGTACAGTGTTTGGTCTTGGCAATTCTATAATCACCTTTACCTTGTCTTCATCAGTGGTAATTCCATTAGCCGATACTATGTGGCCTAGGATCTTACCTTGCCGCACCATGAATACACATTTTTCTGGGTTGAGGCAAATCCTATACATTCTACATTTTTTGAATACCTTTCTAAGATGATCTATATGGTCTTCTCTCAATAGAGAATAGACACACAAGTCATCCATGTAAATATCCAAGAATATTCGCAGGTATTCTTTAAAAGCATGTGTCATTAATCTTTGAAATGTGGCTGGAGCATTGGTCAAGCCAAATGGCATTACCCTAAACGCATATATGCCCCATTCTGTTGCAAATGCTGTTTTGTATTAATCTTCTAGTTTGACCCCCAATTGGTTATAACCAGAGAATCCGTCCATAAAGCTATAGGCTTGCTTGCCTGCTACTCGTTCCAGGACGTGTTCCGTGATAGGAAGAGGATAGTTGTCCCTTATTGTTGTTGCGTTTACCTTCTTGAGATTCACACACACTCGTAATTTCCCATTTTACCGCCTCGCCGTCGTCGTGCCGCCGCAATGCTCGATTGCACTCTCTCTCTCTCTCTCTCTCTATCTCTCCCTTCTCCCTCTCTCTCTCTCTCTCTCTCTCTCTCTCTCTCTCTCTCTCACGCAACACACACACACAAAGGAGATGAAGAAGAAGAAGATGGAGATGGAGCAAGAGCACTCTTCAATTGCACAAATGAGAGAATGAGTGAATTTTAGGTTTAGTTGAATTTTATATGAGCTCGCCCCATTCACACTTGGGTACCCATGCTAAGCCATCTAAACCCTTGAATGTTCCAGTTAGAGTGCGCCTCTCATCGGCGATCACTCTTACCCTTTTTCTATTGGACTGACAAGCCCGATACCTGACTCTACCAAGTAAATAATACAACATCCATCGCAGGTGATAGGGTGTTCGTGAGCCGTGAGGGTTAACATGCCCCCCTTCCTGATGTAGATTCCATCCTCGGAAGCTATTGAGTTGAAGCTCGTTCGTCGAGGTGGAAGAGCATTTGAGATAAATGTCCTTAGCCTTCTTCAGTCACTGCAAAATCAAACAACATTGGCAGAGTAATTGCATTCGCATAAGCAATTAAAAAGCATATACAGTTGTAAACAGACAATTTGATTGGTAACAGAATTTTAAACCATTTGTCAGCAATAAACATTAAATTGCAATATAATCAAACGCATAAACAACTGTAAAGGTAAAAAATTAAACAAGTATGGGGTCGCTAATTTAACGGTCAAAAGGAACTAAAGATCGACTATTAATACCATGGGTAAGCTTCTCAATTTTCTCTAGTCAATTAAGTTGTTTAATTACGAGAGCCAAGTATTTCATGTCCGAGAGGCTATACCTAAAAGACCTTGTAGTTAAGCTACAATAAAAGGAATTTCTCATGAAATCATCACCTGACTGATTACCTTTTCTTTGACCCCCCAAAGTCTTTTCACAGTGATTAAATTTTGATGTGTGTGCTTATTTTGTATGCCTTGGGTTTTTTGCTTTTCAAGGAAAAGTGCCCACACTGGGAACCTCTAGGGCTCTAGTACCATAGGCGATACATGTGACTGAAGTATCAAATCAAGCTGAGGTTTCTCTTCCAGCTTAAGATTTTACATTGTGGCACTTTAATTTTTGTTTGTTCATTTTTAGCATTTTAATTTTGTAACTTTGGGGGGTCATATAACACTATTATACCTCCCCAGGCTCATCACACTAGTAAACTTCCTTTATAATACTTAAGCTAAAGGTCAATAGGGTCAAGTCCAGTAGAAAGCCCTAGTACATATCACACAATGCTACCTAAATCGGATTAAGAACCTAAGTAGCCATTGATTATTAGGAAGGCATTCCCCATGGTATTAAGAGAAGATCTTTAACGCCTAGCTTGGTCAAACTAGCTTAGTCGAACTGCTTGATTTTTAAGCCTAGACAAGTGATTATGACAAAAATTACATTGAATTAAATGTTTGATACTAAGCAAATGTGCTGAATATTATGCTACCAATCACAATTAAAGCAGACAAACATAGATGCAAAAAAGATAAGGGGCCATGCTAATGGACAAGAAACACCTGTTTGCGTTGATAATTGCACTTGATTTGAAGAGTGAGTCGAGATAAAGATTCCATGAAGGTCCAGATCCTAACAATAGCAACACGCTCATGTACACACTAGGAAACACAAAGAATACCTCTAGGAGGCACATCAGTGGGAAAAGGTACCAACACTTATTGAACACAACAAGAAAACATAAGGAACCCTAACCTAATTATTTGCACTCTCCCTAGAGAGTCAAGGGAATAGGATATTGAAGAGATTGGGGGGAAACCCTAAGGCTAAACCTCTATCCTCATCGTCGAGATAAACAAAGTCATCATCCATGAGACCATATGTGCTATCCGTATAGTCATGTAAATCTTCTTCTTCATCATAGGTACCCATGTTTACTAAGAACGTCACTAGACGCCTATAGTCATCTTGGTCAAAAGGGTAGGCTTGTGCAATGGGAGAAACACTCTCTACTAAGTATGGGTTAGTCGTGGTCAAGAGATGTATCATCCATTCTAACTCCTCGAAATTCCTCTCACATGCTAGAGTACCTACCAAATCCTATTCACATGCAAGCATCGGAAAGACCATGTGAAACATTTGTGAAAAGTAACGGAGGTACCTCTCACCCAAGGCAGGAGTGGATGACTCTAGCGTACTAGCCATATCTGTACACGCAAATAGATGATGGTTAGAGTGCAAATATTACAAGGGTCGTGTTCTTGTGTATAATGTGTTTTTATGATTTTTTGTTATGGCTCTTGCTCTTTTACTTTTTTATCTTGTTTTTGTGAGTATAAGGCTTTATATATACATTCCCTAAGATTGGAGATTAAGAGGTCAGGGAGGAAGGTTGAGAGGGAAGCAAGTGAATGCTGGATGTCAGCAAACACTCCCCCCTTCCTTGGGTAGATCATACCTTTTGGAATGAATTCGTCACCTTTTGAAACCAATTGTTCCAAGTTGTTATGGGTGAGGCTTTAACCAATAGTTTTCGACCGCCCTATGCGTTTCATCTAGTTGCAAGGGTGGTAAGGTACTCTCCCATGATTTTATTTGCAACATTGTTGTAGGTGGTGAACTTACAACGGGAGGTGCAAAATCTTTCTTGCTTGTATGGATATGTACAATGGTAGGTGGAGGTTGTGTCAAAGCTTCTATTTCCGTATAAGAACTAATTGAAGAGCAAGAAGCTTCATTTGATTTCCCTGTTCCTGAGCTAGGTGGAACAAATCGTTCTTTCTTTGGTACCCAAACTAGCTCTAGAGCACGTGTATAACATTCCGTGATTTTTTCCTTTTCGCGATCTTCAATTTATTTTGGAGCCACAGGATTGAGCTCACATGGGCTCGGTGACAAGTAAGAGCACAATTTACGTTTTGGCACCCATATTTAATCATTTCCTTCATAGTAGCCTTGGGCTTCCAATAGTTTTTTAGGAATCCAACGCAGCATTTCTTTACATTTCTTGGGGCGAATGGGGCGTTTCTTACCAGGCTTTTGTTTTTTAGCACTAGCTATGGTTGCTAAAGAAGCTTTAGGGACCCACTTGTATGTTTTCTTCGTTATATTAGGATGAGTCTTGTCAAAAGCTACATGCATTGCTTCTAGCATATTTAAGGGTGGGTGGTGGCATTTCATCCCCCTCAGGTGTTACCCAAGTAGTCCCCCTATTTCCCTAAGTGTCTATGGTTGCGCTAGGTGGACCCAATCCACATTGTCCGACTCAGTCATCCCAAATAGTACATCCATATAAGGAGAATCTTCCCCAACATCAGTGTCCGCTTTACACATGTAACAATACTGCAACGGGGCCGAGTGAAGTGTGGTGTCAGATCTATGATCAATTATAAACCTGTTTCCTAGAGGATGTGCTCAACCAGTAACAAGATCCACTCGAATGATAGAATCTTGGAACTGCAAGTAGACATGGTTTTTAGACCAGTCATGCACCATTTTTGCTTCCCTCATGAAAGGACGTCCTAAGATCCTCTCCGATGCCATAGTGTGTTTGGAGAAATCCATAATAATGAAGGTAATTCTTATTTTATGTCCAAATTCCTTGATCTTAAGATCTTCTAGCATCCCAATAGGTTTTAAAATAGACCCATTGGCCATCTTCACTACTATAGTTGTGGTCGCAAGGTGAGGTCTTCCCATAGTTTCCCAGCAATTTTTAGTCACAATGCTAACCCCAGCGCCACCATCAAGGATTCCCTTCACAGTTAATCCCTTAGTATTGATTGGTATGGTCGCATTTGATTCATCACCCTCAAAGTGTTGTCCCAACTTGTTAACAGGTATTTCTATAACAAGGTTCTCATCTAGGTTGGGTTGTGGATCTAAGTGTTCCTCCTCTATTAGCATCTCCCCAGATCCATCCATCTGTGCAAATTGTGGTAGCCTAAACTTTAGTTTTCCATTGAGGAAGGCTCAAAGAACTGAGACTAGGTCAGGATCTTTATATAGTTTGGACATGATGGTGGTTCTAACTTCTGAAGACATGAAATCCATCAATTTGGCAATGTTTAACGGCACCTTTTGGACTTCAGTCCCTTGACGTGGGGAAGATGGCATCTCCGTTTCTTCGATAGGATCAAGTAGTCCCTCTGTAAACATTCTTTCCATCAAGAAGTGAGTACGCCCACTTTCCCATGACTTTAAGTCACTTTCTTCTTGGATGACACTAGGTATGGCTAAGGGTCTATGGACTTGGTGAGGTTGATGTTGAGTAGGGAACACGGTGTCTGTAATCTGGATTTGCCTAAGTGCTGGTTCTAGATCCCTTTGGGTATCTTCTACCAAACTCCTTAGTTGCTTGACTCGCTCCATCTCCTCTGTAGGGTTTGGATAAGTTCCTATCTTCTTCTTGGATCCTTGCCATTGTGGCTCATGAAGATCTTCCTTGTTGGTTTCTATCTTAGTGCTTGTTTTGGTCTCCATGGTTTCACCTCAATCAGAATCTTCTTTTGCGTCGTTCATATATACGGGGTCGTCACGAGTCCCTATGTTGGTCTTTGAACTGGGGTCTGTGACTTCATTGCTTTTTGCGATCTCTTTCTTCGTGTTTTGTTCTTTTTCTGAGATTGGACAATTGATGCCTTGTCTCTTTCCTCAAGAATATATATATTTTTTTGGAGCATCGATCGTATGAGTACGTTTACTGGTACCACAGGTTTACTTTTTGATGGCTCCTCGGTAACTTCAATAAAGTTTAACGGCATGATCTTCGGTGCATTTGGAATATTTGGACATTGGGCGATCAAATGATCTATGCCACATCGATTACACATGAGTATCGGCATTGTAGACGTGCTCGCTTGATTAGTTTGCATTAGTGTGACGTTCTTTTGTAGCCTAATAGGACACTTGGCTACACGATGTGGACCTCCACACTCATAGCATTGAAGAGGTGGTCTCTTAGCAGTGTAATTGATATTTTGGCATCTTGCCGCAAGATCAGCTACTTGATATACAGGTTTGACTTGTCCCCAATAGTCCTCCATGTAGTATTGTGGACTTTCTTCAAGCACATCCATCCCATAGGCAATATTAGGATCTATATCTTCCTCACAGCCTTCCAAACAAGCAATAGATGACTCACAACCCACTTGATTCACTGAAGTGATTCTCGAATGTGGTGGTTGCGGTCCTCGCACTGGAGGTGGTAAAGGTGTTGTTTGAACAACATTTTGGGCCCTAGGGACCATGTGTTGTGCTGTTTGTTCAAGAGGTGGGGCAGGCATCAATGCAGGCACTCGAGGTGTGTCTGTCCATGCTAAGGTTGGTCTATTGTCCATTGCGTGCTTAAATACTATGCAATCCTTAGCTTGATGACCATACCTCCCACAGGCATTGCAATTCCCATTGAATTTTACTCTAAAAGTAGGGTATTCACTGGTACTATGCGGTCCATAGCATACTGAGCACCATTGTTTCTCCCTTCTTGGATACATATGATTGTTTTGCAGAGCACGATTGTCTCTAAGACTCTCTTGAATAACCATGGTGAGATCTTCTAAAGTCATCTCAGATATCTTTGGCTCCTTAGCAATAGGCTTTAGGATCATTGGTTGATGCCCCGATGCTTGCGAGCTAATACATTTAGGCTCAACAGACACTCTTTCTCCTTGAATCATTAAATTATCCTCCAATTGGATTGCATTGGTGGTGACTACTTCCCAAGTGGTGATACCTCTAATGAATAGGCCATTGTAGATATCCTCATGTCGTAATCCCCTAGTGAATCTATCAAGCAATTGATTATTATTGAAGTGATCATTTGGATTACAACGAGAATTCAAATGCTTCAAGCGACTAATAAAGTCTCTCACCGACTCTCCTTCCTCTCGTTGGGATTTTTGGAGCTGAGAGGCTACACCCCAAAGTACTCCCTCTCGTATGTATTCTTTCAAGAACAGTCTCCTAAGAGTAGGGTAAATCGTTTTTTCTTCCACCCTTAGGGTTCTATACCAATCCCCAACCTTTCCACTTAAGGTTAGGGTTAAAGCATTACTCTTATGCAGGTCATTGTGTTCTCCTAGAGAATCTCATATTTGTTCAAACACTTCGATATGCTTTCTCACATCCCCGTCCCCACTAAATTTTTGTGTGAGCTTGGCTATTTGTACTGCCTTACTTCTAGGCTCTCTATCAGGCGTGTTACGCATATTCTCAGCAATAGATCGACCAATAGCTTGAGCAAATGTTGCCAAGTCACCTAAGTGAGCAGGCACCGTGGGTGAAGGCACTCCAGAGACTACATGTGGAGTAGGTATTGGCATCGGGCTTGGCGCATAGGAAGCCCTTGGGTTCCACGTTGGGTACAATGTTGTGCCATGTGGTGGTCCAAAGTTCATATGTATGGCCCTAGGCATAGAAGACGTTAGATGTGACATGCTAATGCTAGCCGGTATAGTCCCATGGAAATAAGAACTTGGGTGTTGTGGTTGGGGAGCATAGGTAGTTGAAACAATGGGAGGGATAGGGACTACATGAGTGCGATGACCCATAGGTGCATACGATTGGTATTCTTGTATCCAAGGATGGTGTTTCTACGGACCCAAGTAAAATCGAAGCTGTTATAGCTTGGCCTACACAAAAATCAGTACGAGAAGTACGTGGCTTTCTTGGTTTAACAGGATGGTATCGTACATTTATTCAAGGCTATGCTACTCCATTGACTAATATGCTTAAGAAGGCTAAAGTGTTTACTTGGAATGAACATGCTCAAGCTAGTTTTGAGAAACTCAAAGAAGGTTTGGTGAATGCTCCAATACTACAACTTCCAAACTTCTCAAAGACATTCACTATGCTCACTGATGCAAGTGGACAAGCAATCGGTGGCGTTCTGTCTCAAGAACGTAAACAAGTAGCTTATGAATCTTGTAAGTTACGTATACATGAGTTAAAGTATCCTACACATGCTTGGAATTATTGGCCATTGTGCATGCTCTTATAGTATAACGACATTATCTTCTTGGAAGGAGATATGAACTACATATGGACTATAAAAGTCTGAAGTGGATCTATACCCAATCTGACCTTAAAAGATAGATGGAGTTGTTATGCAAATATGATTTTGGAATTGAATAAAAACCTGGGAAGGAAAATCTTGTGGCCGATGCCTTAAGCAGGAAGAGTATTGTAGGGGTTGTCACAACCTCTACTACTTCTTTAATTGACCTTATTCGAGAAGGTATGACGCAGGACCCATATTACATAAAAATCCAGTACTTGATGAACTTAAATAATCGCACAGAGAAGCAAGAGAGGCAAATCAAAGGCTTCCGTGTCGAAGGTGAAGACCTTTACTTCAGTAACCGTCTTTGTATTCCAAATCAAGATGGAATCAAACTTCATATATTACAAGAAGCTCATGATATACCTATAACAGGACATCCAAGATATAGTAAGACTTACTCTACTATAAAAAATAGTTTCTTTTGGCTAGGACTAAAGCGTAATGTGTTGAACTATGTTACAAGATGCTTAACATGTCAACGTATTAAAGCTGAAAAAATTCGATACCTCGGTAAGCTTCAACCTATTGATGCTCCACAAATGAAATGGAAATGCATATCCATGGATTTTATTATAGGATTTCCTACATCTATGGGATATGACTCTATTTTTGTGGTTTTGATATGCTTACAAAAATGACCCATTTATTTTCAGTCAAGACATCTTTTACGGCTAAGGATATAGCTCAAGTCTTCATGAAATGTGTTTTCATGTATCATGGTTTACCTCGACAGATAATTTTTTATCGTGATGCCAAGTTCACCCTTAATTTTTAGAAAGCATTATTCTTAGCTACAGGAACCCAGTTAGCCTTTAGTACTGCTTATCATCCTCGGACTGATGGGCAAACAGAAAGAAAAAATCAAATCATTGAAGACATGTTAAGAGCTTATTGTATGCATGAGCAGAGTAAATGGACTAGATATTTGTATTTGGTTGAATTTGAGTATAATTTCTCATTCCAACGCTCAATTGGGATGTCTCCTTTTCAAACATTGTATGGACAAAAGTGTCTAACTCCACTCAAATGGATAGACCCTCTCATATGGGTTCAAGCATCCAAAGAACAGAAGAGTTATACTAATCCAAAACGATCTGTTAGACCATTTGAAGAGAGCAATATGATATTTTTGAGAGTAAAATCCAAACATAGTTCTTTATCAATGGGTAAGTGTAAGAAGCTAAGTGTCAGACATTGTGGATCTTTTGTAATCACAGAACGGATTAATGATCAAGCTTACAGACTCTTGTTACCACCACACATAAAGGTACATGATTTTTTTCACGTCAGCTTACTCAAGAAGTATGTGCCTGATCCGCAACATGTTTTTGACGATTCTCTATTATCTACCTCTACCGACGGAGCTTTTGTAGTATATCCCGAAGTGATACTTCAGAGCATAACTAAACCTCTACATAATCGGACCATTATTGACCACCTTGTTAAATGATCAATGTATCCTCAAGAAGATGCCACTTGAGAACGTGATGATGTAATAAGACTAAAATATCTAGATTTCATCTTGAGCTGAGGACACCTCGAATTTTTTAAGTGTGGAAGGATATAAGATCCCCAATTTTTAGGTTTCTTTTAAGAATAAAAAAATTAGCTTCCAATATCTATTTTGCCAAATTTTGACTTAAGATGCTTGATTGACAGTATTGTAAGGTTCTAAAGTGGAAAGCAAAGCCGTTTCCATGTCCCAGTAGGTTAGACGGGTATTCGGTTCAATTTTGAAAAAATCCGCTATTTTTAGCTTTTTCATGCTTTTTATGCTTTTCATGCTTTTCGGTGCTTTTTTGCAAAAAGCAAGGTCGGATCCTTAATCTACGTGTTTTGAGGAAGCTATGATTCAATTTTGTAAAAATCTACTTTTTGAGTGCTTTTCACACTATTTTTAGCTTTTCATTATTTTTAGTGCTTTTTAGTGAAAAGCGAGTCCGCTTTCTTATTCTAGTGGACGAGAAGAACCCGTGGTTCAGTTTTAAAAAATTTTGTTTTTTTGTTTCTTTTTACGCAATTTTTAGCTTTTCATACAATGTGCTTTTTAGGATGACCTAAACATAAAAATATTAATTTTAGTCTCCATCGGATTTGAAAATGATCACCCGGAACAAAAATGGGACCAAACGTGATTTTTACGAGAATTTTTTTATAAAAAGCGGTACCGTAAATACGTTGCAACAGTACGAAAAATTCATAATTATGTCGAGAAATTACGGTGTAGCATAGTCTGGCTAAGGTTCCATTAGTTGGCCGGATACTGTTCAATTGGTCAATTTTGCTATAAAAATTGAATGGTAAGTGGGAAAGTTGACCACCAAAAGCAAAGGCATGTTCTTAGCAAAGTACACAAAAAGCTGGAGCTATTCCTGGCCCAAAATGTAGCACTAGTTTTTGGCTTGGACATCACTCTAGCTTGTTGCACTTACCTATAAATTGCCAGTTAGTGCTCAGTTTTTAGTGCCCTCTGTTGCATCTACTACCGCAAGGCTATACATATTTATTATACCAAGTGGTGAAAGCTCTTCATCACCATCTCTATAATATCTTCTTGTTTGGGTATAAAGCCCAATGTGGTCGCCCAGGTAAGTGGGCGGGCCGCCAGGTATGTACACATATTCTTTTGTAAAAACCTAATAAGAACTCACTATGCTCTACACATTACAGTAGAGCGAGTTCACCATATCGTCGTGCTCTTCTTCTCGCACTCTCTCTCGCGTCGCACTTCCGCTCGTACTCCTTCAACTGGTATCAGAGCTCAGATCAAGGCTCGAGGGAGCACTGCAAGAGGCTAGAGTCACCAACTCATATTGGAGTGAAATTCGACAGGCGAAGACACGGCCCCAAATCTCGTGGGAGCGCCCGAAGGCCCGGTGTTGTCAGAATTTCATTCTGAGGTCATCTCGGCCACCGTTCGGCTTCGACAAAGGTCTGCGCAGGCCATTTTTGACTACGTGGTCTCTACGTGGTCTCGACGGGTGCAGATCCGACTCTGCAAATTTGGGGTTTTCGGCCTATGACTGCAGGTGCTGAGGATATCGACACTCCCAGAGTGTTGATTTGTGGCTGTCTACACATCGAAGGACGGCTCAAAGTTCTTAGAGGCGTGTCACATACGACACGGGCGCATCTACACAAAGAATGTAGGCGACATCCACTAGTTCATCAGGTAGCTTGTGTTTGCTGCTTGATATTCCAGATTTCATCTTGACATTGTAGGTACTTCCACATGGGATGTATTGTCAGAGATGATGTATGTCTGTTGAGGGTTTGCTAGCTGTGAGTCACGCAGCAAACAACCGCCGCAGCGATTACAGCATACAGTGGGAAATTTGTGGATGTATGACTTTGTGGGAAGTTTATGTACTGTCAGATTTACTGCAGCCTTTGTTGAGGGTCGAGTGAGGTTTTATTGAGCTGGGGGATTCTCGAATGTTGAGATCCTTTCGGTGATACAGGTCTTGGAGCGATCCCTCGAGCACCCTTAGATAGGCAGCTAGGATGTATTGACTGTGAGTTAGACAGTTGGGATTGCATCTTTGCTTTACTGCCGTTGAGGCATTGTCGCAGTCTATGCTTATAGGACAGTGACAGGACAGTGAGAGACAGTACAGGTGCAGGACAAGTTTACCCGCAGCTTACAGTGTCAGAGAGACAGTGTTTTTTGAGCTGTTTTTTGGTCTGTTTTTAGTACACCAAAGCCATTTTACAAAGGAGACTCTGCCGAAATTTCTGCAGAATCTGAAGCTTTCTTGGTTCATTTGACAGGTTGATATTGGTTCAGAGGTCAGTTTACAAGGGAAACTCTGCCGAATTTTTCCCAGAAAAGTAAACTACTGTGAAGCCTAGCTATGGCTGGATCACATGACACTGCTCTTTACAATATCAAGAAGCTGGATGGAACCAATTTCCCATTGTGGAAGAAGCAGATTTGGCACGTGTCGGTACAAAAGAAGCAGATAAAACCTATAAAGCTCAAGGGGATAAAACCAGAAGATATGGACGAAGATGAATGGAGCGAAATGGATGAATTGGCACTTTCTACCATTATGCTGACTTTGGCAGAAAGCGTTTACTTCAATGTAGCAGACGAGATGTCGGCTTATCAAGCATGGTTAAAGCTGAGTGATCTTTATGAGAAGCAAAGTGCAACTTCACAGGTATACTGGCTTAAGAAGCTTGTTGACTTGAAGATGAAAGAAGGGACACCTATGTCCAATCATCTGAATGAATTCAACACAATCTATAGTCAGTTGTCAGCTCAAGGTGTCAAGTTTGATGAACCTGTTAGAGCTATGTTCTGGTTGATCACATTGCCGGAAAGTTGGGACACTTTTCGCACAGCTTTGAGTAATTCTGCACCTCCAGATGGTTTGAACATAGCAGGTGTAGAAGGAAGTCTGCTTACTGCAGAAACCAATAGAAAGACAATGGACAAAGGCAAAGGAACAGCCTTAGTTGTCAGGGGAAGGACCAAAGAAAAGTACAAAGGTGGAAAGAGGAATCAGTCTCGTAGCAAGTCCCGCAGTGCTAAAGGCAAGAGTGACATAGAATGCTACCATTGTGGCAAGAAGGGTCACATGAAAAGAGACTGCAGAGAATGGAAAGCAGAAAAAGGCAAAGAGAAAGCTGAAGACCATGGTGAGAAGAACAAGTCCTCAGTGAAGATTCAAGAAATAAATGTGACAAACACTGTTGCAGAGGATGACAGTCTAGTGTCAGGAGACATCTACTTCTTGAAGAATACAATGGACTCAGCTCTTCTTACAGCATCTGATGGAAATGCACTGAGTGACTGGATTATAGACTCAGGGGCATCACTTCATGTGTCTCCAAACAAGGAGTGGTTTACTTCTTATGTGACCACTAAAGATCATGTTCGGCTAGGCAATGGGCAGACATGTGAGATCTTAGGTGTTGGAGATGTTCAATTGAAGTTTCAGAATGGCTCTTCTTTCACGCTGAAGAATGTGAGACATGTTCCCGCAATTACAAAGAGCTTGATCAGCACAGGTTTACTTGATGATGCTGGCTACGTCACCACTTTTGGACAGAACATGTGGAAGATATCCAAGGGTTCTATGACAGTAGCACATGGAGTAAAGTCTGGAGGACTTTACATGATTTATGTATCAAATGTCTCTAAAAATGTAATCAATGTAACCGAGCCGAACGTTTCTTTGTGGCATAGCCGGTTAGGACATATGTCCAAGAAGGGAATGGAAATCTTGTCTCGTTCTGGTTATTTGCCTGGCTTTTCATTTAATGATTTTGAATTCTGTGAACATTGTCTATATGGTAAGCAAACACAGCAGCCACATAAGCATAGAAGTAGTAGAAGACATACACAGTTGGCACTTGTTCATAGTGATTTGTGTGGACCTATGCCTAACCTATCTCTAGGGGGAGCTTCTTACTTTATGACATTTATAGATGATTACTCGAGGAAAGTATGGGTTTACTTTCTCAAGCACAAGGATGAAGCGTTTAGTGTTTTCAAAACGTTTGTGACACTTGTGGAGAATCAGAGTGGCAAGAAGCTTAAATGCTTACGCACTGACAATGGTGGAGAGTATGTTTCAAAATCCTTTCAGGACTTCTGTGAGTCAAAAGGTATAAAACGTGAACTTACTGCTCCTTACAATCCTCCTCAAAATGGTGTTGTTGAGAGGATGAATAGGACCATACAAGAGAAGGTCAGAAGTATGTTGTCCAATGCACAGTTGCCAAATGGGTTTTGGGCTGAAGCTGTATCAACAGCTGTTCATCTTGTAAATAGATCTCCTAGCAAGGTTTTGCAGAAGGATTCAGTGCCAGAGATGGTATGGTCAGGCAAAATGCCCTCATACAAGCATCTCAAAGTCTTTGGCTGTGAGGCATATACTCACGTTCCAAAGGAATTTAGGAACAAACTTGAGCCAAAGAGTAGAAAGTGCATCTTTCTAGGCTATGGTAATTCTGGTGAGATGGGGTACAGACTTTGGGATCCCGAATCCAGAAAGGTTGTCCGCAGCAATGATGTTCACTTTAATGAATCCAAATATCATTCTAAACCAGAGAGGGTTGAGGAGATTAGAAGAGTTGTCTTCCAAGAAGATGGACCTGCACGTGCAAGACAAAATGTCAGGGCTCAAGAGGAGCAAGGACAGGATAGAGTGGAACCACAGGTTGTGGCTGAGCCTGAGCCACCTATTGTGCGTAGATCGGGACGTGTCACACGACCTCCTGATAGGTTTGTTCCATCTATGAACTATGTTGACTGATTGCAATGAGCCTTCATGTTACAAGGAAGCAGTGCAAATGAAGGACTCCGGGAATTGGCAATTGGCCATGCAGTCAGAGATGACAGCTCTGCATAAAAACAAGATATGGAAGCTAGTTAAATTACCACAGGGCAAAAAGGCTCTACCTTGTAAATGGGTTTACAGGTATAAGATCACCGCTCATGATAGTCAGCCAAAGTACAAAGCAAGGCTTGTTGCCAAGGGCTTTAAGCAAGAACAAGGCATTGACTTTGATGAAGTCTTCTCTCCGGTGGTCAAGATGACTACATTGAGATGCTTTCTTGCATTGGTTGCCATATTAGATTTGGTGTTGCACCAAATGGATGTCAAGACAACGTTCTTGCATGGTGATTTAGATGTGGAAATTTACATGCAGTAGCCAGAAGGGTTTGTTGAGAAAGGCAAGGAAGATTGGGTATGCCAGTTGTTAAAGAGTCTTTATGGCTTAAAACAATCACCGAGGGCATGGTACCATAAATTCCACAAGTTTATGCTTTCTCAAGGCTACAAACGTAGTGAGTTCGATCACTGTCTATATACAAAGAAGGCTAAGGATGGCAGTTGGCTGATCCTTATTTTGTATGTGGATGACATGTTGATTGTTGGCAAGCACTTGGAAGAAATTTCAGCTTTGAAGTCAAAGATGGCAAAATCGTTTGACATGAAAGACATGGGTGAGGCAAGTCATATACTTGGTATGCGCATTGAGAGAGACAGATCAAAGAAGTTGATTTGGTTATCTCAAACAGAGTATATTGACAAGGTTTTGCAACGTTTCAATATGGAGAAGGGAAAGGCATTGAGTGTTCCATTGCCACCATATGTGAAACTTAGAAAACAAGATTGTCCTGTGTCTGAGGAAGAACAAGCTGAAATGGATAAGATTCCATATGCGTCTGCAGTGGGTAGTTTGATGTATGCAATGATTGCTACTCGCCCAACATTGCATTTGCAGTGGGAGTAGTAAGTCGATACATGTCAAACTCAGGCAAGAAACATTGGGAGGCAGTGAAAGGAATATTGAGATACCTGAAAGCTACAAAGAGTATGCGTATATGCTATGGGAGTCAGGAGCTAAGTGTAAAGGGTTTTACAGACTCAGATTATGCAGGTGACTTAGACAACCGAAGGTCTACGTCAGGGTATGTCTTTACATTGGCTGGTGGATCAGTATCATGGCGTTCTAGATTACAAGATTGTGTTACTCAGTCTACTACAGAGGTTGAATATGTTGCAGCATCAAAGGCATGCAAAGAATCAATTTGGTTTAATCGACTAGTAACAGATTTGGGAATCAAAGAAGAGATGCCTGTGTTATATTGTGATAGTCAGAGTGCTATACAATTGGCTCGCAATCCAGTTTATCACTCAAAGACAAAGCATGTGGATGTGAAGTATCATTTCATCAGGGAAATGCTCTAGGATAAGCAAATTCAGCTTGTCAAAGTTCACACCACAGAAAATCCTGCTGATCTACTTACAAAAGGGCTTCCCTCAGAGAGATTTGCGCATTTTCGCAAGCAGTTAGGTGTAGGGTAGTACATCACTTCTCTACGTCTCATGTATATTAGCTTGTATAGTACCTTCTCTCACACTTAAAGTACCACATTGGACTTTAAGTGGGAGGTTGTTGGGGTATAAAGCCCAATGTGGTCACCCAGGTAAGTGGGCGGGCCGCCAGGTATGTACACATATTCTTTTGTAAAAACCTAATAAGAACTCACTATGCTCTACACATTACAGTAGAGCGAGCTCACCATATCGTCGTGCTCTTCTTCTCGCACTCTCTCTCGCGTCGCACTTCCGCTTGTACTCCTTCACTTCTCTCTTGGAAAAGAAGAACAAGAATTTGAAGAAGGATATTCTCTCTCTACTTGCTTACTATCTCCTCTCTCATTTCACGGTGTACGCGCTCTCCGGAAGCTCTCGTGACAGATACTTCTACGTAGCTGTCATCACCCCTCTCTTACGGCAAAGCCAAAAGCCTTTATACAGTCCCTAATCGATTTTAAATCACGGTGATAAGCTCTAAACTCCATAGCCATCATCATCTCTCTCTCTCTCTCTCTCTCTCTCTCTCTCTCTCTCTCTCTGTCTCGTTTTTCTGAGTAGATCCTCTCAGTGATTGTTTTCTTGTATACTAGTGCATGTATGGATTAATCGAGTACGTATCCGATGATTATTTCATCATGTTTAACACACTTGTTTATGCACATAATGCGTTTATGATCATGTGCGTGCATAAAAAGCGCTTTTCGTTTCACGTCATAGAGGCGGTAGGAACACTATTTTGATCATAACTCACAAAGCATTGTGAATCAGCCCAAACTCTTTACACCAGAGATAAAACACATCATTTAGAACATTTTCTCTCTTTGGTTTCATGTGAAAATCATGCAGGAGCTAAAAGATATGGTCAAAAAATAGCTTGTTGCCCACTGTAGTTAACCAAACTTTTTGACTCCAGACTCCTTTGAAAACCACTATATAGATTCATCGGATGGGAAAACCCACTTAACCAATTGAAAAGCTTGATGAAACTTGATGATAAATGTATTTAAGTCTCCGTTATCACCACGGGAGTGCGACTTTTTAATCGTTCCATAATCGGTTTTACCTACGCTTGTAGAGACGCTTCCATGGGGGAGTACCATATGACATCATAAGTTAACCGAGCTGTTTATGTATGATATGGTTTGTTTTGGTGAGTTGATTTCAGTTATTATATGCCCATAAACTTATGTGAGGGTATATGGTTAGGCAACCCCAACCGCATAGGCAGATATGATTAAAGTGACTCTCTTTTTGGCTTACCGTTTGTTGTGTAAGTACCATACGGTTAAAGTGACGTGATAGAGTGCTAGTCTATATTATGGACTTGAGCTTGATGCATTGTTTTGAGGTCAAATACTTTCATTTTCATGTTATGCATGCTCCCGAAAATGTCAAAAAGTTGTTTTTTGCATGTGTGAAGCTATAATTTATGGTTGACCTAAAGGTCGGAGATGTTATGCATCATGTTTATGGTGATGAAATGAGCTGGTCTGTGACGTGTCGACACCCTATTTTATCTGCATCGTTGCTGCCACTGTCTACACATCGTCCTTGAGAGAGAGAGAGAGAGAGAGAGAGAGAGAGAGATGAAAATCAAATGAAATGTTATATTAAACGTCTTTAAAAGGCCAAAATGACCTATGAGACCAAACTGATACAATCCTTGTGGATCTAATCCAATGTCTGGGTACAAAAAATAAATTGAAGTGAAAGATTAAAACTAAAAGACTCAAATCATCAGCCTGAAAATCATCATCATCATCATACATGCCATAGGATGCTCGGCATCGGGCGTTGTCCGAGAAAGTATTGCATCGGTCGCTGAAGAGCTTCCTCAATGGCCACCTCTGTAAATAATCGTACTAGGCGTCTCCCATGTCATGCTAGAATAGTCATGATTCTCTGGTAGAGCCTCCGATCGATGTCATGGTCGCCCCCATAGACGTGGGCATCTAGCTCTCCTTAGATCAGTGGCTCTGTCCACTAATATACCTTTGATAGAAGTGGGCTTTGAAGTCTGCTGTGAAGCATGCTCATCGGGCTGCTGAGTCCCTGCTCTAAAGAAGTCAGTGATCTCCCTATGTGAATGTATCCCACTACATGATCTCCTCAAGAGACTTTTCATGTGTCTGCGCAGCTCTAGCAAAAACAACCCGAGGCATCTCTAATCCTGATATCTCATGACTCTAGCCAAAGGTCCAAATCTCTCTCTGAATAGATAGTGAAAGCGGCCTCGTATCTCCTAGTATACCGGACAATGATAAAGGTGATGTAACTCTGTCTCTGTCTCTATATGACATAACTGACATATCCTGGTACTCTCCTATATCTGTCAGTCTCATTCTCTAGCTGATGCGATGATGTGCGCATCTGACCAATAGCACATCATATCCCATAGGATGATTGAATGTCCATATAGGCCGGTATAATCACACTATCCATCCTCTGTTAGTTGGAGGAGATGATCTCTATAGAAATCCATCTTCGTACCCAACTCTTGTACCGGTTGTATCCATGTGCTTCTGGTATCTAGCTGAATCAAATTCTGAAGTACAAGTCTAGTGGTCTCCATCCATGTGAGAGAAAGGGAGGGTGCATCCAAGGAGTATTGGAATGGCGACATTCTATCCATGTTGAAGTCGTGTAACTAAAAACATGATGTCATCTACCCATACCAACATGCTATGTCCCCCTGTAGCGCTAGCTATCGCGATAACTCAAGTGCTAGCCAAGCATATCTGTCCCTAGGAAGGTCCCACAAATTATGCATGAAGGAGACTGATTTAGTAAGGTCCTCAACTACGAGAGCGAGAGAGAGAAATGAAATGAAATGAAATGTTATATTAATGTCTTCAAAAGGCCAAAGTGACCTATGAGACCAGAAAAAAGTTACAATGTGTGGATCTGATACAAAGTTAGAGTAACAAAAATGACAATATAAAATACTATGGAATCCTAAACTACTAAGTGTGAGCTAAGCAGCTATTCGGGATAACTAAATCACAAAAGATCCAACATTGGTCGCTGGTGGATCTCATCAATATCCTCCATGGTCAATAGCCTATGACCGGGCGTCGTGCATGTCGGGCCAAAGTGATCTGAATCCTTTGATGCAACCTCCCTCGATGATGTGTAGTCCTCCATAGTTGTGGGCGTCTGGATCTCCCTAGCTTGGTAGTAGCTCCTCCGGGTGTCCACTGTCTGCTC
Source organism: Adiantum capillus-veneris (assembly GCF_014529385.1). Classification (NCBI taxonomy): domain Eukaryota; kingdom Viridiplantae; phylum Streptophyta; class Polypodiopsida; order Polypodiales; family Pteridaceae; genus Adiantum; species Adiantum capillus-veneris. The sequence goes on along the minus strand of NC_140943.1, from coordinate 35,279,069 downwards.
TAAATAAGTCTGGGATCTGTCTCTAAGACTGGATAGACTCTCCCCTCATCAAGCTCTCTCCGTGTCTGCGTAGCTCAAGCAAAAACAGACCCAAGCATCTCTGATCCTCGTACTACATGACTCTGGAGAGTAGTTCAAAGCCCTCTCGGAACAAGCAGTGGAAGCCTCATAGTAGACAGGGCGTGATTTACGAAAATCCGTACAGCTGCCACATCATCAACACAAATCGTGGAAATTCGTACAGGCTACCACGCCAGCATGTCAGTGCAATTTGCAGGGTGTCCATACTACTACCACATCATTAGTTGCTTTATTTTTATATCTTTGGGCTACTTGGACCCCATCAGGTAAGGTCCCCTAAGTTGGTGGGACTTCTCTTTAAAAATAGTCAACTCGGCAAGACTTTGCAAGTTGGTAAAACTTCTTATGTTGCTTCTGCTTCTTCACTTAGGGTTTAGGCTCCTCGATCGGGATTTGCAAGTCAGCTCCATTCTTTAGTGGCTTGACACGTCAGCAATTTGTGACATATGCTCTCTATAGAAAACCATCTTTGTGTCCAACTCTTGTACCGGTTGTATCCATGTGCTTCTAGAGAGAGAGAGAGAGAGAGAGAGAGAGAGAGAGAGAGAGAGAGACATGACAAACACACAATGATAATGACTATATGGAGACATGAAATGTACATACGTTGTCGTGCTGTGACATGTACATAGTGGGAACACATGCTACAAGAGTTATCTTGTAACTTTTTAGATACATAATTATATTTCCTATAATGTACATATGCATATGTAAGTATAAAAATAAGCTTTCTATCTCATCTTATTATTTATCTCAAGGGTAATGTATTCTTACTTTACCATCAAAAAATACTATGGGAAAAGTGTCAATAGCTCCACCTCTTTAACTTGGGGCAAAAAGCATTGATTCTTTCTTTCTACCATCTCATTATTATCTCACACCCTATCTAGATCCTATGTTTAGGTTAATTTCCAATCTATATATATTCTATGTATTTTTTTTTTATTTCTTTTTAAATAGCTACTATGAGGGAATCAAATCCTAGTGGGACACTAGGTGGCATGATTTCCAAGATACACTTATTTTAATGCATTATTGCAAGCATGATTACAAAACTTTGTCAAGGAGCAATGTCATGCTTTCATATGGCATGAGGTGTCCATTGGAATCAAATAAAAGTCTATGCTAAGGGGACCACAAGAAGACTTTTGCTGCCAAAATTGTACCCTATTTTGATGAATTTTTTACACAAGGTTCCAATCCGAATTGGAAAATGATTTAAAAATGAAAATCGTAGCTAATGAGCTGAAGTTTCTGCCCATATTTTTACTTTTTTATTTGGAGCTACGGTTGAGGAGATATGATCAAAATACTGGACCCCAGTCTGCCCACATCATGCAGGGACAGCTCATTTCCAACTTTTCCAATTCCTGTTCACACTGGCTCCTCTCTTCTTGTGTAAACCCTTGTGGGTTCCCTTCACCTATAAAAGGGGACCTCTTCTTCCTTGGAAGGAACTCAAGCATTCAAGCCATTGATGAGAGGAATTCTTGAGGGAGTGAGTAGTAATGCCTAATTGTACTTAGCCCCATTAACATAAGCCCAAGCCTACACTTTCTCCTAGAGGAAACCTAGCCATTCTTGTACGCCATCCTTGGAGGATCAACTCTAATCAAAGAAGGTGTTGTACTTGGCGTATCAATCAACGTTGAATTCTCCCCTCTTCTTCTCTCTCCCATCAATAATGGTGCCGAAGGGTTTCAAGTAAGATGTGTTCTACATTGATGTTTTCTTGATTTCTTGTTGTTTTCATTTTCATCTCTAATCCAACATATATATATGTATCTAATCTCATCTCCTTAACCAAACCTATCTCTCTCATTCTTAGTAATTCATCCTCTCTAGGTTCTCTTTGCTACAGGTACATCTCTCCCCGCAGTATCCTTATTGCTTACGGGCAAGAATAGGGCTTGGGAGGGAAACTTCTCATCTCTTCACTTCTCTCATATCTACATTTCTCACATACTATCCTAGATGAATGACCCACATGATGATAATTTCTATCGCTTTCACTCTGTACGATCTATTAGAATTAACATATGGATTAGCCGTAAAATACACTTTCAACAACGTATAGTGTTTCTCTTTGGCCCAGAAAGGCTCAATGAAATACTTCTATCACCGGATCCCATCATACTACCTCTCATAGACTATAACTTTTCTTTTGACGTAAGCGTAGTTATCTTGCTATGAACCAAGAGGATTTGTACACACAATTAATCCCAATCACTAGACAAAATATATATATTATGGTAAGCACAAAACTACAATTCCAAAGAACAATTCGTAGCCTATTTGGGCATCCAAGATTGAATGCCATTAACTCATCTGTTAACCCTTTCATATTACCCATGATACGATATGACCATAGCCTTGATGTTTTCATTTTTGTGTTATTTTGATATTCTCTTTTGTGTTCTTTCTTTGTGCGTGTGAGCGCAAGAGAGAATGGGTGGGCTTCTTTGATTGTACTTCTTTCCAAACCCTAGTCTTCATGGCATCTATGGTTTAACTCCTTCATATAGTTTTTGTCGAGTTCTCTCACAAACTCTCACAGCCATAAGCCCGGTGTTTTCCTGGCAAGACCGCAAATTTCTCGACATATTTTTGGTGAACCCGACGCGAATATGCTAGGGTGAGAGTTTGTGGGTAACCATGGGTGATGATGTTGAGCAACAGGGTATGCATTTTGACCCAACAACAATGCAAATGTTTCAAGCATTTGCAATGTTCATGCAACAACAACATGCTACTGAAAGAAGGGAGATTTCAGCAACGAAGGCCATACAAGCGGTCGTCAACAGAATGGATCAGTTCAATGGCAAAGATGTAACCAAGTACTTACGCGAGTATGTGAAGGAGATGGAGCTGCATCGCGTGTCAGAAGGTGAGATGATTCAAAGCTTTGAGCTAGTTGTTGCTCCAGAAATTAGGGAGCATTTTAGGGAAATTAAAGATGGGCATGGGAGAAATTGGGAAGAACTCAAAGTAGCTTTAAAGGAGGAATATTTCATGGAGGACTCTGAGAGAGTGACCAAAAGGACATTCTTAGAATGGGTAGTCAAGCCAAAGCAAGGACTATCAATAACAGAGCTACTTAGGGAATTTGAGCGGCGCTATGCACAACTCACTAGGACAGAAAGGGCCACACTAGATGCAGAGAAGACAGATCTTTTCTTACAAGCTGCAGGTAAAGAGTTTCAAGAAAATTTGGAGCTTCTTCTTGAAGATAAAGATGCTGAGCAAGAACTAAAGACCGACTGGAATGAGGTTGAAGGTGCTGTCTCACTGCTTGCCAAACGACAAAGAAGAAGGGACAAGATGGTAGTAAACACTACAAGTCCTTCCACCTCAACTTCTGACAAAATGGTAAAGCCTACTTTTATCGCTCCTAAGTTTGATGAGTCTATGCTAGATGAGCTTGTGAAGGGAATGCGTGACTTGAAGGTGAAGTTTGCAAAGCTTGAAGAAAAAGGCCAACCATCAGGGCCACTTCCTAGGCAAAGACAACAGCCCAAAGAAGGGTTTGTTAATAGATGTATTTGGTGTGATAGTACAAACCATGTAAGAAGGGATTGTGATGATTTTAGTGATGCTTTGTCAAAAGATGTTGTCTTTTTTAAGGATGGTAAAATCCACTTAAGAGAGACAGGTCTACCCTTGAGAACTAACTTTGGGAAGGGGGGAATGCAAACCTTAGTTGAAGATATGGCAACCAAGCATGCCACCTCTTCAGTTGAGGCAGCTACTTATGAAGTAAAAATTGAACATTTTTGTGATGAAGAAGCGAGTGACCATCATGGTCAAATTTGGCCAAATGTCATGCAATTAGCTAAAAAGGGAAAGCTTACAAAAGAGATTCTACATGAAGCAGGTGATTGCATACGTCTAGAAACAGGATGGAATGATCCAGTGGACTCATTGTCAGTGCATGCCTACATTACAAAATGCCAACAAAATGAGGCAATTGTAGAAGAGAAGCGCAGACGTGAGAATGCTGATGAAGGACCATCAAAAAGAGCTTCTAGAAGTGGGGGAAGAAGCGACTCAATGCCTTCTCAAACACCCTCAACACAAGGAGCATCTCCACCTGAAGTACTCATGGAGGAGTCTACAACAGGAAAGAAGAAAGAGCCAACGAAAGGTAAGACAAAAGGCCCAACTTATAAACTACAATCTGATATTGAGGTTGCTACAGATTTAAAGAAATTCTTGGAGGAAAGGATCTTGAATAGCAAGATTGAGTTTACTCTGGGAGAAGTTCTTGGCATTGCAAAGAGTGAATTCCATGAGGAGATCATTGACATCATCAAGAGGAAGAGGCAAACCCTTGCTGAAGTTTCTCATCCACAGGTTGAAGGGGAAACCTCAAAGACACAAGGGATGCAACTGCAAAATAAGGAGAATGATGGAGCTGTGGTAGGATGCTACCAATCTAGTGGGAGAGTGAAGCAAGTGTATTTCTCAAATGATGATGAAGAAGTTGAAGATATTCCTAGGAGTTACTATTCACGAAGTCATTGGGCAAGGGCTACTACAGAAACTTTGGTCAAGGTAGGTGATCTTGAAGATCCATTTGTTGTCTTGATTGACCATGGTTCAGAAATAAACATAATGTCAAAGAGTCTCTACAACAAGTGCAAATGGCCGATGGACACAGATCATGGCTGGATGGTAAAAGTGGCAAACAATTCATCCGGTGAATTGTATGCAGCATGTCCAGGTGTGAAGGTAACAATAGGTGATGTAAAGATTGACCAAAACTTCTTTGTACAGGATACATCTTCATATCATCTCATCCTTGGACAGCCCTACATTGTGGGAGTTTGAATGGAAACAAAGGTAATGGACGATGGTTCAGCATATGCTAGGATACGTAGCAAAGATGGTAAACGTGCTGTCCAATTTCTCACAGTTTGTGTAAACCATGAAAGAAATCATGACAACCTCAGAGAAAATCCTCTACCAAAGGTGAGCAAAGATCATAGAGAAATGATGGGTTTTGGCCAAGTACCATTGTAAAGCGGGATTGCAGTGGTACAGAAAGAAAAAGGGTCTCGCCTGATCCAAAAATAGGTGAAGCATTTTCAACGAGCTTCTTGGTAACAAAGAATGGATCAGTATGTTTTACAAAACTTGAAGATTTGAAGAGATGTGAGAAGCAATATGTGCATAATGTACAAATAGGCATGAAAAAGAGTGGGTTGCTAGAGCCTACTGAAAATGTTTTGGGTTTGTGTGAATAAGTTTCTTTTGTAGATACTATGGGTGAGCTTGATGCTATAATGAGGTCTAGTTTGCATCTTGAAAATGAAGTTGTGGAAGTTTGCTCTATGGAAATGTATCAAGTAATAGCAGCCTTTAAAGAAAGACAAACAATAGGCCCAGAAGTCCATGTTGAAACTAAATACAAGAGTGTAGCAAAGAAGGTGAAACCAGTAGCTTCACCCTTACCACCCAAAAACAGGGAAAAGATTGAACAGGCTTCTTTACAACCAAGTTTGCGGAATCCTAAAAAGATCGGGCATACCTTCACAAAGGAGTCTTTTCAAGAGTTGCAGATTGGTTGCGAGGAGTTTCTAACACAGGAGGAGACAAAGTGCTTCAAAGAAATGCTTTCAAAGCATGGTAAAGCTTTTGCATTTGAGCCACATGAGAAAGGATGTGTTGATCCTTATATTGTAGCTCCTATGGTAATTTTCACAATACCTCATGTGCCTTGGAATCTGCGGCCTATTCCGGTTCCAAAGGCTCATTTGCCAAAGTTAGTAGAGCTACTGAATGAGAAAATCAAAATGGGAATCTTGGAGCCTTCTTGTGCTCCATACTCAAACAGGTGGTTCACAGTTCCAAAGAAGAATGGTTCTCTACGCTTCATCCAAGATATGCAACCAGTGAACAAGGTGACAATTAGAAATGTAGGTACAGGTCCAATTGTGGATGAATTTGCAGAGGCGTTTTCAGGGAGAGCAATCTACTCAATGGGGGATCTCTACTCACGGTATGATCAATTTCAGCTTGCAATCGAAAGCAGAGACTTGACAACCATGAGGACACCTTTGGGTTTGGTAAGGATGTGTACCTTGCCACAGGGAGCAACCAACTCGGTTGCACATATGATGAATGGGATGAATAAGGTCTTACGTGACTTTATTCCTCACATCACAATGCCTTTCATTGATGATTTGCCTATCAAAGGATGCGAAGAAAGTGACAAAGTTGAAGCTTTGGATCTCAAGGGATGTCGCAGGTTTGTGGTAAATCACATAAATGATTGTGATAAAATTTTGTCTAGGTTGGAAGAAGTGAATCTTACATTGTCAGGGAAAAAGTCTATGTTTGGTGTCAATGAAGTGCTCATTGTGGGGCACATGTGCGGGCCATATGGTAGGAAACCTTGTCCATCAAAGGTAGATGCCATCCAAAGAATGAAAGAAACATGCACTAGCATCACTGAGGTTAGAAGGTTTCTGGGAGCATGTGTCTTCTATGTTATTTGGATTCCACATTATGCACATGTAGCTGATCCTCTTTATCAACTGCTTAGAAAGAATCAAAAGTTTAAATGGACAGAAGCACATGTAAAATCCATGAAAAAGCTAAAGGAGTTACTCCAGTCAGCAACGACTTTGAGAAAGGTAGACTATGAGTGTCAAAGGCCAGTGATTGTGACAGTAGATACCAGTCCTACAGGGATTGGATGGGCAATAGGGCAAGATGACAAAGAAGGACACAGGTATGTGGTAAGATTTGGAGCAAAGGTACTAAGTGCTCGCCAAAGAAACTATCCACAGATAAAGAGAGAGTTATGGGGTATGGTTACAGCCTTGAAAAGTGGAAAAGAGTACCTAATTGGTGCATGTGTGGTTGTAGAAACAGATTGTCTACCACTTCTTGGGATGATTACAAGCTGCTCAACACCAGACATTGCTATGTTGCGGTGGATTGCCTACATTAAGTCCTTAAATCCCGAGTTTAAGCACATTGCAGGTAAAGACAATACAGTGGCAGATATGCTATCAAGGGCAAGGTATGAAGATGAGTCACAAATGATTGATGAGGGAGATGATGTAGGCACAAAATTCTATTCTATCTCTCATGTCAAAGGTAACAATGTCTGCATGACTAATTCACTTGAATTGTTCTTGAAAGATCTTTATGAAGGTGATTGGCTTTCTATTGGAAGGTACTTGAGTACTCTAACAAAACAGGATGATTGGTCTGAACAAGAATTCAAGAGGATACGCAGGAAATCATATGGGTACTTTTTAAGGGATGGTTACTTGTGGAAGCATCCTAAGCAAAAAGGTGCTACACCACAACGGGTTATATGTAAAAAAGAGACTCAAGTAAAGCTCATGCAAGAGTTTCATGAGAGTCTATGGGCTGGACACAGGGGTGTGTGGGCAACCTTCTCCAAGTTGAAAGAAAAATACTGGTGGAAGGGTATGTATAAAGATGTATCTCAGTTTGTAGAGTCATGTGTAACTTGTCAAATGTATTCAAATGTTCGACATCGTGATGGATTGCACCCTACATATCCACTAGCCATGCACTATAAATGGGTTGTGGATCTAGTCACAATGCCTTTAGGACTCTGGCAGATGAGGTACTTGGTTCTTGCACGAGAGGACCTAACTAATCAGGTTGAAGGAAGAGCATTAAGAGCTAAAACCACAGAAGCTGTGTGCAAATTCCTTCTTGATGAGGTGATTTGCCGTTATGGTTGTGTGGGAAAGATCATTGCAGACAGAGGTGAACTGGATGCCGAAGAAGCAAGGGAGTTCTTTTCTAGATTAGGAATCAAGCTTTCTCTTACTACAGCTTACAACCCTCAAGGCAATGGAAAGAGTGAAAGAGGGCACCCTCCTATCATCAAAGCTTTGGCCAAGGCTTGCGAAGGAAGAGTTGGTAAGTGGCCAAAACTGTTACCATATGCTTTATGGGCTGATCGTACAACACATAGCTCAGTAACTGGCTACATGCGTGCGGAGCTAATGTATGGTCAAAAGCCAGTGATGCCGATTGAAGATACAATTCCCACATGGAATGTACTACCTTGGCAAGAGGGGCTTAGCAGGGAAGATCTCCTTGCATTGCGCATAAGGCAACTAGAGATAAGACCTGGAGACATTGAGGCTGCAAAAGAACGACTCAAAAATGCAAGATTGAAAAACAAAGACTACTTTGATAAGCGATATCGGCTCAGGAGCAAAGCAATTGACAAAGGTGACTAGGTTTTAGTGTATGATAGTAGCCTTGATAACAAACACACAGTCATGCGTAAGTTTTCAAAAAGATGGTTTGGACCATATGTTGTAAAACATGTGCATGAAAATGCTACTTACAACTTGTCTGAACTAGATGGCACAGAACTAAAGATTTCCATTGCAGGAAAAAGGATCAAAATGTTTAAGAGAAGAGGAAAAAATGATCCAGAAGATGTTGATGAGGAAGAAGAGCAAAATACAGGTGAAGATCAAAGTGAAAATGAAGCTCTGGAATCATCCAGTGAAGATGAAAGCAAGGAAGATGTACAAGAGGGCTGATCTTACAAACAAATAATTTGGCACATACCGGAGGATGTGCAGGTTTACAGGGGGTGGATGTCGTGCTGTGACATGTACATAGTGGGAACACATGCTACAAGAGTTATCTTGTAACTTTTTAGATACATAATTATATTTCCTATAATGTACATATGCATATGTAAGTATAAAAATAAGCTTTCTATCTCATCTTATTATTTATCTCAAGGGTAATGTATTCTTACTTTACCATCAAAAAATACTATGGGAAAAGTGTCAATAGCTCCACCTCTTTAACTTGGGGCAAAAAGCATTGATTCTTTCTTTCTACCATCTCATTATTATCTCACACCCTATCTAGATCCTATATTTAGGTTAATTTCCAATCTATATATATTCTATGTATTTTTCTTATATTTCTTTTTAAATAGCTACTAGGAGGGAATCAAATCCTAGTGGGACACTAGGTGGCATGATTTCAAAGATACACTTATTTTAATGCATTATTGCAAGCATGATTACAAAACTTTGTCAAGGAGCAATGTCATGCTTTCATATGGCATGAGGTGTCCATTGGAATCAAATAAAAGTCTATGCTAAGGGGACCACAAGAAGACTTTTGCTGCCAAAATTGTACCCTATTTTGATGAATTTTTTACACAAGGTTCCAATCCGAATTGGAAAATGATTTAAAAATGAAAATCGTAGCTAATGAGCTGAAGTTTCTGCCCATATTTTTACTTTTTTATTTGGAGCTACGGTTGAGGAGATATGATCAAAATACTGGACCCCAGTCTGCCCACATCATGCAGGGACAGCTCATTTCCAACTTTTCCAATTCCTGTTCACACTGGCTCCTCTCTTCTTGTGTAAACCCTTGTGGGTTCCCTTCACCTATAAAAGGGGACCTCTTCTTCCTTGGAAGGAACTCAAGCATTCAAGCCATTGATGAGAGGAATTCTTGAGGGAGTGAGTAGTAATGCCTAATTGTACTTAGCCCCATTAACATAATCCCAAGCCTACACTTTCTCCTAGAGGAAACCTAGCCATTCTTGTACGCCATCCTTGGAGGATCAACTCTAATCAAAGAAGGTGTTGTACTTGGCGTATCAATCAACGTTGAATTCTCCCCTCTTCTTCTCTCTCCCATCAATAATGGTGCCGAAGGGTTTCAAGTAAGATGTGTTCTACATTGATGTTTTCTTGATTTCTTGTTGTTTTCATTTTCATCTCTAATCCAACATATATATATGTATCTAATCTCATCTCCTTAACCAAACCTATCTCTCTCATTCTTAGTAATTCATCCTCTCTAGGTTCTCTTTGCTACAGGTACATCTCTCCCCGCAGTATCCTTATTGCTTACGGGCAAGAATAGGGCTTGGGAGGGAAACTTCTCATCTCTTCACTTCTCTCATATCTACATTTCTCACATACTATCCTAAATGAATGACCCACATGATGATAATTTCTATCGCTTTCACTCTGTACGATCTATTAGAATTAACGTATGGATTAGCCGTAAAATACACTTTCAACAACGTATAGTATTTCTCTTTGGCCCAGAAAGGCTCAATGAAATACTTCTATCACCGGATCCCATCATACTACCTCTCATAGACTATAACTTTTCTTTTGACGTAAGCGTAGTTATCTTGCTATGAACCAAGAGGATTTGTACACACAATTAATCCCAATCACTAGACAAAATATATATATTATGGTAAGCACAAAACTACAATTCCAAAGAACAATTCGTAGCCTATTTGGGCATCCAAGATTGAATGCCATTAACTCATCTGTTAACCCTTTCATATTACCCATGATACGATATGACCATAGCCTTGATGTTTTCATTTTTGTGTTATTTTGACATTCTCTTTTGTGTTCTTTCTTTGTGCGTGTGAGCGCAAGAGAGAATGGGTGGGCTTCTTTGATTGTACTTCTTTCCAAACCCTAGTCTTCATGGCATCTATGGTTTAACTCCTTCATATAGTTTTTGTCGAGTTCTCTCACAAACTCTCACAGCCATAAGCCCGGTGCTTTCCTGGCAAGACCGCAAATTTCTCGACAACGTGGTGGCTTCTATAGCTCCAACGATGTGCATATGGCATCACTGATTGGATCAGTCTGAAGTACCATAATCAACTATGCCACGTGGAGAGAGCTAAGATAAAGAGGTATCCCATAGAACTAACAAACCCCCCTTCAACTCATTGGTGGAGCTAACCTATGAGATGACGCCAAGCTCAAAAGGTAATAGATGCAAGGGAAGATGATTGAGGCCAACCAAGTAAGGAATTAGCAAAATATCAATTGGTCGTAACTCAGACAAGAACTTCACAATGTGAAGTCTGCATGTTCGCTATATGACTAAAAAATATACCTAGATCAATCCAACATAAGCCCAAATTCTTCCTTAAAGGAAAGTACAAGGTATAGACCCATGGCAGTCACCCACAAGACAATATAACCATCAGCTCCATCATGCATAGTATGGACTAAATACCACGACATCCCTACTAACGTCATCACTCCTCAATATGATTGTAGAACTAGGTACTAAAATGTGATCCCATACACAACACAAACCACACGCACACAAACTGAGCACACAAAGTGCAATGTACTGAATTTCTGTCATGACTCCAGAGATCAAGGGAAAACTCAGCCATAAGGAAGCCTAGCACTAAAAAAAGCATTAATTCAAAAAACCTAGCACAAAAATGAGGTAGTTGATAGGGCATATGCACCACAAAAGATAGAAAGAATTAGCACAATATCAATCAGTCATAACTTGGACGAAATCTTCACAATGTGAACTCTACATGTCCACTATACAACTAAAAAATATACTTAGATGAAAGGATATGCTACCATATACATGTGATAGTGATGTGTGTGAACACACTAGGACCGCCGAGGCATTTTTTCCCTCTTTAGGAGGTTTTTTCCCCTGTGCATTGTATATATTCCCATCACTCTAGGGCTATCTATCTTTCCATTGCACACTAAGTAACACACTCTCTATTGTGTGCCTTGAGCTTCCTTTGTCTTCTCCAAGCTGTGTGAGTTTCTTTGCAACCCAATTCCAACAATTGGTATCATAGCTGGTGATCCGAGCTTATCACAAATTTTTGTTTATCATATTTTGTTGGTTTTCCTTGCTTCTAGAGGTTTACAATAAAAGAAAGAGTGAGAACAACCTCTTGGAAAAATTTTAAAAAAATGATTTTTTCTTGACTAGTTCACCGGAGGTGAAAGGTAGAGGGAGAACCTAGTGGTAAAGGGAAGGGAAAATATGTAAATGTGAAAAGAAAAGATATGATGTGGTTGTGGAGCCATGCACCCATGATTCAAGGGTCATGAGTGGCTCATATCATCATGGCTTTGGAGCCATATGATGATTCAAACAAATGGGACCCAAGTGGAAGACTTGGTAAAAGAAGAAACCAGGCACATGATTTTGTTGAATTTTTAAAAAATACTTCCACTCCGATCCAAGAAAAGTTGTCTTCATCAAAGTTGTAACTGACAAGCTGAAGATTCTGGCCATATTTTTTTTATAATTTTTGCATCTACGGTCTAGTAGATATGGCCAAAATGGTGGACGGCTGTTTTTTCAACTGTGGTGGAGACCACCCCCTACCTTTACACACACACACCCTTCCTTTTCCACATTGAGACCTTCTTTTAAATCAGCCATTAGTCTTCTCACCCTCCTCTCCTTCCTCCTCTCTCTCAAGCTCAAAAACCCATCAAAGTTCCTCTTCTAATCACCTCTCAAGTCATGCTTAATCTTGTTGTAATTCATAAGTTCTCACTCAACCCTTTTCTATTATTACTAGATATGTATTGATTTTATGTAGATTCTTTACATTTTAAAATAAGGAAGCTCTTGGACTCAAGCTATGGAGGAAGGAGTGAAGACAACACAAGTGATGATGGAGCTAATTGGTCAACAAATCACTTGGAAGGAGCTTCTTCATTGGTTGAATGTCCCTAATCAAGCTTCATTTGTACAAATTACACTTGTATCTTAACCTCACTCCTAATCACTCTCTTTCCTATATAAAGAGGCCTTCCCCTTTGTAATTTCAAGCCTCCCTCAGCCCATTGAGCCTTTGTATCACTCACCATGAGCCCATAAGCTCATTCATTCACTCTATTCTTGCACCTTCTAGAGTGCAAATTGTTTCATGCTAGTAACCTCTCCTCCTCTTACTTATGTTAATTAAGAGAAATGTTTTATATGCGTGTGAGAGTGCTTGATGTGATCTTGGCTAATCCTTGAGTGATTGTTTGGTAATCTATATGCTATTTTTGTTGGGAGTGTTTGAAGTCATCCATTCCTTGTACACACACCACGGTTAATGCTTCATTCATAGTGATCTCTCTCTCTCTCTCTCTCTCTCTCTCTCTCTCTCTCTCTCTCTCTCTCTCTCTCTCTCTCTCTCTCTCTCTCTGTCTTCGTGTAGCGGTCCTAGTTCACGCTTCCAAGACTAGGTGGTGCCCTCATCTCATTTCCCTTGTGGCGCAATGGAGTTTGTTTTGGTGTAGAGGTCGCCATTCCAAATTTCCTTCGTCATAAATTGGTGCCCCCACGGAGGAGTTCTCAAGCAGCGCTCTATCAATCCTATGAAGGAAGATCCATCAAATTCTCCGAGACTTCCACTATGGTCTCCCCAAGAAGCTCGAGAAAAGAAGCGTCTTTATCGACAAACGGCACATATGCGGGTAAAGAGAGTTAACTACACACACCCTTCTTTGCTTCAAGGAAAATCTTGTAGTCATCAAGTCCCTAGGTCAAAAAATTGTGTGGAGTGCTTTGTGGCTAGTGTGAAGACACTTCCTTTGAAGCCTCGACTTCAGGTGGTGAAAGCACTCTCAAACTCGGGTATTAACAAGTTTTTGGAGGGGGAGCTACACATCAATGGGGTGCGGTATTGGCAAGAGGCTACATATGGTGATGCACTCCAACTACTACTAGCAAGAAGGCTCAAGGTGGTTGAGAGGGTAGCCATCGAACCCTATGAACTCTACAAAGCTGAAGATGGTCACACCAAAGCTAGGCTAATCACTGGTGAGCAAATTCTTCGCATCTCTCAAATGGTGGGATCCAAGAGAGCTCAACTTCAATGAAGTGCTTCATGGAAGGTTGTAATTAATGCACCAATGAATAATCCCATTTTCCACAACTTTCAATCAGTTCAGAATATTAGGGTGAATGTGCGCATTGATAGAAAGATTTTTTTCCAACAAAGATTGGTCTTCTATTTTGGAGCTGAGAGGTTGAGAGAGATATTGTTGTCCCCTGACCCTATAATATTTCCTATTTTGGAGTATAATGTATCTTTTGATGTTCACATCTTCATCTTGCTTTAAGCATACTCCATGAATCATAGGGATTTATATGGACCTTTCCAACCTCTTGCTAGACAAATTGTGCATATAATACCTAGCACAAAGCTTAGGTTCCAAAACATCATAAGGGACTTACTAGGCCCTCGTCGTCTAGCTGAGATTAATGCATCTATCAATCCATTTATTCTACCCTTAATAAGATATGATTTGGGCCTAGACGTTTTCATCTTTGTGCTATATTGAGAGGAAGGCAACCCACTTTTATGATGGCTTTCCCAAATTTTTTCGGGCGTAGTGGGAAAAATGCTGGGGATTTTTTGGATAACTTGGAGATGGCTTTCCTTGTCTCCGGGAGGGATGACGAAGCAGTGAAATTGAGAGCTTTTCCTTTGGTGCTCAAAGAAGAAGCTAGGGTATGGTTCCAGGCTCTAGATCCAACCCAAAGAATTGATTGGGAGGGATTGAAGGTGGCTTTCCTACGAAGATTTCAACGAGCCAATTCGGCAGAAGAACTATGGCAACGGCTTCTGTCCCTTCATCAAGTTGACCCTCATGGTTATGCAACCTATGAGGAAGGTTTTCTGAAACTTTGGGGGCAATGGTCAGACTCACTAAACCCTGGTGAGCGAGCTCCCAATTGCCTCCAAAAGGATCGATTTATCTCAGGTTTGTACCCCTTGCTAAGGGAGAAGGTAAAGGGCAAATTTCCAAATGCTTTTGAAGATGCCTTAAGAATTGCTAGGGAAAAGAATAGAAAGATTCTCTATCAAGCCCAAGCTGGCCAGCTAGCTTTGGGAGGCAATATCACAACTATGGAAGCTTCTCACATACCTCCAAATGTGCCTAATGCACCAGACCTCAATAGAGGTCAACAAGAAGATATGCTCCAACAAATAAACAATCTCACAAACCAGCTAGAGGGGTTGAGAGTAAATCTTGTGCAGGGTGTAAGAAGGCCTATTGAGGGAAATGGTGGGAATCGGCCACCAATGCGACGTCAAGCAAGGGAAATGTTGTGTTACAATTGTGGGGAAATTGGCCACGGCATGTATAATTGCCCTCATCCCAGAAGATATGACTACCCTGTCAGAGGTCCTCGACAACAAGTAAGTCCACCCCGTGCTAGAGCTCAAGCACAAGAGCAACCGCAACCTCAAATTTTGCATCCACCTCGTGCTCAAGCTCAAGCCCCTGCTACTCAACCAAATGTGAGCATCATAAGGATGGAGGAGGTCCTCAAGGGCAGAAGCAACCATGAAGAAATAGCTAAAGGGAAGATGAAGATAGATGAAGTGGCTACAATGCCTATCAAACGTGTGCGTGTCCAAGATGAAGTAGGTAAAGAAACAAGCAAGGATACAAGCAATGAAGCAAGTACATCTCGGGCAACTAAAGATGAAGCCAAGAAGAGAAAGACCCGTACTAGGTCTCAAATTGACATCTTTGATTTCCCTATGGGATCTCGGACACAACCTTATGACTTGATAGCTGATGTGAGTTCTCAAGGACCAAAGATTACTTGGCCACAACTACTTCATATCTCCCCAAAGCTTCGACGACAATGGTCAAAAATGGTGAGCACGAGGGCAAAGCGAAGTAAGCTAGTAAGTGTAATCAAAGCATATGGTCTCAAGGATATAGTGCCTTTGGTGGAGGCTCAAATCAAGGGACAACGGATTCCAAAAACTTACATTGACAGTGGAGCAGAGGTTTGTGTCATGACAGAAAAGATAATGCATCAATTGGGTTTAGAGGTAATGGAATCATCAAACTTTAGGGCAAAAATGGCCAATAATGTCTCTGTCACTTGTGTGGGTGTAGTGAAAGCTTTGAGAGTTTCTGTTTTTGGAATCACTACAGAGGTTGATGCTTATGTGATGCCAGTAAAGGGAGAAGGATACCCCCTTATTTTAGGACGACCTTGGCTTATGGGTATAGGAGCTAGGCAAGATTAGGCAACAGGAGACTTGGAGTTGAGGCCTCGCATGGGTGGCCATAGTCGGAAGGTGGTTTATAACCTAAAGAATGGGCGACAAGAGAACCTTGAACTAGAGACGTCAGCTGATGAGTGGAGCTCAAGTGGATGCTCCTCATCCATGGACGAGGAAGAGAGTTCAAGTGAAGAGAGTGATAGCACTCTCGAAGTCATGGGCGTCACCATAAAGAAAACTACCTCATCAGAAGACAACCCAAGGATCCAAATGGAGAATGTGTGGGATGCCAGCCTAGAGGAGATGTTATCCAAGGATATAAAGGAAGAAGAAAAGGAGGGTTATGTAAATGTTCTCAAGAAGCATGCATCATTGTTTATTTCTGATTACACTCACATTACAGGTGTCACGGCAGTGAAGCATCATATCCATCTAAAAGAAGGGAGCAAGCCAGTAGTACAAAAACTAAGAAGATTAGGAGTTGTGCAACAAAATGCACTGTTGTCTGAGATGAAGAGACTCTTAGAAGCAGGATTCATATACCCAGTAGAAGATTCAGAATGGGTCTCCCCAGTAGTGGTGAGGCCAAAGAAGAATGGTAAATGGCGAGTGTGCGTGGATTACAAGCCACTAAATGCTGCAACAAAGAGGGACCACTTCCCTCTCCCATTTCAAGATGAGATTCTAAATGAAGTAGCAGGCCATGAGAGATACACAGTGTGTGATGGCTACTCTGGCTACTTTCAAATACGCATTGCAGAGGAGGACCAGAAAAAGACTACTTTCATCACACCATGGGGATGTTTTGCATTTCGAGTCATGCCTTTTGGTCTCACCAACGCTCCAGCCACCTTTCAATGATTCATGAACATGGTCTTCCAACCTTACTTTGGTAAGTCCATAAGGGTTTTCATAGATGACTTTTGTATTTACATCTCCAAAAGTATGCATCTCGGCAAGATTGATGAAGGATTTACTCGTTTAGCTAAGCTGGGTGGACAACTAAACAAGGACAAATGTCACATTGGGGAAAGCAAGGTTACACTATTAGGGCATGTAGTGTCCATTGATGGAATCGAGGTAGATCCTGAAAAGATAGAAACATTGCTAAATCTACCTTCCCCAACTTCCATCAAACAATTAATCTCCTTCTTGCAAAAGCTAAGATATTTGAGTAGATTCATACACTTACTCTCCCAAGTGATATTTCCTCTACAACAGCTGACTCGTCAAGAGACGCTTGTTTGGAGTGAAGAAAGTGAAGGGCATTTTAGAGAGATTAAAAAAATGTTAGGGTCACTCCCTGTAATCCTCCAACCTTGTTGGGAAGAAACATTCTTTGTAAACCCTAGTGTGGGAGAAGAAGCCATTGGTGCTGCCCTCCTACAAAAAGATCCAAAAACCTCCTTTATGAGGCCTGTGTATTTTGCTAGCCGCCTCATGGAAAACACAGAGAAGGCCTACACCCTAATGGAACAGCTAGTGTTAGCTCTCATGTTTGCGGTAACCAAATTTCGGCCATACTTGTTGCCGAAGAGGTTTGTAATTATCACTGTGGAGGATATGTTTCCCTATGCACTACAACATATGGAAATCTCTGACAAAATAGCAAAGTGGGTGGTGCCACTTCAAAAGTTTGATTATACAATACAGGTTGAAAGAACAACTCGAGCATGCTTAGCCGACATTTTAACAAACAAGTGCTATGAAAAAGTTTGCCATGTGAAGAGAAAGGAACTTCCACCACCTCCAGCTCTAGAGGCTTTGGTCAATGCTTATAGCCTCTACTTTGATGGAGCATACAAGAGAACCAAGGATAAGGCAGCTGCAGGCATCGTGGTCTTATCCCCATTGGGAGAGAGGATCCATGGTGAAGGGATCACTCTAGAAGATGTCCACTCCAACAATGAAGCAGAATATCATGCTCTAATTCATGGCCTTTGCTGGTGCCTCGATAATTCAATTAAGAGATTAAACGCTTTTGGTGACTCCATGCTTTTGGTAAGGCAAATGCAAGGTACATGGGCTTGCAAAAATGCCCGTCTCTCTACTAAAATGAGAGAAGCAAAAGCTCTTATGAGGAGATTTAGGGAGGCACAAGTACATCATGTACCAAGAGACCAGAACAAGGATGCAGACCACCTAGCATCATCAAAGTTAAATGAGTCAATAGTGGGAGCAGTGGCCATCAAACTTCCACTTCAGCAAGGCAAGGAGGACTTGGAAGATATTATGCACATTCTGGAGCAAGGAGAGGCTCCTAAACACTTGAATGCAGGGGAAAGGCGATGGTTAGCTAGGAAGGCTACCAGGTATCGCATAGTAAATGATGACTTGTATTGTCTTGGTACGGATAGTATACTTAGGAGAGTTCCTTTGAAGAGTGAAATTGAAGAGATTTTAAAAGCTTGTCACGATGATATGTGTGGAGGACACTTTGCACACGACGTCACTAGTAGAAAGGTTCTACAAGCTGGGTTTACTTGGCCAAGTCTTCATCGTGATGTCAAATATTGGTGTCAAACATGTGATGAATGTCAGAAAGCAGGACCACGATGGCTCATAGCTGAACCTCAGAACCCAATAAAGGTATATGGACCCTTTGAGAAGTGGGGAATTGATGCCATAGGGCCTCTACCACGCACTCAGTCAGGTAAAGAGTACATCATCATGGGAGTAGACTACATGACTAGATGGGCTGAGGCTATGCCGACCAATAGAATTACTGCTAAGGATGTGAGTCAGTTCATCTTTGACCACATCTGTTGCCGGTTTGGCACCCCTCTTGAAATACTATCTGATAGAGGACCAGGGTTTAGAGCAGAGTTGGTAGGAGAACTCATGAAGAAGCTAAATATTCAGCATCAACACTCTACTCCTTACTACCCTCAGTGCAATGGTTTGGTGGAAAAGGTAAATGGAATCATTTGCAAAATTCTCACCAAACAGGTACATGCCAGGCGCCAAGATTGGGACAAACACCTGAATGGAGCTCTATGGGCCTATAGAACCTCCTTCAAAACCACATTAGGGTACACACCCTTTCATTTGGTTTATGGAAAGGAGGCGCTTTTGCCCATTGAAGTCAAGTTAACAAGTCTTCGAATATTGGGTAGCCAGGTAGGCTCTCAAAAGGAGAAAGTACATCAAAGGATCATGGATCTAGAGAGGCTGCAATTGGATCGTGAAGAAGCCATCAACCACTATTCTCAAGAAGCAGAGAAGCGCAGAGAAAAGTTCAACAAAAAGCTAGCATCCAAATACATCAAAAAGGGATCTCTGGTGCTTCGATATGACAATCGCTTCGACACTCGTAAGGATGGAAAGTTTCTTTTCCGATGGGAAGGCCCGTTCTTGGTCACCAAAAAGTTCAAAAATGGCTCTTACAGACTTCAAGACATTGATGGTAAAGTGCACAAGACCAGGACAAATGGATGGCGTCTAAAGCCTTATCACATCAGGATAAGGTCAGCTCAAGATCAAAGAAAGTAGGCTAGAGGCATAAATACCCCTAGCCAGGTTTGGGGGGGCTATGATCCGAGCCTATCACAAATTTTTGTTTATCATATTTTGTTGGTTTTCCTTGCTTCTAGAGGTTTACAATAAAAGAAAGAGTGAGAACAACCTCTTGGAAAAATTTTAAAAAAATGATTTTTTCTTGACTAGTTCACCGGAGGTGAAAGGTAGAGGGAGAACCTAGTGGTAAAGGGAAGGGAAAATATGTAAATGTGAAAAGAAAAGATATGATGTGGTTGTGGAGCCATGCACCCATGATTCAAGGGTCATGAGTGGCTCATATCATCATGGCTTTGGAGCCATATGATGATTCAAACAAATGGGACCCAAGTGGAAGACTTGGTAAAGGAAGAAACCAGACACATGATTTTGTTGAATTTTTAAAAAATACTTCCACTCCGATCCAAGAAAAGTTGTCTTCATCAAAGTTGTAACTGACGAGCTGAAGATTTTGGCCATATTTTTTTTATAATTTTTGCATCTACGGTCTAGGAGATATGGCCAAAATGGTGGACGGCTGTTTTTTCAACTGTGGTGGAGACCACCCCCCTACCTTTACACACACACACCCTTCCTTTTCCACATTGAGACCTTCTTTTAAATCAGCCATTAGTCTTCTCACCCTCCTCTCCTTCCTCCTCTCTCTCAAGCTCAAAAACCCATCAAAGTTCCTCTTCTAATCACCTCTCAAGTCATGCTTAATCTTGTTGTAATTCATAAGTTCTCACTCAACCTCTTTCTATTATTACTAGATATGTATTGATTTTATGTAGATTCTTTACATTTTAAAATAAGGAAGCTCTTGGACTCAAGCTATGGAGGAAGGAGTGAAGACAACACAAGTGATGATGGAGCTAATTGGTCAACAAATCACTTGGAAGGAGCTTCTTCATTGGTTGAATGTCCCTAATCAAGCTTCATTTGTACAAATTACACTTGTATCTTAACCTCACTCCTAATCACTCTCTTTCCTATATAAAGAGGCCTTCCCCTTTGTAATTTCAAGCCTCCCTCAGCCCATTGAGCCTTTGTATCACTCACCATGAGCCCATAAGCTCATTCATTCACTCTATTCTTGCACCTTCTAGAGTGCAAATTGTTTCATGCTAGTAACCTCTCCTCCTCTTACTTATGTTAATTAAGAGAAATGTTTTATATGCGTGTGAGAGTGCTTGATGTGATCTTGGCTAATCCTTGAGTGATTGTTTGGTAATCTATATGCTATTTTTGTTGGGAGTGTTTGAAGTCATCCATTCCTTGTACACACACCACGGTTAATGCTTCATTCATAGTGATCTCTCTCTCTCTCTCTCTCTCTCTCTCTCTCTCTCTCTCTCTCTCTCTCTCTCTCTGTGTCTTCGTGTAGCGGTCCTAGTTCATGCTTCCAAGACTAGGTGGTGCCCTCATCTCATTTCCCTTGTGGCGCAATGGAGTTTGTTTTGGTGTAGAGGCCGCCATTCCAAATTTCCTTCGTCACTGGTTGCGTCCTCCCGGGCTTAGTCGCCAGCAGCTCCAGCACACTCCTGCTCATTTTCTCCAATTTCAGTAAGCTTTGGCGAGCGTTCATAGGTCAACAAAATTTTTGGGTAAGCTCATTGAGCTTAGTCTGCTCAAATTTTTGATTCGGGCTCATTTCGGCCTCCGTTTCCACTACAAGCAGTACTGCACATGCTATTTCATCATTTTGTGCAAAATTTTTGTCAGTGCTATTTTTTGCATAACAGGTGCCTTACATTCTTCTACGGTTCATGCGATATAGCATGTGTTGTTCCCACTTCGTTTCTTCTCTTTTCGGGCAGTTTTCACATCAGGTGCAACATTTACCATGGCTGACAACAACACAGATGTGTTCAAGATGTTTGCTGATGAGGACAGATTGGATGGGGACAATTACCCTATGTGGGCTTACATGATGCAACATGTCCTTGTGTCAAAGGACATATTACGCAGGGCATTGATGTACATCCAAGTTCTGAGGATGTAGGCGATGTTGAGGATGTGGCAGGTCTTGCTGCAAGGATTGCTGTTATTAGAGTTGTTTTGTCTACGATAGAACAATCTCGTTGGGATGTAAAGGATGCGCAGGATCATGCATTGATTGCATTTTCTATGAAGCGCACCATTGTTCCTCACATTTGTTCATCAAAATCTGCAAAACAGGCTTGGGATATTTTGGCTGGTCTTTATGCAAGTCGCAATGAGGCTAAAATTTCTTTGCTGCGTAAAGAGCTGGAGTCGAAGATTATGTATGAGGAAGATGATATGGACACTTTCCTTGCTGGTGTCAAGGATATCAATGAGCAACTTATTTCTGCAGGTGAAGTCATTTCAAACAATTCCCTTGTGCAGAATGTTCTTGATGCCTTACCAGATTCTTACTAGACTTTTGCTAGTACTTGAAGACTTATGACCCAAGGAAATCCTGAAGTTGTCAAGTTTAATGCATTATGCACATTGCTATTGCAAGAGTCACTTTCCAAAAAAAACAAGACTAGACAGTGTGCAATTGAACATGCTTTTATTGCTTCTCAAAGAAAGGGTGGTAACAACAATGCAGCCACTTCTTATGGTTCTACTGCGAGTGGAAAAACTTATGTTCCCAATGCTTCTGTTGTCAACACTTCGTCTGGCAATTCTGGTGATAAGGGAAAAAAGAAGACGTGTTGCCATTATTGTAAAGCTAATGATCACTTGATCAAGCAGTGTCCTAAGTTGAAGGCCAAAGAGGCTAAGAAGAAAGAGGGTGGTTCCACTGCAAATGTTGGTTCCATTACAAATGCAGCCATTATTGAGTCTTCTATGAAAGGAGATTGTGATGCTGATGTTGATGCAGAATGGGCTTTTAGGGCAGAGTGTACTTACAAGCCTATTGTCCTTGAGGCATGCATGTCAATTGTTGCAGATTCACATGTGTGTTATTTCAACAATGGTGCTACAAAGCACATTACCTCACATCGTGAATTGTTCACCTCTCTCGAGTCTGTCCCTCATGGGAGTTCAGTCACTTGTGCCAACAATGCCTCTTATCCGGTTCAGGGAGTTGGAAAGATTGTGCTTACCACTGCAAATCGCAATTCTTTCACACTTGCTGATGCACTTTATGTACCTGGGATCAAGAAGAATCTTTTGTCTGTATCTGCACTTGCTAGACTTGGACTTGTAGTCAAATTTGTGAATGATAGATGTACAGTTCATGATCTCAGTTTTGATGATGAAATTGTTGCATCTGGGCTTTTGTGTGTTAAGTATGGAGCCTGATTTACCCTTGTAATTTTCTGTGGTAAAAGCGCACATTTGTAAGGCCCCCATTATGAGGAGAAGCCATCGTGCGTGAAGGAAAATCACTCACCGGAAACCAAAATTTTCACGGACAAGAATCAGGGGCAAATTTAGAGGCCGCCCCCGAGACTTTTTTTTCGCCGGAATATTCCTTTTCGTGTACAAGGTGAAGGAAGAAGAAGGTGGGAAGAAAAGGTACAAATCTAAGCTTGTGGTAAAAGGTTTTTCTCAAAAGAAAGGTATTGACTTCAATGAAATATTTTCTCCTGTTGTAAAAATGAACTCAATTAAGCTTGTCTTAAGCCTTGTGGCTACTCATGATCTAAATCTCGAGCAAATGGATGTAAATACGGCATTCCCTCACGGTGACTTAGAGGAGGAAATCTACATGCTTCAACCAAAGGGGTATGAAGTAAAAGGTAAGGAGAAAATGGTTTGCAGATTAAAGAAGAGCTTGTATGGTTTAAAGCAAGAATCAAGACAATGGTACTTGAAGTTTGATCGATGGATGTTGGATCATGGATTCACAAGATGCAACTCGGATCACTGCGTCTACACGAAGAATTTGGGAGATAGGAAATTCATCATCCTAATGTTGTATGTTGATGACATGTTGATTGCAAGTGCTAACATGCAGGACATAAAAGACCTAAAAGAGGAGCTGTCCAAATCTTTTTCAATGAAAGATTTAGGTGCTGCAAAGAGGATACTTGGTATGAAAATATCAAGGGACACGACGAAGAAGACAATAAAGCTATCTTAAGAAGATTACATCAAGAAGGTACTAGAAAGGTTTGCAATGCAAAATGCAAAATCAGTTTCTACACCTTTGGCTGGTCATTTTAAACTAACGAAGGATATGTGTCTAAAGACACAAGAGGAGATAGCCTATATGTCTAAAGTTCCATATGTTGCAGCGGTAGGTTCTAATGTATGCTATGGTCTGGACAAGGCCAGACATTGCACATGCAGTGGGAGTTGTGAGTAGGTTCATGGACAACCCAGGTAAAGAGCATTGGCAAGCTGTGAAGTGGATACTTAGGTATCTAAAAGGGACAACAACAAATGCTTTGTATTTTGGAGAAACTGATATTTTTCTAGAAGGGTATGCTGATGCAGATATGGCAAGTGACAAAGATACTCGAAGGATCACTACTGGCTATGTGTTCACGGACAAGAATCAGGGGCCTTTTCGTCGGAATATTATGGCCGGACGACGACCGAAAAGTGGTCGGAAAACAACCGGTCGGTTGGTCGGTGGCCGGTAGTCAATGGCCCATGGCCGATGGTCGGAAGTCAATGGCCGGTGGCCGAATTCAAAAGCGGACTTGTCTTCTCAAGGGCGGCCACACATGGGCGGATTGGAGGGTTCGCACAAGGGCGGCTACACATGGCTGTCTCTCATAAAAGAGGGCATCCCTTTTGGCCTATAAAACGAGGCCATTTCTACACACATTTTATAGTGTGAAGTTGATGCAACAAGGTGAGTGTGAGGTGGTGAGAGTGAAGCAAGGCGGGAGCTCTATCAAGGGTTTAATCCCTTTGTAAACTACTTCTTCTTTTGAAGTGCTAAAGCCATTGAGTGGCTGCTTTCCCGTGGACGTAGCCCACATTGGGTGAACCACGTATATCGTGTGTACTCTCTCTCTCTCTCTCTCTCTCTCTCTCTCTCTCTCTCTACTCTATAATCTCTTGTGTGTGAAATCTATCTCTCCCCATTAAGTAATCTACTCAAAAATCTATTTAGCTACGTCTTATTTCCTAACATTGTGTTGTGGGCTATATAAGCTCCCTTTGTATGACAAATGTGGACATAATTATGCAAATGCAGTTGCAGATTCAAGGGCAATTTCAGATCCAAAACTTTGGCATTCACATCTTGATCATCTAAATTTTGCCAGTTTGCTGCATTTGCTGAAATCTGATAGGATTGCTTCTTTGCCACCTCTTGAAGCACCTGTCAAACATGTTTGTGAAGGCTATATTTTGGGTAAGATGCAGCGTTCAAAGTTTTCAAAGGATGGTTCAATTAGGGCCACATGCAAGTTGCAACTTGTGCATAGTGATGTTTGTGTGTGAGGTACCCACCCCACCGTTTCCAATGGCGGATCTGATGGTGAACCCGGTGGCCACTAGATCTATTGCGCAAGCAAACAAAATGGTTCAGGGTTCGACTAGCGGACGATCTCTCATCACAAGGTGAGTCGCGTTCGAGCCTACTAGCAGGGAGATCTAGCTCCACCTCGCAGGGGAAGCGTACTTGAACTATCTAGCGATCCTAAGACCCACCTTCCAAGAGGAGAGAAACCCCGAGCGCCTTTTTCCCCATGTTTCAGAGGCACGTACACTCGATATTTCACCGCTCTAGGGGCAATGAGTATTACTAATATCGAAGTAAGCACAATGGGGACAGAGAGTTCCCGACCAATCGGGACCACCCATCTCGTAGGCATTGGCAACCTGAGCCAATCCCCCACTTTCCACCCCCACACTCACACTTCCTTGTGTGACCTAATTACTACCACAAAGGTTGTTCAACATAAAGATTCCTTGTTTAATTCCGAATCACATTGTTCGTTAATACAGCCCTTCAACCAGTATTGCAAACAACATCGAGGCAGAATTCTAGTAAAAATTCTAAACAAAATTATTCATAAAAGTTCCAATGTTCTGGAGGTACAACATCCCCCCTCCAGCGAGAGTTCACTCCTCCCGTTGTCGCCTAGCTGCCCATACAACTAGGTATGTCCACCGCATAGAAAGCACGTCATGGACACTCCCACCACATAGAAAGCAAGACGTGGGTTCCCACCGCATAGAAAGCAAGTCGTGGGTATCCATCGCATAGAAAGCAAGTCATGGATTCAAGAGCCCTTAACGAGGAACTCTGCCCCCTGTGATCAGTAGGGGGGTCAGGACTGATTCAACATTGGAAATAAAATGAACATGTCGAGCTAAATTTTCCCTAGCAGACATTCTTTCCTAATTGCAACCAGCATACCCATCAATCATTTCCTTCCTACTTTAGAACTTAATGTACAATGAATTCAATGCCGAGGTTTCCGTCGGATTTCTCCAACATGTTTGGGGGATATTTTCATTCCTAACTTAACATGTGCAATGTTAAATTAAACAACTTGAATGATATTATGATCTACCTCTTCCATTTCTTCGTCGATGGCCCGTGAGATGGCCGGTATTTTCTCTTCCATGGGAGCTTTTCCCTTCCCGTTCACCTTGCTCGTTCCTGCCTCGTGGTCGTGGGCTCCACCAAAGCGAGTCCTCTTAACCGGGGCCATTTCTCACTACTTTAAATGATTAGCTTGGAGAAAGATCTAAGGTTCGCAAGCATCATAACAGTCCAATGGGTAGATTAGTAACATTAATTAATCCCTCCTATATGCTAGTTCTAGATTTTTCATAAAGCAATCATTAAGGATGACACATAATCCTATGGGAACCGGCTCTAAGATAATTATTCGACTCACATGATTAAGAATAATTAGGATTTCACTATTGGAATTACCAGAGAATTGAATTAAGTATGATTAAACTATTTCCTAGCAAATAGATGATGCAGATTTACCTTATGCATATGTGTGAAGATGGTCAATTCATAGAGACTTAATTACAGATTAATTTCTCCTTAATTACATCTTAATGCGTAAGAGAAGTGAATTTTTATTAAGCTACAATGTTAATGAGTGATAGAAAGAGTGATTCTCTTCAATCTACACAATTACTAGCTTACCGATTAATTACTATACTGCCTAGAGAGAGAAAATTCTGGTAATTATGCTCTAATCATTAATTGAGAGTGATGAATGGCTGATAATTCAGCTATGGAATGATGATTACATAATAGAATATGGTTAAAGAGAATTTAGAGAGTAATTATAGAGAATTACGATTAGAAATAAGCATAATAGACGAGAAATTTAGATGGTAATGAAAAGGATTTGCAGAAAGCATTAATTAAACCGTGGTTATCGTGATTAAGGTCTGATAAACCTCTCGATTCTCTGATCTAATCGAGCTTCTTGAGGCGAGAATTCGACACCACCTCCCTCCTTGCTTCTCCTTCAAAAGGTGTGTGTTCCGGCAGCACCTTCCCAGAGTGTGTGTAGGTGTGTGTGTGTGCACTGTGTGTGTGTGTGTGTGTGATCATATGTGTGTGTGTGTGTGCAGGTATTTAAATAGGCCTCCTCAAGCTGAAAATCGATCTGGGTTGCTAAATGCATCTGGGAGCTTCTCTAGTTAAGCATGGCAAGTCCAGTTCCCTTGCCACCAAGTGTCAGGTTGGCTTGGTTAACTGGTTTCGAGACTGAGTTGCTGGCTTGGAAACCCTCCCAGGACTCCCACAAAGCAAGAGGGCGCCCCCTAGCTGGTAAAGCTGATCTGGAGTGAGCTGGAACCTGTTCCCGCACAGCCTCGGGCACCCGGTACCTCCCCGGACAATTTTGAGAAAATTTGATTCTAGGCTAAAATGGGTCATACGAGTCGGACTTTGATGCCGAAAATTGCTATAGCAAGCTCTAACTAAGGCGTACTGGCCCGAGTACCTGCCATATTTAGCAGCCCCCGGGGTCTGAAAATGCATTTTTTCAAATTTGGGGTACGGGTGCAGTTTTTCGAGACGATCAAAACTGCACGGGTCGGGTGACCAAAAACTTGCTATTTTTGGAATTTTTTTACAAAAATTATTTTAAATCACATTTCGAAGCTTTAAAACATTCTGAACATCATGGCACTGACAGAATTTGGAAAACTGCTAAAAATAGTAACTTTTTTCATTATGTTCGTTTCATGGTACAATGGTGCTTTTATGATCGGGGTCAGAGACCTTACAACCTCCCCAACGTGAAAAATTTGACATGTCCTCATCTCAAGAATGTGTTTGGGTAATCTTTTATGAGCGTTGGTTCGTCCTCCCAAGTTGCATCTTCTTTAGGGTAATCCTTCCACTTTACCATATGCTCCGTGATAGTTCTGTTACGTAACTTCCTTTTCCTTGTTTCCAGTACGTAGTCAGGTTGGAGCTCGAGAACTCCTTGTGCTGGCATGACTATCTGATCTGAGTCCAAGAATTGATCAGGGTTAGGAATATAGGGTTTGAGTAAGCTGACGTGGAATACATCATGAACCTTCAAGTTTGCAGGTAACTTTAGCTTGTAAGCTTGGTCACTCACAACCTTAATGATCTCGAATGGTCCACAATACCTTGGGCTTAGCTTCTTATATCTGCCTAGAGATAAGTTGCTTTTCTTTGGTCTGACTCGCAGAAAAACCTTATCTCCTTCTTTGAAAGTTCTTTCCAAACGGTTCTTATCTGCATAGTGCTTTTGTCTATCCTGAGCGGCCTGAATGTCCTGGCGAATAGCTCTAGTCTGTGCTTCCATATCTTCTAACATCTTCCTAGAAGCTTCTACCCTGATGGTCGGATCTGAGAAGTTCAGTGGTGCTAAGCAGTCCTGTCCATAAAGAGCTTTGAAGGGTGACATTCCAATGCTTCTGTGTTCGGAAGAATTATAAGCAAACTCCACCAAAGGTAGATATTGTAACCACTTCCTTGGCTCTTGTGAACAATAGGCTCTGAGAATGTCCTCGATGACTTGATTAACTCTTTCAGTTTGCCCGTCAGTCTGCGGATGATAAGCTGTACTGAAGGCTAATTGTGACCCAATAGATTGGAAAAGAGAAGTCCAAAATTTTGATGTAAACTTGGCATCTCTATCGCTGACGATACGCTTGGGTAGACCATGTAGCCTAAAAATCTCCTTGATGAATACCCAACTAACATCTAAAGCAGTAAAGGTTGTCTTTACGGGTATTAGATGAGCCACTTTTGTGAGCATATCAACAACCACGAAAACAGAGTCATAACCTCCTGTAGAAGGTAATCCTGTAACAAAATCCATACTGATGCATTCCCATTTCATCTGGGGTATGTCAAGAGGTTGAAGTTGCCCTGGTAACTTGATTCTTTCGGCCTTTATCCGCTGACAAGAAAGACATTGCCTCACATAGCGAAGTATGTCTCCTTTCATCCCATACCAAAAATAACTCCTCCTGACAGCATGAAGAGTCTTAGCATAGCCTGGATGTCCGGATGTAGGGCTATCGTGCGCTTCATACAAAATGGCCTTCTTTAAGGCTGGATCTCTGGGTACACAGAGTCTATGTCTGTAGTAAAGACATCCTCCCATAAGAGAGTAATCTTTAGCTTCAGGCATCTTATTCTGCTGAACTAGTGATACTATTCGTTGGTACTCTGGATCTACCAAAGATGCTTCTTTGATTCTATCCCAGATAGGATTATTTGGAATAGAGATAGCTCCGAGAAAGGATTTTCGGCTAAAACCACCTGCAACTGCATTTTCCTTTCCTGGTCACTTTATGTCAAGGTCATATTCCTGTAATAGCTCTATCCATCGTCGTTGTCGCATATTGAGAATAGGTTGAGTAAAAATCCATTTTAAGCTCTTGTGGTCTGTAACCAGCTGAAACTTGCGTCCGAGGAGATAATGTCTCCATAACTTCAGCGCATTAATAACTGCTAAAAGCTCCAAATCATGAGTAGGATAATTCTTCTCATGATCTCTCAGCTTTCGCGAAGTATATGCCACTGGTCTTCCTTCTTGAGTAAGAACTCCGCCTAGAGCAAATTTGCTAGCGTCGGTCGCTACTTCAAATTCCTTACTGAAATCTGAAAGCTTTAAAATAGGAGCTGAGACCAAGAACTCTTTTAGTTTAGCAAAGCTAAACTCGTGCTCGGTCTTCCATTCGATCCTCATCACTTTCTTCCGGAGTTTAGTCAAAGGTGCAGCAATACGTGCATAGTCCTTGACAAAAATCCTGTACCATCCCGTTATTCCAAGAAATCCTCTTACTTCGTTGACGGTGGATGGTTGAGGCCAATCAACGATGTCCTTGACCTTGTCTGGGTTCACTGAAATCCCCTCAGCTGATATGACAAATCCAAGATAGTTGACTTTTGGTGAGCAAAAAGTGCACTTGCTCTCTTTAGCGTAAAGTTGGTGTTTTCGGAGAAGATCAAGTACTTTGCGAACATGTTATTCGTGATCTGCCTCGTTCTTAGAGTAGATCAGAATGTCATCAAAGAAAACCAAGACAAAATCATCCAGGTAAGGTCTAAAAATATCCTGCATAAGTCGATTGAAGCTTGCAGGAGCATTTGTTAGACCAAAAGACATTACTGTGAACTCGTAGTGCCCATACCTAGTATTGAAAGTTGTCTTTGGAATATCTGATTCCTTGATCCTGATTTGGTAATATCCTGACCTTAGATCTATCTTTGTAAATATTTTGGCGCCGTGGAGTCTGTCCAAAAGTTCGTCAATCCTTGGAATTGGATACTTGTTCTTGACAGTTACCTGGTTCAGTCCCCGCTAGTCTATGCATAGCCTTAAGGTCCCATCCTTCTTCTTCTAAAAAAGAAATGGAGCACCCCAAGGAGAAGTACTGGGTCGAACGAATCCTTGCTCAATGAGTTGCCTAAGTTGTTCCTTGAGTTCAATGGCCTTTAGAAGTGACATTTTATAAGGTCTTTTTGAGATAGGTTCACACCCAGGGATAGTCTCAATCTCATGATCTACCTCTCTGTGTGGCGGAAGATTCATAAGGTCTTCTGGGAACACATCGTCATATTCCCTCAACCAGTTTGGTCGAAGTGAGGTGTCCGATTGGTCCACTTTGTTGAGTTTTACAGCATAAATTTGCTCACCCTTCCTTAGTCCCTTCAAAAGTCTGCTGGCCTTAACTAGAGTAGCCCTAGGTCTCCCATTTTCCCCCTGGATTAAGGATTCATTACCCAAGTTATCTGTAAAGGTAAAATTCCCTTGTGCACAATGTATGTGGGCCCTATTTTGCTTTAGCCAGTCCATCCCTAGTATCCCATCAAAGAATCCCAAGGGTAAGGTTCGAAATTGGGCAGAAGTTGGGTGTCCCCCTAAATCAAAGTCGATCTTTCCTACAGAATGTTGAGATACTACCTCCTTACCGTTTGCTAATTCTACAACTAGCTTGCTTGCTAGATACTTATCTAGCCTTAGCTTTCTCATACATCTAGGTGAAAGAAATGAAAGAGTACTACCACAATCTATAAGGAAGTTAACTCATTCACCTCTTAGAGATCCTGGCGTATGAATGACTACGTATTTCTCGCAACCATTGGGATTGTCAATTGCAGCATATAGGGTTGCTCTCTCCACAGTTTCGTCACCCACAGTTGGTTGTACCACTGCGGCATTCACTCTCGCGGTAGCTCCACGCCCTCGCCCTCTGTTCATCCTTCCACGTCCTCCTCTTCCATTAGCTTGTCCATGCCCATGGGTATTCAAGGGTATGGCATTGGCGTTGGTTGCCTGAATGTTCCTGGGGCAATTGGATCTGTAATGTCCATGCTCGCATTAGGGAACTCCATGGTTGTGGTGGTAGCCACAATAGGGCGCTGGTTATACGCTTGGTTGGCTGGTCTGTTATCCCAAGCAGTGGTCCTTGCCCTCTTTGCCCAATGATTCCTCCTGTTCTAATTAGCCCTTTGTACTTCGAGAGCTAGAGGTTTGGCCCTCAACAAGGCATCCTGTAGCGTCGTCGGCCTGAGAGCTTCCAACCGAGTATTCAGGGGATCGATTAGTCCTTGGCAGAACCTTGCCACCTGTTGTTCCAAGGTCATCTTAGGAGCATATCTCCAAAGAGTGACAAACTTTGCATGGTATTCTTCGACAGATGAATTCTGCTGCCAGTGAAAAGAATTCATTCATCCTCAATGTTCTATAGGTAGGCGGTAAATAACGCCCCATTATCGCAGCTTTAATGTCTTCCCAAGACTGGGAAGATCCCTTAATATCCATGTCCCTGCAATGTTGCTTCCACCATATCTTGGCATCGCCAGTTAAGCGGAACATCGCAAGCATGGTCTGATTTACGGGTTGGGTCCCCGCAGCTTCAAAGTAATCGTCCATGGCTTCCATCCATACTTCCGCATCTCTCTCCACATTTGCCCCCTCGCCCTTAAAGATCGGAGTTTGGTCTTGCTTAAGGAGGAGCTTCTTCTCTTGCGCTGCCAAGTACAGAGCAACAGGCGGTACCTACATGGATTATACGAATTCTTGATACATTACTTGGATTTCAAAATAGACACGAGACTTTAAATAAAATTCAAGATTCTACTTTATCAAGAGACAGAGATTCAGAGACAAAAAGCACTTTATTGATGAAAATTTATTACAATTGAAACCCCTCAAGGTTTAGGATAACTGATGATCAGCTTATTACATGGCTTTATGGATTGCGTATAAAATACGCCTAGGAGATGGTATTCACATGATGCACTACTTCATTCGTTTAATAGTTCCTATACTCATTCTTGAGTGGATAATAAACTAAGATATCAAGCCGGAGTTCCGCCTTCAGTAATCCAAAGGTTTTG
The DNA here is from genome assembly GCF_014529385.1 of Adiantum capillus-veneris. NCBI lineage: Eukaryota > Viridiplantae > Streptophyta > Polypodiopsida > Polypodiales > Pteridaceae > Adiantum > Adiantum capillus-veneris. Next base: position 35,246,919 of record NC_140943.1, on the reverse strand, counting down.
ACTCGGTTCGCTGGGATCACGTTGGTGACCTTCTCCAAAATCCAGTCGTTGATGGTTTGATTGGAGTTGTCTGAAACAGTCTGGTCCAATCGTGTAGGCACCAAGTAGAATATCTCTATTACTCTCAACTCTTCTCCCCAACGTATCTTCTTCAAGTCAGTAGCCAGGCATCCTAGCTTCCGAGCGTTGATGTACTAAACCCCTCCTGGAAATGTCCAATCAAGTTCCCATCCTCTATCAATGCGAGTGGAGTGTGGCATATCAGCCTTCAACAGTATCTCCATGACATCTCGCCTGAACTGGTAAACTGGGGATCTTCGAGCTTGCTCATAAATAAGCTCAAACACTTGGAACTTCCGATATTCGAGCACGGGGTCTTCCTGCAGCACCAATGCAAGGAATTCAGATCAACTACCTATATACTTTCAGTTCCTTTTAAATGTTCAAACAATACGACTTTATTTCCTAGCCTAACCTAGGCTCTGATACCAGGTGTAAGGTCCCCACCCCGCCGTTTCCAATGGCAGATCTGATGGTGAACCCGGTGGCCACTAGATCTATTGCGGAAGCAAACAAAATGGTTCAGGGTTTGACTAGCGGACGATCTCTCATCACAAGGTGAGTCGAGTTCGAGTCTACTAGCAGGGAGATCTAGCTCCACCTCGCAGGGGAAGCGTACTTGAACTATCTAGCGATCCTAAGACCGACCTTCCAAGAGGAGAGAAACCCCGAGCGCCTTTTTCCCCATGTTTCAGAGGCACGTACACTCGATATTTCACCGCTCTAAGGGCAATGAGTATTACTAATATCGAAGTAAGCACAATGGGGACAGAGAGTTCCCGACCAATCGGGACCACCCATCTCGTAGGCATTGGCAACATGAGCCAAGCCCCCACTTTCCACCCCCACACTCACACTTCCTTGTGTGACCTAATTACTACCACAAAGGTTGTTCAACATAAAGATTCCTTGTTTAATTCCGAATCACATTGTTCATTAATACAACCCTTCAACCAGTATTGCAAACAACACCAAGGCAGAATTCTAGTAAAAATTCTACTCAAACTTATTCATAAAAGTTCCAATGTTCTGGAGGTACAACATCCCCCCTCCAGCGAGAGTTCACTCCTCCCGTTGTCGCCTAGCTGCCCATACAACTAGGTATGTCCACCGCATAGAAAGCACGTCATGGACACTCCCACCGCATAGAAAGCAAAACGTGGGTTCCCACCGCATAGAAAGCAAGGCGTAGGTATCCATCGCATAGAAAGAAAGTCGTGGATTCAAGAGCTCTTAACGAGGAACTCTGTCCCCTGTGATCAGTAGGGGGGTCAGGACTGATTCAACATTGGAAATAAAATGAACATGTCGAACTAAATTTTCCCTAGCAGACATTCTTTGCTAATTGCAACCAGCATACCCATCAATCATTTCCTTCCTACTTTAGAACTTAATGTACAATGAATTCAATGCCGAGGTTTCCGTCGGATTTCTCCAACATGTTTGGGGGATATTTTCATTCCTAACTTAACGTGTGCAATGTTAAATTAAACAACTTGAATGAAATTATGATCTACCTCTTCCATTTCTTCGTCGATGGCCCGTGAGATGGCCGGTATTTTCTCTTCCATGGGAGCTTTTCCCTTCCCGTTCACCTTGCTCGTTCCTGCCTCGTGGTCGTGGGCTCCACCAAAGCGAGTCCTCTTAACTGGGGCCATTTCTCACTACTTTAAATGATTAGCTTGGAGAAAGATCTAAGGTTCGCAAGCATCATAACAGTCCAATGGGTAGATTAGTGACATTGATTAATCCCTCCTATATGCTAGATCTAGATTTTTCATAAAGCAATCATTAAGGATGGCACATAATCCTATGGGAACCGGCTCTAAGATAATTATTCGACTCACATGATTAAGAATAATTAGTATTTCACTATAGGAATTACCAGAGAATTGAATTAAGTATGATTAAACTATTTCCTAGCAAATAGATGATGCAGAGTTACCTTATGCATATGTGTGAGGGTGGTCAATTCATAGAGACTTAATTACAGATTAATTTCTCCTTAATTACATCTTAATGCGTAAGAGAAGTGAATTTTAATTAAGCTACAATGTTAATGAGTGATAGAAAGAGTGATTCTCTTCAATCTACACAATTACTAGCTTACCGATTAATTACTATACTGCCTAGAGAGAGAAAATTCTGGTAATTATGCTCTAATCATTAATTGAGAGTGATGAATGGCTGATAATTTAGCTATGGAATGATGATTACATAATAGAATATGGTTAAAGAGAATTTAGGGAGTAATTATAGAGAATTACGACTAGGAATAAGCATAATAGACGAGAAATTTAGATGGTAATGAAAAGGATTTGCAGAAAGCATTAATTAAACCGTGGTTACCGTGATTAAGGTCTGATAATCCTCTCGATTCTCTGATCTAATCGAGCTTCTTGAGGCGGGAATTCGACAGCACCTCCCTCCTTGCTTCTGCTTCAAAAGGTGTGTGTTCCAGGAGCACCTTCCCAGAGTGTGTATAGGTGTGTGTGTGTGCACTGTGTGTGTGTGTGATCATATGTGTGTGTGTGTGCGCAGGTATTTAAATAGGCCTCCTCAAGCTGAAAATCGATCTGGGTTGCTAAATGCATCTGGGAGCTTCTCTAGTTAAGCATAGCAAGTCCAGTTCCCTGCCCACCAAGTGTCAGGTTGGCTTGGTTAACTGGTTTCGAGAGTGAGTTGCTGGCTTGGAAACCCTCCCAGGACTCCCACAAAGTAAGAGGGCGCCCCCTAGCTGGTAAAGCTGATCTGGAGTGAGCTGGAACCTGTTCCCGCACAGCCTCGGGCCCCCGGTACCTCCCCGGACAATTTTGAGAAAATTTGATTCCAGGCTAAAATGGGTCGTACGAGTCGGATTTTGATGCCGAAAATTTCTATAGCAAGCTCTAACTAAGGCATAATGGCCCGAGTACCTGCCATATTTAGCAGCCCTTGGGGTCTGGAAATGCATTTTTTCAAATTTGGGGTACGGGTGCAGTTTTTCAAGACGATAAAAAATGGACAGGTCGGGTGACCAAAAACTTGCTATTTTTGGAATTGTTTTACAAAAATTATTTTAATTCACATTTCGAAGATTTAAAACATTCTGAACATCATGGCACTGACAGAATTTGGAAAACTGCTAAAAATAGTAACTTTTTTCATTATGTTCGTTTCATGGTACAATGCTGCTTTTATGATCGGGGTCACAGACCTTACATTTGTGGGCCCATGATAACTCCGTCCTTGGGTTTTACCTTTACTTCGTGACTTTCATTGATGATTACTCCAGGCATGCATGGGTATTTTCGCTTAAAGCGAAGTCCGAAGTTTTATCTGCTTCAAACAATTTCTGGCTATGGCTGAAAATGTCTCGAAATGTACTATGGCAACCCTCCGTTCCGATCGAGGGGGGGAGTATATGTCTCATGAATTTAATGCATTTCTGGCTAGTCGTGGGATAAAACACCAATGTACAGTGCCTTATACACTTCAACAAAATGGTGTTGCTGAGAGGAAAAACATGTCACTTACAGAATGGCACAATGTATGGTCAAAAGTCAAGCTTTGTCGCATTCTTTTTTGCTTGAGGCCATCATGTGTGCCACTTATGTACTAAACAGGTGTCCTACAAAAGCTTTGCAGTCTCATAGTCCATATGAAGCATGGCATGATAGAAAGCCTTCTATTGAGCACATGCGTGTTTTTGGCTATTTGGCATATGCTTTAGTGCCACAAACACAACACAAAAAATTGGATGATAAGGCTCTCAAATGTATTTTTGTTGGTTATAGTGCTGAAAGCAAAGGTTACAAGTTGTCTCATCCGCAAAAAAAGCGTATTCTGGTTTCACAGGATGTAGTGTTTGTGGAAGATTCTGTTCAACCTTTGTTGTCATGTACTAGAGACAGTAATGTAAGCTCATAGGACATTTATGACACTGTCTTTTCAGTGAGGATGAAAATATGATTGTAATTTCCAATGAGGCAAATGTACAGCCTATGGGGGTTTCAAAAAACGTTATAGATCAGCCTATTACTGATGCAGATGTACATGATGTACTTGATGAGGAAAGGGCTGAAAATGAGCAAGCTAGAGGTATGCCAAAATGGCTGGTGCATACATTGTGTGACAATAAATTGGATACACCTTTGTTTAGTCGTACTCGTTCAGGCTCTCGCCATGCATCTTATGCATCAGATTGTTATGCTTTGGCTGTGTTTAGCTTACATGATGTTGAGGAACCTCTGTCTTTTGATGAAGCACAAAATTCAAAAAATTGGATGGCTGCCATGCAATCAAAATATGATGCACTTATAGAAAATGACACATTTACTTTATGTGATTTGCCTCCTGGCAAAAAGGCCATTGGTACAAGGTGGGTTTACAAGTTGAAACTCAAGCCGGATGGTCAGATCGATCACCATAAGGCTCGACTTGCTACAAAGGGTTATGCATAGCAAAAAGGCATAGATTATGAAGAGACTTTTGATACCACTTGTTGTATGACTACTGTGTGTTTTCTATATGCATTGGCAGCTCATTTTGGTTGGGATGTACATCAATCATACATTGTTACTGCTTTCTTGAATGGTGACATATTTGAGGAAGTTTATGTAACGCAGCCTCGCGGTTTTGTCAAGAAAGGACAAGAGGACAAAGTGTGTAGATGTAAGAAGGCTTTGTATGGGTTGAAGCAATCTCCTCGTGCTTGGTATGAGAAAGCTGACACTCATTTAGTCAAACGAGGATTTCGTAACAGTCCAATAGAAAGCACATTGTATGTAAATCGTGAGAGTGATGTACTTCTCATTGTGGTTCTTTATGTAGATGATTTGCTGATCACTGGACAAAATGAAAGACATATTTTTGAATTTAAGGCTGATTTGAATGCTACTTTCAAGATGAAAGATTTGGGGTTGTTGCATCATTACTTGGGTATACAGTTTAAGGAGTGTGATGGTGGTATTGCCTTGTGTTCAAAAAGTTACGTAGAGACATTGCTATGTAAAGTTTGGACTTGAGGATTGCAAACCTATTGCCACTCCCATAGAAACAGCTTTAAAATTGAGTCTTCATGATGCTGGTGATCTTGCAGATGTCACTCTTTACCAATGCCTCATTTATGTATGCAGCACGAGGCCGGATATTCAGTTTGCAGTCTCACAGATCATCAGATTTAAGCATAGCCCAGGGTCTAAGCATTCCCTGGTTGTCAGGAGGATTTTCTTCTACCTTAGTGGAACTTTACATCTTGGCTTGTTTTATCCCAAGGGGAGATCATTGCCGCCAGACTTACATGCTTTTTCGGACTCAGATTGGGCTGGTTGTTTTGACACGCGAGTGTGGTTCCTGTTTCATGCTTGGCAGTTCATGTATATCATGGTTGAGCAAGAAGAAACCTACTGTGGCCACTTCGAGTTGTGAGGCTGAGTACAGGGCAGTCTTCATAGCTATGGTTGAGTGTGTATGGCTCAGACGCCTTATGGTTGATTTTGGTGTTGGACAGGACATTGCCAACACTATCTACACTGACAGTCAGAGCGCATTGGTAGTTGCAAGGAACCCAGTTTTTCATGCTCGCACAAATCACATTGAGGTGCATTACCACTATGTCAGGGTGAGGCTCTCAGCAGGAGAGATCAGCTTGGCTTATGTGCCAACACAGGACAACTTTGCAGATCTTTTCACAAAGGCTTTGTCTCGTGAGAAGCTCAAAGATTTCCGCAAATCTTTGGGCTTACTCCCCTTTGTGGACTAATCATCTCCTCAGGGCATGGCACTTCCTTTACTCATTTTCTAGCTCTCATTCAGTGCATCACTCCAGGGGGGATTTGTTACCATATACATGTGCTAGTGATGTGTGTGAACACACTAGGACCGCCGGGGTATTTTTTCTCTCTTTAGGAATTTTTCCCCCCGTGCATTGTATATACGTCCATCACTCTAGGGCTATCTATCTTTCCATTGCACAATAAGTAACACACTCTCTATTGTGTGCCTTGAACTTCCTTCGTCTTCTCCAAGCTGTGTGTGTTTTTCTGCAACCCTAATTCCAACAGGGTAAGCCCAGATTCACCCTTAAAGAAAAGTGCAAGGTATAGATCCATGGTAGTCACCCACAAGATAATATAACCATCAGCTCCATCATGCATAAAAGGGACTAATACCACAACATCCCTACTAACGTCCTCACTGTCCAATAGTGATTGTAGAACTAAATTGAAATGTGTTCACAAACAGAACACATAACGCATGCACACACACATAAGCATACATCAACAAGAAGTTCAACGTACTGAGTTTTTGTCACGACTCCAAAGATTAGGGGCAGAATCAGCCATAAAGAATCCTAGCACTAGAAAAAACACTAAGTCGAAAAAGTGAGCACAAAAATGAGGTAGTTGATAAAACATACGCACCACACAAGATAGAAATAATTAGCACAATATCAATTCATTGTAACTCGGACGAGAGCTTCACAATGTGAAGTCCTCATGTTCGTTATACGACTAAACAATCTACCTAGATGAATCCAAGATAAGACCATATTCACCCTTAAAGGAAAGTGCAAGGTATAGACCCATTGTAGTCACCCACAAGACAATATAACCATCTGCTCTATCATGCATAGTATTGACCAAATACAACGACATCCCTACCAACGTCGTCACTGCCCAAAAGTGATTGTAGAACTAGGTACTAAAATTGATTGGACCCCTACAAGCCTAGCCAATCACATGCTTTAGTCACATCAAGAATCCATGCTAGCCTTAGGACAAGTGTCCCCCTTATCCCTTTGAGAGAGAGGACTGATAAATGCATAAAGTACAATTAATTTAATTAACTAAATTATCACTGGACCCCTTGAGAGGCCAACCAATAGGCTTTAGTCACACATGAGGGCAACATGAAGAGGAACTTGACAAGTGTCCTAGTTGCTTTTTTAGACCATGCTTGACTTGTGTGAGTGTGTGAGTGTTCTCTCTCTAGCTCCTAAATGAGGGATCACCCCCCCTTGAGTAGGGATCATGTTGAATTTTGGGAACACCTTGAACCCTTCAAGCTTGGGGAAGGTTCTCACTACAAGCTCAACTTAAGCCTGGAGAAGGTTCCCGCATCAAGCTCAACCCTAGCACCTCAAGCACGAAAAGCACCTCAAGCACTTTAGTCAGCAAGCACCTCAAGCTTGGGCCGGGTTTCCACCTCAAGCACAGCCCTAGCTTACCTAAGGTCCAAGGCTTTTCACACTAACTATTGGAGGTATTTAATGAAGCTAACCCTAAGGTATTTTAAGCTCCATTAGCATTGCTCTTTAATAGAACATCTCCCGTTTGGACCTATTTAACCTTGGCCCCATGTTGAGATAGATCCATAAGCACATGTCTATATTCTAACCTTTGTTTCCATTTATTCTCCCACATTAAATGATAAGTTTAATATGGGAAAATCATTTGGATTGGTTAGATATTAGATTTTATGATATTACCTCTCTCTTGAAATCATAGTCATCCTCGACTATGAGATAGAATAGATAAAGTCTTAGTCATTAGTCAATGTTTCTTAGCGGGTAGAGGATTCCTTTTTACCCTACGACATCATTCCAAGATGAATGACTAATCCATTTGGTGCTTGGGAGGCGTAGTTTCCGCAAGCAAGTCTGCTCTTTAGTCCATTTCATTCTCCCAAAGTAGAGTGACAAATTCTACTTGGTGTTGGACAGACGTCGTCATCACAAACATGATTCTAAGCATGCATACTACGTAAATTTTGTGCACAATAAAAAGAGAATTAGTCTTATAAGACAAAAACATTGGTCATTAAAAAGAAACATGTACATTTTCTTACTCTAATGTAGCATTGTAAGCATTGACAAGGTTCATACTATCCTTAAGTTGTATCTAACATCTTCAAAAAGATAATTTTTGAACTTAATAAGATACCATTGGATAATCTTACCATGTTGTAGTACATTGTCTTCATGCCGAAGGATAGCTTTGGGTTGTAGCATCTCTTCTTGGTCGTGAATTCTAGGAGGGTCTTCAATAATTGCTTCACTTGGTGGTTCTCCTTTGTAGGGCTTAAGTAGGCTCACATAAAAAGCATTATGTATGAGCCAATGGTTGGGCAACTTGAGTTGATAAGCCATCTCATTGATTGGCTTCAAGATTTTAAAAGGACCATAGTATCTTTTTGCTAGTTTAGCATAATACTTTTGATGGCCCATAGGATTTTTACCCGTCGTTTGCCTCAATCGAGCCTTGGAAAACTTAAGTAAGAACCAATCATTTTCTTTGAACGTTAAGGCTCTTCTGTGCTTGTCAGCAACAAATTTTTGCCTCTATTGAGAGATGGATATAGCCTCCTTAATCTTTTGGAAATATTCTTGTAGGTCACTGCTATACTCATCTCAGCAGCAAAGATCTTCCCATGTACTTTAAGTAGCAAGGGACTTTTAGGTCTTCCCTCTATGATTTCAAAAGGTGCTTTTCCCATAGAAGTATGGACATTATTATTATACGCATACTCTACAAGAGGTAAATACTTTCCCCATTGTGAGCATTGATCTACTTCTGTAACATAAGTCTTTAGTAGATCGAGTATCGTAAGAGTGGCTATCTCACTTTGACCATCCATTTGTGAGTGATAGGCCAAAGAGAAATTCAATCTTGTACCTAGATTTTCAATGAGACCTTTCCAGAAATTACTGGTCATTCTAGGATCTCTATTTGACACGATGGATGTTGGCAATCCATGGTGTTTGAAAATCTGAGATATGAAGAGAGTTGCCATTTGGTGTGCCTTAATAGTTTTTTTTAGAGGAATAAAGTGTGCTTACTTGCTAAACCTATCAACTATTGTCCATATTTTCGTGATAAAAACCATGGATATATTCTCCCATGATGAACTAGAGATTAGCAAAGGCTGGAGTAATCCAAGTTGCTTCCCTCTATCATACTTAGTCTTTTGGCATACCACACATTTTTAAACATACTCTTGTATGTCCACTTTCATGGTAAGCTAATAGAAGTACGTCTCTACTACTCTTCGGTTGAATGCCTCTATACCCCACATAGGAAGGAGCATGGGATTCATACATGACTTTCTCACAAAGGGAATGGGTAACACATATCCTATTTCCATTCTTTCCCTTTCCCTTTCTTAGCGACTTCTATCCATTTCTTGGCCTCATTCGCCTTCTTCTATGTGTTCGTGATTACATCCACCCACGAAGACGTCTTTGCCCCATTCTGTTTCTCTTCCTCTTTGATCATCCGTACTTGTTCCTTGATGACCTTGATTTCCTCTATCATCAAGGGCTAGAATTCACCTTCCTCTAGTCCATTGCTTGTTCTATCATCAAGTTCTTGCTTGAGGGCCAAGACCTCTTCTTTGAGTGCTTGTGAATCCGCCTCAAGTGCTTGTATCTCTACGTGTAGTTCCTCTTTCTCCTTCTTCCATTGTGTGCCTTCGTTGAGGAACATTTGAAGAAGGTTTGCCTTCTCCTTCCACCGTCCTTCGATCTCTACTTTCCACTCCTTCATCTCCCTTTCCACTTGTGTTATCCGCTTGTTTGTAAGCATGAAGGTTGCCTTCGTACGGGACTTGAAAACTGGTGAAGCGGTCATGACCTCCATCATAACAGCCCCTGTTTTCTATTTCTGTAGACCCTTAATCTATGCGAGTCCCCTTTCCTTTGCGAGCGAGCTCAGCACGTTCGTACAGCGAGCTTCAACCAACAACCCTAATGTTACCATCAGACGCAAAGAGCGAACCCTAATTTCTGCTTCAGCATCTCAGCGCAAGCCCTTCAGTTGTCTCAGCCCACCGACACGAACATTTAATTCGGCAACAAATGCTCACGTGAAACTTCGCCAAGGCACATTCACATGCATGCATTCACGTAAACCTTAATTCCCGCTTTCTCCCCCTTGTGCGCAACCCTTACCTGCCCAAAAACACTTTGTGCGAAACCCTAATCAGAAGCACTGTGTACGCTACAACAACTCTATCCGCCAATTTTCTACTCACCCAACATTCGCACGTGCTCAACCTTCATTACTCAGAGGCCCTGCAACAAGTGCGCGCCAGCCTGCCTTACTCACACTTCTCTTCAATTCGTGCCAGCTTGCTAGAAGGCTGTTGTCCACCTCTGTTAGAGAGAGAGAGAGAGAGAGAGAGAGAGAGACTCTGTGCATCCCTGTCCCGAGGAATTCACTCTATATTTAAAACGGGACGCCACGTGCGAGCGGACAACTTTGATAGAACCCCTATATACGACTCATATTAAGGAATATAACCCCCCTTTTTACGCTTATACGACAATCAATGCAAAAAATTATCATACCCCTATCTTACATATAAAATTTAAGTCTCACATGATCTAACGAAGTAAAACTAGTCAAAGAGCGTGTAGCATAGTGATTGGCAATGTACTAAGGAACCACTTATGTTGATAACTAGATGTACTCTCAATGTGTTTTAGTTTGACTTTCAAACTATGTACCCGTTCATCTTGCACTCTAGCTACTCATCCAATTCTACCCCATCTAAATTATACAAAAAACATGGTCATATAGTTGTGCTAGGTTCTTCGTGTAAATTTGCATCTATACAAACTCTTTACATCTTTCATCCCTCAACAAATGAACTATGATCACAAAAAAGAAATTGATACAAAGTAGTGTTAGTTGTTGCATGGATCTTTGTAGCTATTGAATCAAAAGTTCAAGGGCAGACTCTTTTGGGAAGCAATGATTTTGAAACACAAAAACTTCCTCTCATTTTTTCCTTTTCTCACTCCCCCCCCCCCCCCCCAACAGTTAAATATGATACCCCCTCCCTTATTTTTCAGCTTAGGAGATAAATTATTGGGGGTCTGTCCCTAACTTATACGCTTATGTAACTTGTAAAAAAAACCCCTTCCCTTGCACTTACGTGGTGCGATAAGTTTTCCATGGTGAATCCCACGGGATCCCTACACGAAAACCCTAGGCGCAGACCCTGTCGTACGCTAGGGTTCGTTGTTATCTGCAAGGACCCCTTCAGCCTCGCGCTCCTTTGGCACGCCCTATTGTGCAGTGTGACCCTGCTTCGAGCTCTCTGTCACGACGTTTTCTGCAGCGCCAGCCCTGTCGAGCTTTGAGGTGCAACGCCCCTAAGCTACGGCGCTGCCCTGTTGAACCTGTATGCCGAAAGAGAGAGCGGCACGCGCAGAGAGATGCAACCCTAGCGCTTGTGTGTGTTGCAAACCATGATGCCACAGATCGCGAACCCTAAAGCTGCAGAGAGCAGGTCGTAGGAAACTATCCCAAGAGACCTTAAAGATCTATCCGACAAGGAGAGTTGAACTCAAAACCGGTTATTCAAGAGGAAAATGGCATAACCAATCTACCACACTTGGGTGATAGAAAGGTAATACATTTTTCTCTTTTATTGGCACACCCACACACACACACACAAAAACCTGAGAAAAAGAGAATTTTAACGTCGTAGGAAACTATCCCAAGAGACCTTAAAGATCTATCCACGACGAGGAGAGTTGAACTCAAGACCTGTTATTCAAGAGGGAAATGCCATAACCAATCTACACACTTGGGTGATAGAAAGGTAATACCATTTTTCTCTTTTATTAGCACACCCACACACACACACACACACACACACAAAAAAAAAAAAAACCTGAGAAAAAGAGAATTTTAACGTCGTAGGAAACTATCCCAAGAGACCTTAAAGATCTATCCGACGAGGAGAGTTGAACTCAAGACCTGTTATTCAAGAGGGAAATGGCATAACCAATCTACACACTTGGGTGATAGAAAGGTAATACCATTTTTCTCTTTTATTAGCACACACACACACACACACACTCACACAAACCTGAGAAAAAGAGAATTTTAACGTCGTAGGAAACTATCCCAAGAGACCTTAAAGATCTATCCGATGAGGAGAGTTGAACTCAAGACCTGGTATTCAAGAGGAAAATGGCATAACCAATCTACACACTTGGGTGATAGAAAGGTTATACCATTTTCCTCTTTTAGCACACCCACACACTCACACACGCCCGAGAAGAAGAGAATTTTAATGTCGTAGGAAACTATCCCAAGAGACCTTAAAGATCTATCCGACGAGGAGAGTTGAACTCAAGACCTGTTATGAGAGAGAGAGAGAGAGAGAGAGAGAGAGAGAGAGAGAGAGTCTCCTGAACCAATCAACTTGGGCAATGAATAATTGATTGTGTAATAAAATGGAGGTAAGGGTTTTCTTATATAGCAACCTTAGTAAATTGTCCTACCCAGACTTTGACAAATAAGTAAAATAAATACCTAAAAGCCAAAATAAATAATGGGATCATAATGGGTAGCTCACTTGAGATGCCAAAACTCTAACACCCTCTCTGCAGCTCATAGTGGACATCAATAGTGAGACCAAGTCGATGAAGAAGCTACCATAAACACTGCAGAAGTGGCCACCAACTGGATACACCTCGGCGGTTTTGCTACCCTCAACTTTGTACCTGAGAATAATGTCATCTTGAGCATCGGTTGCCTTTTAGAAAATTTGAATTGTAGACCACACTATGCCCAAGAATCCCCATTCGTGAGTTGTGAACAAATACATCACGTCCAAAATATAATACTCCGAGATAATGAATTGTGGAACTGTAGTAGGCTACAGTGTCACTTTCACATGACACACAGTTAGTGTAGTTGGTATGGGTATAGTTGGTATGGTCTGGTTCACACTGGACGGACTATTAGGGCTGGGCAGCGACACGTGGCAGGGATACAACGGTGGTTCTAGTGGACATCGTGGCGAGGTCACCACCACCACTCAGTCTAGAGATAGACTTAGATGCTGACATTTATGAGCCGTTGGTGGCTCTTTATGGTGGGACATGAGTAGTAGTTGTTCAGTCATAGAGATCATCTTCTCCATATATGGTCCAGCATCGTCGTCTTGAGGAGTGAGTCTATACACACGGCACAATCTTCACCATCCCTGCACATCTGAGCCTCGACACCCCATTGTAACTATGAGTCCTGGGCTGGAGCTGAGTGTGCTACCACGCCAGAGTCTGTATCAGTTCTTTGAGATAGTCGAGTCATATATTCTGGTCTGCTTTTGTGTCTCTGTGAGCTCAATTGTTATCTATTGTTCCTTTTTTTTTAGTTTGTTTCGAGCGAGATTGTCACGCACATTGCACTAAGGAGCACCCACTGTAGAGAGCACGACACACTATCCGCGCTACAAGTGCTCTCATTTTGGCGATCACGGTGAGACCTCAACTGAAGTCTCACTCTCTGTTGAGGTACAAAATTGAGAAGCTAGCTGGTTTTTACCTAGCTTCGCCTACTTCGTCTTTCGCTGTGCAACCTGCTGGTCTGGTCCTCTCTCGCCCTGGTCCAACCAGCTCTCATCCTGGTCTAGGCCTTCCTTGTCCCTGGTCTAGTCCTTCCTCATCCTTGGTCCAGCCCTCCTCGTCCCTGGTCCAGCCTGGTGGTCTAGTCACTTGCCCTATCTAGTAGAGTCTAGACCTGTGTTCAGCTAGTTAAAGGTCTTCTTGCCCAAAGCTTGGTTGGATTTGTGGTCGCTGCATGACACATACAAGGCGGTCATTAGAGCATCAAAGCGCGCTACTGAGTCCTCTGAAGTACTACAACAGAAGGCGTCAACCCGTGGTACCTGGTAGAAGTCCACCAACCTCATCACCCATAGCTCGACATACAGCCTCATCCATTCCTCCGTCAGGTTCTACATCTTCCAGGTCACTTCCCCAGTGAAACTCTCCCCCATTTTGTTACAGCAAGCTATTGAGCAACAGGCTCCTGAGCAAGAGGCCATGGAGGCGTTGACCAGTGTGTTGGCCAAGGTAAACATCAAGTTTCCTACCTTCAAGGGACTCTCCTCAGAAGATGCAGACGACCATGCAAGGAGGTTTGTATCTCTCTGTAGAGATCGTGGTCTTAATAGAGAAGATGCTTATTTGGTGTTGTTTCCATCTACATTGGATGGCTTAGCAGACAAGTGGTACAGTCAGTTTGCAGAGAACCATTTGCCACTTGGGCAGCTTTACGAAAACAGTTCTGTGCGGCATTCAGGCCAAGTGACTACCAGGAAAAGGTTTTGGACGAGTTGGCTAATATGGTGCTCCAGTCAAAGGAGACTTTTGCAAAACTAATGACTAAAACCAAGTCTCTGGTGGCCAAGCTTCCTCAACAACTAGGGGAATTTATGGTTAAGAAGTGGGTGAAGAAGGCTCTTCCCAAAACTTCCCAGCAAAAACTCCAAGAGAGTCTCCGACCTGACGCCACTCTGGAGGAGTTTGTCGCGGCTGCTACTAGGATAGAGGGAGTTAGGAAGCTGTTCACGAACTCTCCTCAGGTAGAGACCCCCTCAGTGTTTTTGGAAAGTCCTTCTGATCCTTTAACTTCTTTACGCAGGGAACTGGAAGCCCTAAAATTACAGCGAGATCTTCAAGAGGAGAGGTCCTTCTCTCTTAGACAAGAGAAGCCTCCGCATCACAAGGCATTAGAACAGATCAAGCGCGAGCTAGAAGAGCTCAAGTCTCAGCAGGAGACTAAGGCTATGGTTTGGTGTAGCTCATGCGGCTCTCGAGGGCACCCTCCACAAAAATGCCCCCTTCGGGTTTACTGCCACTTTTGTGAGAAGTCTGGACATGAGGACAAGGACTGCTACTACCTCAAGGGATTGCGACAAATACAGCAAAGTCTTGGTCCTACTCTTCAACAAGGGCCAGCACTTGCATCCAACATGGTTTCTCCCTGTGGCCATCCACACCATATGCCACCTTTATTGTCAGACCCTCCTATGCAAGGTATGCAAAGTACTTTTCCCTCTCAGAGCTTTTATCACACCCATGCTCCCTCCCCACCTCACAGCTTCTATGCCTCCACCTCCAATTCCATGCACCAAGAGCAAGGACCACCTTGTCCTTCGACTCGCCCATTGAATCGGCCCATTTTGTCCTACAAATGCGGAGAATATGGTCATTACCAAAGCAAATTTCCTCTGCCCGAAGGGTCCCCTCCCTGTCGTCATTGCCCTGAAATGAAGGATCACTACAGTAAGGATTGCCCTAAACTTCGTGCATCCATAGCTTCGAACCCAAGACAAAGCCAGAAAGAGTTTACCTTTCCCAAGCTCAATCTGATAGCAATTAGCACCGTTCCTCAACCGCCCCCTTCTACCCACGTAGCTACCCCACAAAATAAGCAGCAGCTGGTAGAGGAGCCATCGGGTGTCCTCACTCGGGCCCAGAGAGCCGCTCTCGGTCTTAGCATTCCAGCAAGTTCAACTCCCCCACACATTCTCACAACAGTGGATACTCTGCCTTCAGCTGGCGCCAAGCCCTCAGCCAGTGACAAGCAAGAGTCCAAATCTTTGCTCTCCGATCTTGATGAAGCTTTCTTGGAAGCAGTTTCAAATCTACAGAAGATCAAGTGTAGCAGGCTACAATGTCACTTTCACAAGACACAGTTAGGACAGTTGTTCTAGGCTGGTTCACACTAGACAGACATTGGACAGACCCTCTGGGTTGGGGAGTGACAGGTGGTAGGGTACCTACGGTGGTCTAGTGGACCTCGTGGCCAAGTCACCACATGGCTGACATTTATGAGCCATTGGTGGCTCTTTATGGTGGTACATATGAGTAGTCGTTTTGGGCCAGTTCTATTATCTTGTACGTAGTCGTCTAGAGCGAGTCTTACACAGAGCACTGTTTCACCATCCCTGCACATCTGAGCCTCGACACCCCATTTGTACCTATGAGTCCTGGGCTGGAGCTGAGTGTGCTGCCACGCCAGAGTCTGTACATGGTTCTTTGAGCTAGTCGAGTCCACATGTTCTGGTCCACTGTTGTGTCTCTGTTGTTATCCATTGTTCCTGTGTTTCATTCTGTTTGAGAGAGTTTCCATTTGTTTGAGTGAGATTGTCACGCACATTGCACTGAGGGGCACCCACACTGTTGAGAGCACGACACATTATCCGCGCTACAGGTGCTCTCATTTTGGTGATCATGGTGGGACCTCAACTGAAGTCTCACTCTATTGAGTAGCTGGTTTCTTCGCTTCGCCTGTGCAGTCTGTTGGTTTGGTCCAGTTTCACCCTTGACAGCTTAATCTAGCTGGTCTAGTCTCTCGCCTTGTTGGTCTAGTCCTCTCTCGCCCTGGTCCACCCAGTCCTCGTCCTGGTCTAGTCCTTCTCGTCCCTGGTCTAGTCCCTCCTCGTCCTGGTCCAGGCCAGGTGGTCTAGTCACTCGCCCTGGTCTAGTAGAGTCTAAACCAATGTTCAGCCAAGTGAAGGTTGTCTTGCCAAGTGAAGGTCTTCTTGCCCAAATCTTGGTGGGGTTGGCGGTTACTGCATGACACATACAAGGAGGTCTTTGGAGCGTCAAAGTGCACTACTGAGTCCTCTGAAGTACTATCATCACAGAAGACAACCTTTGACACCTTGTAGAAATCCGTCAACCTCATCACCTATACCTCCACATACCACATCACCCATTCCTTCATCAGGTTCCCCATCTTCCCGATCACCTTCTCCAGTAAATCTCTCTCCTAGTCTGATACAGCAAGCTATAGAGCAACAGACTCAGCAAGGAATCATGGAGCCATTAGCTAGTGTTTTGGCCAAGGTAAACATCAAGTTCCCTACCTTCAAAGGGCTTTCTTCAGAAGATGCTGACAACCATGCAAGAAGATTTGTATCTCTCTGTAGGGGACGTGGTCTGAACAGAGAAGATGCTTATTTGGTACTATTTCCATCCACCCTGGATGGCCTAGCAGATAAATGGTACAGTCAATTTGCAGAGAACCATTTTGCAACTTGGGCAGCCTTAAGACAGCAGTTCTGTGCAGCTTTCAGGCCGGGTGACTACCACGAGAAGGTGTTGGATGAGTTTCCCAACATGGTGCTCAAGCCTGAGGAGACTTTTGCAGAGCTTATGACTAAAACTAAGTCGCTGATGGCCAAGCTCCACCAACAACCCGATGAATTCATGGTTCAAAAGTGGGTGGAGAAGGCGCTTCCCAAAACTTCTCAACAAAAACTCCGAGAGAGTCTCCGACCCGACGCCACTCTCGAGGAGTTCATCGCAGCTGCTACTAGGATAGAGGGGGCTAGGAAGCTGTTCAACAACTCTCCTCACATAGATACTCCCTCTGTGTTCTCGGAAGGTAGTCCTGCTGATCCTTTAACTTCTTTACACAGGGAACTGGAAACCCTAAAGTTACAGCGAGCTCTTCAAGAGGAGAGGTCCTTCTCTCTTAGACAAGAGAAGCCTCCAAATCATGAGGCATTGGAACAGATTAAGCGCGAGCTAGAAGAGCTCAAGTGTCAGCAAGAGACTAAGGCTACGGTTTGGTGTATCTCATGCCGCTCTCCAGGGCACCCTCCGCAGGAATGCCCCCTTCGGGTTTACTGCCACTTCTGTGAAAAATCTGGACATGAGGACAAGGATTGTTACTACCTAAAGAGATTGCACAAAATACAGCAAAGTCTTGGTCCTTCTCTCCAACAAGGGTTAGCACCATCATCCAACATGGTTTCCCACTACGGCCATCCCAACTACATGCCACCTTTGCTCAATACCCCTGCTGTCCAAGGTATGTCAAGTACTTTCCCGACTCAAAGTTTTTATAATGCTAATGCCACCTCAACCCCTCAAAGCTTCTACACTTCAGCCTCCAACTCCATGCAGCAACCACCTCGTCCCCCGTTTCGTCCTTCCAATCGGCCCATACTCTGCTACAGATGCGGAAAATATGGGCATTATCAGAGCAAATGCCCTCTGCCAGAAGGCTCTTCTCCGTGCCAACTTTGCCCTAAGGCTCAGGATCACTACACTAAGGATTGTCCAAAACAAAGCGCCTCTACCTCTGCGAGCCCAAGTCAGAGCCAACCTGAATTCACCTTTCCCAAGATCAATTTGATAGTAGTTAGTACCAACCTCAAGCCACCACTTTCTGCCCATATGATTGCCTCTCAAGACAAGTTGCAGCTGGTAGAGGAGCCAGATGGTGTCCTCACACGAGCTCAGAGGGCAGCCCTCGGCCTCAATCTTCCAGCAGGTACAGCCCTTTCCTCCCCAATTCCTACACCTCCTCCAACAGCTGACATGCCATCCCCTAGTGCTAAGAAAGGATCTTTTACTATGCTCTCCGATATTGATGGGGCTTTCTTAGAAGCAGTTGCTGACTTACAAAAGATCAAGGAAACTGAGAAGACACTGATCCCAAGAGAAAAACCTACAGCAGAGACTATGTTCAAGAATACCTTTCACCAAGTGTCATTGTATGACATGCTTCGACTAGATGAGAGTTTCAAAAGTGACACCTTGCACATGCTTCGACTAGATGAGAATTTCAAAAGTGACACCTTGCAGTTATTCAGTCACTTTACCCTAGAGCAGGTCCTAGTGGCGGGCACCTCCCAATGCGACAGTCAGAGTCCTATATGATATCCAATCCTGCTGCTCCACTCACTGATTATAGTAGCCCTCGCCCGACAGTGTCAGTTTTAGGTCGGCAATTCTCAGGAGTGATAGTGGATGGTGGATTTGGCATCAACCTGATGCCCAAGTTCACTATGTTAGCTCTAGGTCTACAACCTACTCGCCCTGCTCCCTTCACAGTTACATTGGCCGACCAACGGACAATCTACCCAATGGGCGTAGTGGATAATGTGCCTCTGCAGGTACAAGACTTTACTTTTAACTTGGATTTTGTGGTGGTTCGTCTTCCCCAGGTTGAGGGCGGATTTCCCTTGCTTATTGGAAGACCATGGCTGCGACACACTAAAGCACTCCACGATTGGGGAAATGATGCAATGTGGATACATAATTCTGGCTCCTCGATGCAACCCATTCTCTTAGAAGGTGGTATGGATCCCGTGGTGCAGCAAGTTTCCTTGTCAATGGAAACCAAACCTAAACAAGAACAGCCTACTACACTTGAAGGGTCAAATGAAGATCTGCTGGAGTGGTTAGAGGCTACCAAATCTATGCCTGGTTAGAGGCTGGAGCACGACACATTATCCGTGCTACATCAAGGTACCAGAAAAACCACTGGTAGAACAAGAAAAGCTTACAGCAAAGACAGTCTTGAAGAACACTTTCCAACAAGTGTCCCTCTATGACATGCTGCGACTAGATGCGAGTTTTAGAAGTGACACCCTTGCTGTTATTCATTCACTTTACCCCGGAGCAAGTCCTAGTGGCGGGCACCTCTCAGTGCGACCATCAGAGTCCTATATGATATTCAATCTCGCTGCTCCCTTCACTGATTATAGAAGCCCTCGCCTGACAGTGTCCGTCTTGGGGCAGCAATTTTCACGAGTAATTGTGGATGGTGTATCTGGCATCAATATGATGCCTAAGTTCACTATGATAGCTTTAGGCTTGCAGCCTACTCAACCTACCCCTTTCACAGTAACATTGGCCGACCAGAGGACAGTATACCTTGTGGGCATAGTGGAAAAGGTGCCTCTGCAGGTACAAGATTTCACTTTTAGTTTGGATTTTGTTGTGATTCGTCTTCCACAGATGGAGGGCGGATTTCCCTTGCTCATCGGTAGACCATGGCTGCGACACACTAAAGCACTTCATGATTGGGGAAACGATTCCATGTGGATACATAGTCCTGGCTCCCCGATGCAACCCATTCGCCTAGAAGGAGGCATGGATCCCGTCGTGCAACATAGTTCTTTGTCCCTAGCAACCAGCCTTGAATTGGAACAGCCTACTCCACCTGACCGGTCAGACGAGGATCTGCTAGAGTGGTTGAATGCTACCAAATCTATGCCTTGTTATGGAGTATCTATTCACTCTTTGCCTTAAGGTACACCCTCTTCCAATGTTTCCATAGTAAACCTAATGAGCCACCTGAGCCAACTCAAAGGTTGAAGGTCATACAAGCTACTCTTGATGCGCCCTTGGTGGAAGCCTTTGAATTTGGTGAGCCTATGAAGAATCATAGAAGCGGGAAGAAATCTCCTCTGCAGGAGTTCACACCCCCTCAAACATCATCCCCATGGGTGTCTACTTCTCCGACCAGAACAAACCTATCCTCTGTGTCTGGCGAACTCCCTTCACAGAGCCCGTCCTGCTTGATGAATTTCCTGCTCTTGATAGTTGTCTTGATAAAAATAGTATGCTCCCTCCTCGCCCTTACCCACCCCCCAACTCGTCCCCCTATCCCTCCCCAACTCGCCCCAACCCCCTCCCCAACTCATCCCCCTACCCCTCCAACTCACCCAACCCCTCCCCAACTCGTCCCCCCTCTTTCCCAATTCGTCCCTACCCCCTCTCCCAACTCGTTCCCCCTCTCTCCCAACTCGCCCTACCCACCCCCTCACACCCTCTCGCCCCACCCCTCCCAACTCGTCCCTCCCCCACCCCCAACTCGCCCCCCTCTCTCCCAAGTCGCCCCTACCCACCCCCTCACACCCTCTCGCCCCTACCCACCCCCTCCTTTGCCCTCGCCCCTACCCACCTAATCTCCCCCTCTCGCCCCTATCTAGCCCCCCTAGTCCCCTCGCCCCTATCTAATCCCCACTCGCCCCTACCCACCCAATCTCCCCCTCTCACCCCTATCTAGCCTCCCTAGCCCCATCATCCCTATCTAGCCTAACCCCCATCCCTCTGCGGTTTCTCCTCACCCTCAGCAGACGAGCAAGCTTTAGATTCTGCCATCACGATGGAGCATACCCTTATTTGCGGTGTTGCTCGAGCTTATGGTCATCCCTCTTTTCGAGAAAAGTGTTATTGCAGAAAGTGTTGCAAGGTTCGTCTGCAAGCATGGACCAAGTCATAGATATCTCTATGCCAATTGGGATTCTTGGACTATGCAATCATATTGGGTTCCTGCCTATTCAAAGGCTTAAGGCGTTTGCAAGCAATGCAGTGTTTTTAACTCCACTTTTGAGGCATGTAGGGTCATGGTTGGGCCTAGCACCTGCTTCAAGAAAGACGTACAGATGCGGTACCTAGTGGTTTTCTTTCATATTTTTTTTAGTATTTCCTCTCACCGAGAGGGTGAGCGGTCTTGTGGCGGGCAACCTGTAGCAAGCTACAGTGTCACTTTCACAGGACACACAATTAGTACAGTTAGTCTGGTCTGGTTCACACTCGACTAACTCTCTTGGCTAGGGAACGACACATGGCAGGGATACGAGGGTGGTTCTAGTGGACATCGTGGCCAAGACAGCACCACCACTCAGTCTAGAGATAGACTTAGATGCTGACATTTATGAGCCATTGGTGGCTCTTTATGGTGGGACATGAATAGTAGTTGTTGGGTCATAGAGATCATCTTCTCCATATATGGTCCAGCGTCGTCGTCTTGAGGAGCGAGTATATACACACAACATAGTCTTCACCATCCTCCTTGCACATCTGAGCCTCGACACCCCATTGTACCTGTGAGTCCTAGGCTGGAGCTGAGTGTGCTACCACGCGAGAGTCTGTATCGGTTCTTTGAGATAGTCGAGTCATATGTTCTGGTCTGCTGTTGTGTCTCTGTGAGCTCAGTTGTTATCTATTGTTCCTTTGTTTTCAGTCTGTTCCGAGTGAGATTGTCATGCACATTGCATTGAGGAGCACCCACTGTAGAGAGCACGACACACTATCCGCGCTACAGGAACACACCCTGTCCATAATCCGACCAACAACAAGGGATTGGTGCACTCATCCATAGTGTTTTAGATACGTCTAGTTTCCTGCCAGATGCATGTGCCTTGAACTCCGACCTACGGGTTTACTGATAACTTGAACTCCAACACAAGGGTCCAAATTAATTATCCGGAGCACTTCTTGCCCCTCTCTGTCACTCACAAGCCTCTTTCTGGCTGAAGCTGGTGAATTTCCATGTGACTAGAAGTCGAGAGACCTTGCCAGTGTAGACTCCACTACACCAACAGCCGCTTTGTTGTCCTTCCCTGAGTCACTCTCACTGTTTTCCTCCTGATGCTTGCTTTCACCTTTGTCCTTTGTAGAATTTTTGTCTTTGCCTTTGGATCTGCAATCCTTGGCCAAATGACCACGCTTTCCACAATTGTAACAAAGGTTCTTGGTCCTCTTTCTGGAATCCGAAGCAGCAAGTGCTTCCCTACCTGTCTCAAAAATCTGAATTTTGCCTTGAGTTATCAACACGGCTTCCTCCTCAATGAGAAAAGAGCCGAGATCGTCAAATTCCAGCTTTTTCTTTGTGACTTGTAGCCGAAGTGTCCTAGACACCGTTTCATACTCCTTATGCAACTTTATGAGAACCAAAGCAGCTAACTGAGTACTCGTCAATGCAGTTTTCATAGCCGATAGTTGATCATGAATAACTTAGCCTTCATAAGAAATGATTGCATGGAACTTCCTCGTGGAAACTGGATGGCAAATAATTGTCCAAGAATGGTGACTGCTCGCATCGTAGAATCCCGATCAAACATTCCTACAAGCTTTAACCACATATCGTTGGCAGACTTCAAAGTCTAAATGGCTGGAGAAAGGTTCTTTGTAAGAGATTCCGCAATGGCCGACATTGCCTTCGCATTAGCTGCATCCCAATCGACACATGATTTGAGATATTCGTCAACTTGAAGGCGGGTGTTGTTGGGATCCCTCGTGGGACGGGGCTCCAAGCCGTCGACAATACCCCATAAGCCTTTCCTTGAGAACTAGAGTCGCATGATCAAATTCCAATGAGCGTAGTTATGTCCGTTCAATTTGTCGTTGGTGCTCGAGCAACCGAGGGCCATGTTGAGGTTGCAAGATCTGGTAATCTAGGAAATCTTCTCGCACTCCAAGGGTGGCCGCACGAACAAAGCCTCAAAAATCTCCAAGCCGATCCACTCCTCTACACAGAGAGCTCCACACGAAGTGGGCTCCGCAAAATCCGCTATCCCTCTCTTGGACTCCAATCTGCTCGCCTGTTCGTCTCCCAAGCCACTCCAAGAAACTTCCTCCTCCTTAGTTACTTTCCTTCAAGCCACTCCACTAGTCCCTCTATGAGGCTCCAAGATGCCCTATCCACCTCAATCCACAGCATTTTAAAATGCTAGGTTAGGGGAGACGGGTGGTGGGCGTTGTCACTGCAAGGGGAGAAAACCGTTGTGGCCAACAACGTTTCAATACTCA
The DNA here is from genome assembly GCF_014529385.1 of Adiantum capillus-veneris. Lineage (NCBI taxonomy): Eukaryota > Viridiplantae > Streptophyta > Polypodiopsida > Polypodiales > Pteridaceae > Adiantum > Adiantum capillus-veneris. The sequence goes on along the minus strand of NC_140943.1, from coordinate 35,223,728 downwards.
AGGGGCAAAGGGGACTCTCGCTATCAATGTGGGCGTTGGGAGGTAGCGGCGTTCTAAACGCACAACGGGAAGGAGGGTCATCGGATGCAGCGTGTCAAAACGCTGGCGGTGAGGGAGACCAACGGCGCCGTCCAAGGGAAATTCCGACGGCTGCAAATGCTAGCGTTTTGAAACGCTAGCGGCAACGGCTAGAGTAAGGATGGGCAGCGACAGAGGGGGGGGAGGGAAACACCGGCGACAAGATGGTCTTCTCAAGCTCTACGGTCCATCTCCGCCTCCTCCAAGAGTCTTCAAGCATAGAGCTCCACCAAGGGATCTGATACCATGGCAAAGTCGACGATGCGGAAGCGTAGAGACGAAGGGGAGAAAGCGAGAGAGAGAGAGAGAGAGAGAGAGAGAGAGAGAGAGAGAGAGAGAGAGAGAGAGAGAAATTAAATGAAATGAAATGTTATATTAACGTCTTCAAAAGGCCAAAGTGACCTATAAGACCAGAAAGTTACAATGTGGTGGATCTGATACAAAGTCAGAGTAACAAGATGACAAAAATGAAATGACAAAATAAAATACTATGGAATCCTAAACTGCTAGGTGTGAACTAAGCAGCTATCTGGGATAGCTAGATCACAAGAGATCCAACATCGGTCGCCGGCGGATCTCATCAATCTCCACAGAGAGCGAGAGAGAGAGAGAGAGAGAGAGAGAGAGAGAGAGAGAGAGAGAGAGAGAGAGAGAGAGAGAGAGAGAAGAAGAAGAAGAAGAAGAAGAAGAGGACTTTAAGGTCGTAGGAAACTATCCCAAGAGACCTCAAAGCTCTACCCGACGAGAGAGAGAGAGAGAGAGAGAGAGAGAGAGAGAGAAATGATATATTAACGTCTTCAAAAGGCCAAAATGACCTATGAGACCATCAGATACAAAGTGGTGAATCTAATACAATGTCTGAAGTACAAGTACAAAAAGTACTAAATCTAAAATGTGAAAAATGAAAAATGAAGTGTGAAATGTGAAATGTAGAATAGGCCCTCAATGACACTCCGGGTGTCGTGCTAGAATGCCTCTGATCCTCCGCTGGAGTCTCCGTTGATGGAGTGTGCTTCTGTGTCTCGGTCGTGGTCGTCTCGATCTCCTGAGCTCAGTCGCCCTGTCAATGAGGGTGCCTCTGGTATGAATGTGGATACAACTATGTGCTGGTGGTTGGTCTCCTGGCTCCCTCGATCCAAAGAAATCTGTGATCTGTCTCTGTGATGACTGTCGTACTCCATGTCTCCTCAACAGACTATCTCTATGTCGATGTAGCTCGAGTAGATATAAGCCAAGGCATCTCTAATCCTGATACCTCATGACTCTATCTAGGGGTCCAAAACCCTCCCTGAATAAGCAATGTAAGCGCCCTTGTATCTCATAATACACAGTGCAATGGAATATGTAGTGTAGCTCTGTCTCTGGCTCTCTATCGCATAGTTGGCATATCCTATACTCTGGTGGTATCCCTCTGAATCTACCCGTCTCAATCTCCAGCTGGTGTGAGGATGCACGAATCTGACCAATAGCACATCGCAGACCATGAGACAAATGAGTGTCCATGTAGCTCGGACAATCACAAACATCTCCCAAAAGTTGGAGAAGATGCTCTTTGTAGAAAGCCATCTTCGTGCCCAACTCCTGCATCGGCTCTTCCCATGTCCTCCTGGTGTCCAACTGCATAAGATCCTGACGAATGAGTCTAGTGATCTCCATCCGTGTGACTGGCAGTGAGGGTGCATCCAGGTAATACTGAAAAGGAGGCAGTCTATCCATGCTGAAACCATGCCTCTGAAACCATGAGGTCATCTGCGCATACCAACATGATGCGTCTCCCTGCATCGCTAACTGTCTAGAGGACTCAAGAGCCAATCTAGTATATCTGCCTCTATGTGTATCCCATAGACTGTGCATAAAGGACACTGATCTGGTAAGAGCCTCAATCTCTATAGGAGGGGCGGCTACCTCCGCTCGAATAATCGCATGTGGTACGGAGGCCTTGGCTCTAATCATCTGGGATATCACAAATACCAAGGGTCTCTCCATGCTCCTCCAGCTGTCATGCTTCACAGATGGTCCCCAAACCTGGACCCCATAAAGCATAGCTGAAGCAACCAAAGTATCAAAGAGCCATAGCTTTGTTCGTGGTTCTTGAAACTGAACATGCGAACACATCCTCTCTAGCCCTCCCAATGCCGCATAGGCTCTGGACAGACTGCCCACATCCTATTATAGATCTTTTCCACATAGACTGAATCAGTCTCTGGCGTGAAAGTATATCTTGTGTGTGTCTTCTTCCTTTGTACTTGAGAGGCATTGTATTGGAAGGAGATTGATAAGGTCAAGAGAGCATGATCCACTGCAATCCCAACCGGTCTGGGTCCCACCTTAAAGTCCTCGATACTAGAAATAAAGCTTGGTGAAGTCATGACATAATCCACTGTACTGGCCCCATGCTTGTGCGCGAAGCATGTGAATCCCCCAGATAAAGGGAAATTCTCTAGACCATTAAGTATGGCCAAACCATGTGTAGTTGCCATTTCCATGAGATGTCTCCCATATTCAGTGTGTTCTTTATCCTGTGAGTTTCTAGTAAGCCCCTCCTGTGATAAATCCACTTCTCTGAGCATTTCCTCAGAAGTATCATAGAATACTGCTTGAGAGTTGGCCGTTCTGGCATTAAAGTCTCCTAAGAGAACAATGTCTCCATCTCTAGAGAACTCCCATATGTCATTATTCAATATGGAGAAAGGGGATTGTCATTTAGGAGAGGAGTAGACTGATGTACTTGGAGGGAAGTAGCATATAGCGATATATAGAAATCTACCTGTCTCGGCTCTCATTCTCACCCACATATACCTTGCTTGTTCATCTTTCCTGATAATCTGTAATAGTGGTTTCAGCTCCTCTTTAAATAAGACTCCTACTCCTCCTGAACCCCGGCTACCTCGCAGAGATCTCTTGTATGGTCGACCAGTTGTTTCCCATAAATACCCCTTCACATGTGGCATAAGCTGTCCCGGTATCTGGTGTGTCTCTGAGTAGAAAACTATGTCTCTGTCCCTAAAACTGTCTTCAAAGGCACCTACATCTAGCCTATATGATCCATTACAATTCCACGCCGCTATCCGGAGCGTCGCCCCATAGGTCTCGCACCGTCATGATGAGCGCTTTTCCAGAACCACTACTTTCCCTCCTCTATAAAAGGCGATTTTTCCCTTTTCTCTTGCTGCCCTCATCTCTGGCATCAACTCTTGCATGTGTGCCAATGTAAGGTCATCTCCCAGGAAAATACCGGTTTTCTTAAGAGTTGGCCTCTTCTTTAGAAATTCTTTCCTTATTTCTATATTCGGGAAGCGGAGAATAAGTGCCCTATCCTTTACGTTTCCCTTATCGTTGATTCCTTTCTTGCCTACTCTCCATGCACTTGTGTGAGTAGGCTCTGTGATGCCCATGCGTTGTAGCAGTTCCCTCACTTCTTCATCTACATTCTCTTTGTCTTTAACTCCTGTGACCCGCACATGCAGAGCCCGATTCTTCCTTTTCTGCTCTTCCTCAATGGTCATATTAATAATGGTGGAGGTAGGTGTGGTCTCAGGCATCTGGGCCTTTCCTTTCTTCGAATCCTCAATCCATTTCTCTGCTTCATCAACCTTTTCTTGTGTCTTAACAAGACATTCCGCCCATGAAGATGCCGTTTTTTATTTCTGTTCATCTCCTTCCCGTAGAGCTTTCATCTGATCCTTCATGTCCTCGAGCTCCTTCAGCACCGAAGGTTGGTCGTCTCCCTTCTCCTTAGTTGCAGATTTGCAAGCCGCAAGTTCTCCTTTTAGCTCCTCGATTATTGCATCTTTTTCCCCCATGTGCTTTTCCATATTTGTTCTCCATGCTTCAAAACTTGCTACTACCTCATCGAGTTTCTTTTGCATAACGCATTTTGTTACATTTACTTCGGCCTTGATTAGGTTTTGTAATTCCGTTTTCACGATCTAAATTTCCTCATTCTATATCCCTCGGATCTCTCTCCTTAGTTCTCTCATCATGTCTCCATACATGGAGTTCCTGTAGCTCTCAGCGTTCGCGTGCATTTCCTTCCTGATGTCATCCCTCATATAGTTTAGCTCTGATTTGAGCATCACCTACACCTTCTCCATCAGTAGCTCATCATGTATCTTGGAGGTTTTCCCAACTCGTAAGGATCCTGGTGATAGTACAGTATCTCTGTTTCTCCGTTTGAAAGTAGCCGTCGTTTTTTTTGGGGTGGTGTAGCTATCTACACCCGGCCCTTCCCCTTCGGTAGGGGGATCCATCGGACCCGAGCCACAAACGTGGGGTAGGGTGCTAGGGTGAAGGACTGAGAGTAAGGCAAACTTAAAGCTTTATTTTAAAGCTTAAAAACCTTTAAACTTTAAAAGTTTATTTCAAAGCTTAAAAACCTTTAAACATTAACGTAGGAGATCTTTGTCTTTCTACGCGTAGATGAAGGAAGGTTGCCGGGGATGTGCTACGCGTAGGAAGTCCTTCTACGCGTAGAGGGAGAGGGCTTGCATGCGAAGCGGGTTGCAATCGAGGTTCTCTCTCTCTGTGGTTGTGGACGACACGCAGGGCAACAAGTAGCTCCTCTAGCTGTGGACGACGCGCAGGGCAACAAGTAGCTCCTCTAGCTGTGGACGACGCGCAGGGCAACAGTCCTCTCTCTCTCTCTCTCTCTCTCTCTCTCTCTCTCTCTCTCTCTCTCTCTCTACTACGAGCAGGTCCCTGCTGCACAGCACTAGGCATTGCCCTAACTACCCGCAGGCGGAAGGAGCCCTGCTCTGCTGAGAGAGAGAGAGAGAGGTAAATAAAATGTTATATTAACGTCTTCAAAAGGCCAAAGTGACCTATGAGACCAAAAAGTTACAATGTTGTGGATCTGATACAAAGTCAGAGTAAGAAAACTAACAAAATGACAAAATGAAAATACTATGCTATGGAATCCTAAACTGCTAGGTGTAAACTAAGCAGCTAGCAGGGATAGCTAAATCACAAGAGAGATCACAAGAGATCCAGCATCGGTCTCGCTGGCGGATCTCATCAATCTCCTCCATGGTCAGTAGTCTGACCGGGCGTCGTGCATGTCAGGCCAAAGTTATCCGGATCCTCTGATGCAACCTCCGTCGATGTTGTGTAGTCCTCCGCAATCGTGCACGTCTGGATCTCCCATCTGGGTCGCTCGATCAATCAGTGTGCCTCTGGTGTAAGAGAGAGAGAGTCTCCTGAACCAATCAACCTCGGCAATGAATAACTGATTGTGTGATACAATGGAGGCAAGGGGTGTGATACAAATAAGTAAAATAAATACCTAAAAGCCAAAATAAATAATGGGATCACATTGGGCAGTTCACTTGAGATGCCAAAACTCTAACACACCCGTACGGCACAGAGCAGTGCCTTTTTAAATCACTATGCCATTCGGGTAGCGCAATTACATTACCCCAGGGGTTCTTTGTACGCAATAATCATCAAACAATGCAAAGTTCTTCTTTTGTGCCATGTCTTGTCTCTCTTGTCTATTCCATTCATTTCATTGCAGTCATGAGAAAGATGCACCACACTCACTCTCACATGGCACCAGGAGCAATGCATCATTGCACCATGTTGGCCCTAGGGCACAACACACCTTCTTACTATATACTAAAGGACGTTGAACACCTTAAAAGTAGGGAGCTTTATATGTTTGACACATGGCAGGAGCTTTTCACTTCTAGAGCCTCACTAAACACAGTGCGTGCAACCAGAGAGAGAGAGAGAGAGAGAGAGAGAGAGAGTGTTTCTGTGTTGTCAAAAAGATGTCTTCTGAGGCCCTTTCCCGTCCGTAGGACGGGTGTTGCACTCGTATTGCCAAACGAGATAAGATCATTAAAGTTCAGCTTTTTCTCCATTAAGTGCGACTGCTTTCAAGGAGCCTTTGCAAATACTAAGGCAGCTAATTGAGTACCGATCAAACCACTTTCCATAGCCAAGAGTTCATCATGAGTAACTCTACCACTGACTATATCCCACAAGCCTTTGCTAGAAACCACAACAGTGTAATCAGATTCCAATGAGCATGGTTGTCATCTACAATGTTCAGACACAAGGAAGCCATCAATGTCGAAGCCACAACAGAGAAAACTCCGAACCTTGCCGAGAAGAGGCCTCATTTGGTGGTTCCAAAGGGTAATAAACTCCAAGTCTGGATAAAAACTTGATGACCTTTGTCGGATAGCACCAATGCATGAACTGCCCTTCGGCAATTTTAATAATCCGTGAGACTCAAAAGGTGAGCTTGCATCAATACCCCGTTGTTGCAATGAGTTATACATGCACACATACATCCAGGATAAGTCCAGATTCACTAACATAAAGTGCAAGATATGGACTCATGGTAGTCACCCACAAGACAATATAACCATCATCTCCATCATGCATAGTATTGACTAAATACTACAGCATCCACACTAGCATCGTCTGTGCCATATAGTGGGTGTAGAACTGGGTACCAATATATGCTCCCACACACCCACACCACACAAGTGTACACATACACGAGCATACATCAATACAAAGATCTTCCTAGTAAGTTTCTGTCATAACTCTGGAGATGCAGGGCAGACTCAGCCATAATGAAGCCTAGCATTAAAACAACCATAAAATAGGAAAAATTAGCACAAAAATGAGGTAATTGAAAGGGCATATGTACCACAGAAGTCGGAAAGAATTAGTACAATATAAACTGGTCATGACACTGACTGGCTGCGAATCGATAGAAAAGGGAGACAAGTGAGAGATATTATTAAACATATGGATTGTTGGCAGAGGCTGTTAGAGTTTTGGGGGTCATCTCCTAGGTTTTCCGCCTAGATCTAGAGAGAGAGGGCTTCTTTGTGACTGCCGAGCCTTGGGAGGATCTTCTCATATGTATAGACCTTGGGCTGTCATGCCAATATATATTGACCCATTTATAGAGAGCACCCTATTTTTTTCCTTGTGGCTCTCATATTCCCGTATTTATCGATGTTTATGGAGAGTTTGGAAGCCAGGTTGCATTGCCATATGTGGGAGGAGGGGCACCTAGCACAGGAGTGACAACGTGCTAGACATGGACCTGTATGGACTCTTCAGCCCAAATCCTCGCGGGAAATTCAATGCAAACGGTGGGCCCGTATAGCAGATGACTGTTTGAGTTTGGCATCTCTCTGGATTTTTCCGATGAGTCCTGGTATCTCCCAAGGACAGGATATAGGGAGTGACGGCTGTTTTGTGGCTGCGCCCGGCCGGAGTGAGGTAGACATTTTTCCATTCTGGTCATGAACAGGCCTAGATGAGACCTTTAGAGTGGTTCTTCGTGCTTCAGTAGCCTCCTACAGGTGCTGGTTATTTTTTACCCAGCCTTGGCTATTTTTCCCCAAAGCCTTGTGTTCTCATGTTAGCAAAGGATCCTACAACAGCCCAGATGAAAGTCGAGTTGTCCATCGAAACGGAGGCTGGTCCATGGTATCACTACATCCTGCGCTGCCTAATCTGACATGGTATTAGAGCCTTGGTGTTAAGGCCGTCTCAACTTACGGAGTAGTCCGATCCGGTGTGGTATTGGACTAGGTTGAGAGACAAGCAGCTTGCTGTGTTTTCTGTATTTCCTCCAGCTCGGAGCTGATTCGGACACGAACCCTCTTCAACAACTTCCCTGTCTTCTACCCCTGTTTACCTAGATCTCTCCTCACCAAGAGGAACTCTATGGATGATTCAAGATGTTGAGCATTGGTAGATTGCTTTGGTCTTCCATTTGGAGTCGTGTTGCTATGGAGCAAGCATGCAGCTTTGTGATCAAGTAGAGGGGCAGACATCTTATCACACTAATGGCTGTGTTTCTGAGAGGTGTTGGATTGGCACATTGCTATGTCTGTTTCAATTTCACGTTCATTTGGAGTTTTTGACGGAGTTGTCCCTATTGAGGACTTGATGCAGGCTAATGTGGAGTTCTTGCCTTGTATTTCACAGGCAAACGTGGAATTTCGGCCAGATTTTATACCTTGCTAAGTTCATATAGAGGGATAGCAAGTTCACGACTCAGTTGCATTGTAACTGTAACTGCCTGTCCTGTGCAAGTGACACTATAGCCCTGTTAAAGGTTGCCCGCCACAAGATCGCTCAGCGTCTCGGTGAGAGAAGACACTAAAAACGATGAAAGGAAACTACATGTACTAAGACAGCTGAAAGAGAACAGCAGATCTACAACACAATGATGCTGAGCTACACTCTTTCGATTGTGTCAACCTAGAGAGAGTGTTGTCCCCACTGCAGCACCCAAAGTGTCTGCCTCCACAGGTGGAGCCATAAGATCGATCGTAGGAGCTTGCTCGACTAAAGGTGGCTGCACCATGCTCTCTACAAACTGGCCTTCTGTGAAAATAGCGGCCACTTGCTGGGTGGCAGATGGAAGTAACCGTCCGTATTCGTACTTAGGCCGTCGACTGACACAACCCTGAACAGCAAAGCTGAGTCTGCTACAATCAGCACCGAAGATCTAGCAAAGTGCTAGGTGGTGCAGGGCTCTGAAAGTGCAGCGCATGGGAGCTCAGAACATGCTCAGTGGGTGAACATGAGATAGGTAGAGGTGACTAGGCAACTGCAAGTGGTGTGTGGGAAGTAGTGGCTGTGGCAGGAGTGAAGATGGAAGTGGCAGGTAGAGGTGTGTGTGAGGGTGAGACTGCAGAGGTAACCGGAAGCGCAGAGTCTCCCACAAACACAATACCTGGGGAGAGCGAGCAGGGAGGGGCAGAATTGACCACCGATACTGCAGAGCCAAGGGTGGAAGTCGAATAAAAGCGTCGTGGAATGTGTGCCACTCTAGTCTGGCTCTCTGAGAATGGCAAGGGGAGGGGGGACTTTACCGTGTCTTTCACCACTTCGGCCCTTTTCTTCTTCTTCTTCTATTGCTGATCTTCAGCACCGCCAAGAGACTTTCTTCTATTGCTGATCTTCAGCATCCCCAAGAGACTTTCTTTTTGTTTTTGAAGTCAATCGTTGGGGTTCCTCGTCCACTCCTACTACAGGGCTAACATGGTTGTTGATGACCCAAGCCAACATGGAGGCGACAAAGCATTGGAAGCTCAAGTGAGGAGACTGCACTTGTGCTCTAAATCTCTTTGTCCTCAACTGCAGTGATATGTACAGTGTCTAATGAAACCCACTGGGCAATGTGTGTATCAAGCAGTAGAGGCTATCACAGTATGGAAAAGTAATGGGAACCTCACATCTTCCTTTTGGCTCTTTGGCATCTCTTACTAGAAAGAATATTTGAAAACTCCCAAAAGCACAGTGTTGCTCCCTACGAATGTAACCACTCTCGTCTGGCACACCATGTAACATCTCGATCGAAAGTAACTTGACTGAGAGTAACATTTTCTGGGTGTGAGTCTAAATTTGAAGAAAGAACCCGCTCGCTGCTGCTGCATCGCACACCATTGCCAGCCTCACCCCCTCCCCTCTCTTGCGCTTGTTGGCCTCCCCCCCCCCCCCCCCCCCCCCCCCCGACCTGCTCTCCAGCCGACTCCCGCCACCCCAGCTTGCTCTCACCTGCCCCCTCCCATCCCGTGCTGCTGTCCCCCCTGCTCTTCCCCAGCCCATTGCCCTGTTCCCTGCAAACCCCCCCCCCCCCCCCCGTTTTTCTGTGGGTTGTTTGCAGCCTATTGGCAAAGGATTTGACACATTCGCCCCCTCTTCAACAGCAGCAGACACAGAATAGTGGCCCCTGCTCCACCACAGAGGGACTCCTCAGAAGCCCCCTCGCCTGACCCTGCGGAGCCGACCCTTCGACTTGCTCTTTCGCCAAAAGAGCGAGCGAGCTTGATGGCCAAGGTGGAACGCTTGCAAGCCACCTCAGTTATCTGCAAGATTAATGGCACTCGATCCAGCCGAGACGAGGTTCGGGATTTACTTCAAGCCCGACTCCTCTCTGATGTGGGCAAGATCACCGATGTCCAAATCCTCGAAAAAGGGTATTATCAGATAGAGTTCGAGTCTCCAAAGATGACGGCCAAGGAGATATTGATGAGCCCGCTCGGTATCCGAGCAGCTCGAGCTTACTTCAGACGATGGCATCATGGTTTCCACCCTACTACAGATGTGCTTAAGGAGGAAGCCAACTTGCCTATTTTGGTCTACTTCCCAGGCCTAAGGAGAGAGTACCTCCCTCTCCTTCCTTGGATTGGTTCCATGTTAGGGATAGTTCTTGAATCACCGCGCACTGTTGCTTCAGTTGTAGCCAAGGCCGCAGGTTTACCTACTGTGCACGTTCTTGTTCGAGACACACACTGCCTCCCGAAGGTGATATTGTTGCCAAGAGTGAGTGACAATTGGATCAGACAGGGTGTGGAATATTCGGGTCTCTCATACTAGTGCTTCATTTATAGCATCAGATGGCCCACTAAGCAAAGGTATGTCCTCGCAAGAGATCTTGACCCACAGCGAATGCGCAGCCTCCTAAGGCTGAGCATGCCCAGCAGACAGGTACCCAGGACACACAGGCTGGTACCTCGACAGAGGCCAACGATCAAACAGTTGGCGGTTGGTAGCAGGTGCCCGGCCGCTGTCGACGGGGACGTGCTCTGTAGCTCAACACCATTGGGTTCCGACAGGGAACTATTTTGACCACCTCCAGCAAGAGCCCCCTTAGGAGGCCCCCTCCACGTCACCTCCGCCGCCTCCCCCCCTCCACCTTCAGACACCTCCGTTCCGCCTCCTCCTCCTCCCCCCTCATGCGCCAGTGATTCTCACTGTGACAGACAGAGGAGGGGGGGTGTGATGCTACACATCCCCGAGAGGATCTTGCTGGATTCAGAGCTTAGAGAGCGGGTGGAGGCACTTTGGACAGAGAGCCTGGACATGCAGAACACTCCTGCTGGTAGAGTGGCCTCTAGACTAGTAGAGCTTAGTCGTTTCTTCCTTTAGGAGTCTGCAGCTCGCTTCGCTGCAGTCCGAGAGAAGGAGAAGCGTCTTCGACGAGGCATTGTTTCCTTGCAGAGGATGCAGGGGCAACATCCAGACAGTCCTTGGTTGGAGGAGCAAATGCAAGAGGCTAGATAGGAGTTGGCTAGCATTGAGGAGAGGTGTCATGAGTTTGCCTTCCATCGACAAGCATCTCAGTGAACCCAGGTGGGTGACAAAGTTACTGGGAAGTGTTTTGTGACAGTGGAGCCACGCCATGCGCACACCAATGTTAGTCAATTGAGGAGACCCGACGGATTAGTTGCTTTAGAGCCTGAGGATATGCATGCAGTTGCTACTGAATTTTACCGTGATCTGTTGTCAGCTGAGCCTCAGTCAGAGCGCGAGGATGCATACAGAGAGCAGGATTGGGCACAACTGCCTTGCCTTGTTACTGAGGAGATGCGACAGAGACTTGAGCTTCCCCTTTAGCTAGAGGAGCTCCATGAGGCCTGTCACCAGCGTGTGACTAGTATCTATCCTTTTTGTTGATTTCTTTCTTATTATCTATTTACTTTCACTTTTTGGAAACACCCCTCGGGAAATCTAACTGCCCTACATTGCATAGCTAGTGTGGAACTGTCCAGAGGGAGTCCAGGCTTGAGGGCAAGAGAGCACTAAGGTTGGACAAAGACTATGGTTAGCCAAAGTGGGGTCATTGACTAGACAAAGTGGAATCCTTTGCTACAGAGGGTACATTTCAATTCTGGGTGTGGCCACAGTGTACAAAGAGGGTCGGATGACCTAGAAAGATACAATGGCAGCATCTCCTAAAATTTAGGGAACTGCTATTTTGGGACCTGAAAATGTGTTGGCGTCATTACCTCCACAATAACAAAGGGAACATTTTCTTACTCTGCTGTGAAGTCAACTGGGCAACCGGTTGGGAGATTTTTAGGCGGCAACCCCAAAACGGGAAAATGCTTGTAAATGTGCCAAGTGGCACCTTCTGGTGCACTTTCCTCATGCAACAAGAAGTGGCGCTGAATTTGAAGGAGAGAGAGCCTCATTTTCAGATTTTGGTCACAGGTTAAGAGCTATGGAGTGCTTGCTTTCCCTCCTATGTACAGTGCGGTGCTAGGAGTGATACCCTGCACGCTACGCACTGCCCTCTCTCTCCCCTTTGGCAGTATGTTATGCCCCTCTAGTGGGCTCTTCATTTGACCAATGTACAGTTGTGTGGGTTCATGCGCGATTGCCGAGGCAAGAGCCTCTTGCACAGGTACTAGATTAGCTAGCGGCTAATCCCCCCGCAGGTACAGGTGAATTCGGAGAGGTTTCACGCCAGAAATCTCGTCCGATTCAAAGGGCAAGTAGCCCTACAGGTGCGGGAGCTCGAGGACTTGCTACGGATGCGACCGGCACGCGAAACGGAGCCCGAAACAGTAAATTACAGCCTGCTGTGTATTTTTGCAGGTTTAGGGTTTTGGCCCTAAACGGACCCTAATACCCCCAGGTGGTTCAAGGACGCAAGGGGACCGCTGTACAGGCGATCTGGCGCATTTTCAGGGCTGAAAACAGAGAATTCAGCGTGCTGCAAATTCTCGCCAAGTTTTTGCAAAGTGCCCGTATGCGTCGGGAAAGTCAGTCAATGCGTGGGAATACTGACTATGAGGGGTCCTAGTACAGTTATGCTGCCGAAATCGGGCCGAAACAGTTGAAATTCAGCCGAGTTTGTGCGGGGCAGCTTGTAGGGATCCACAGCTTTATTCCCTCTTTTGAACAATAAAGAAATACCGAAAGGGGCGCCTAAGTTAGGGGCCAATCTGGTGTCCGTCTACTCTTACAGGTGCAATCTAGCAGCCTGTATCCCTCTCCCCTTTTGTTGTGTCTTGAAAGTACAGGTAAAATAGACGACTAATAATGGATGAAAGCTAAATCAAGGTTTAAAGTAAAGTCTACCGCCCTTTTTGGATTGAACAGGCCGGTTCCAAGGCCCCCAAAGAACTCCCCCAAGGTAGCTGTCTAGGAGAGGATGGGTTGACTCCAGCTTTTTCTTGGAGTATTGGGACTTGCTTGGTTCAGATCTTTGCAGCGCATTCTAGTACGTTTTTCATACTGGTGAGATGCCTGACAGCATGAGTGAGGACTTGATCTACCTGATTCCCAAGGAGGAAGGCTCCTTGGATGAGATTCGACAGTGGCGACCCATTACCATCTTCAACTCATCTTACAAAATTCTAGTAAAGGCTCTGAGCTTGAGGATCCAGCCACTCCTAGAGAGCATTATACATGGAATCCAGACAGATGTTTTCAAGGAGCGTAGTATCCTTGACAGTATCTTCACTTTTTTGGAGCCGTCTGCCCTCGCACGTCTGTGAGGAGAGGATCTGGTGATACTCCTCGATTTTGAGAAGGCCTACGACAAAGTTGACTAGGACTTCCTGGAGGGAGCTCTACGCGGGATGGGTTTCTCAGATGCTTGGATCAGAGGTGTGTCAGCTCTCTACAGGCGTGCGCACAATCAGGTACTCTTGGCAGGGGAGAGAAGGGAACGCTTCTTGCTTACGTGTTTAGTCAGACAAGGTGCCCTCTTGCCCCCTTTCTCTTTCTGTTCTATGCTGAGGCGATGAGCAGATTTTTGACTTCTCAGCACGTTGGCTTGCATGGTCTTGAGCTTCCTATTAGGGCAGATGAGCTTCTTGACGCTGAGTTTTCCAACGACTCAGCCTTGTACTTGGAGGGCTAGGAGGACAATCTGCACAGGTGTGAGCAGGCTCTTGAGGTGTTATGTTATGCATCAGGCGCATTGATCAACAGGAGGAAGACTATAGCTTTCTGGATTGGCAGTGCTCCTATGCCTGATTGGTCACCAAGTGAGGGTTTTAGATGGATTCCCCCAGAGACTGTAGTTCGTTACTTGGGTTGTCAGGTGAGCCTGGACTCATCCCCTGAGCAGCAGACTGCTCCCCTCTTCCTGTCCATTAGAAGGAAGTTGTATATTGGAGTTCGGCACGGCTCTCTTTGGCAGGCAGAGTTGTAGTGGACAGCTGTTAGATAAAGGCGGTGTGCCTCACCGTGCTTTGCCCGTGTCTGCCGGCCAGTGTCCGGCCGCCCACATTTATCTCCTTATTCTTTATACATACAAAATAAGGAGCTCTCACTCATTCTCACATTGTGCTCATATAATGAGATTTGGGAGCTCCATCCACATCCTGTGTACTCTCTCTCTCTCTCTCTCTCTCTCTCTCTCTCTCTCTCTCTCTCTCTCACGTCACGGGGCAGCAAGATGTAGAGTAGCAGCGCACAGTTCCAGCAGAGCAGAAGAAGGGCACGTAGAGCAGGTCTCTCTCTCTCTCTCTCTCTCTCTCTCTCTCTCTCTCTCTCTCTCTCTCTCTCTCTCTCTCTCTCACGTCACTCCTGGGTCCTCCTCTTGCTGCCGCGTGGATTTTCCTTCCGCTCACGTACGCTGCCTATTTAATCTAAGCTTTTGATTAATCAATTGTAGCAGCCGCCTTGCTTAAGCAAGAGGTTAGCTTCATGTAATTAAAAAGGGGAGCAGCTTGTTTTAGGCAAGCAAGAAGTGGGTCCCTTTGTAGATGCACACATGCAGCCAGCACACATGGCAAGCGCTCTCTCTCTCTCTCTCTCTCTCTCTCTCTCTCTCTCTCTCTCTCTCTCTCTCTCTCTCTCTCTCTCTCTCTCTCTCTCTCTCTCTCTCTCTCTCTCTCTCTAATCTGTTGTATGTGGTGCCCTCTAGGACCTTGGGTCATGATAGCTACGGCGCGCGTGCACACAGTAGATAGCGCGCGTGCACACAGTACCTTAGGTCGCGTGCAAACAGTCTACTGCAGGCAAAGCGTATGCAAGCTTTGAGGTTCAGCAGGCCGCATGCTGGATTGAGCAGTGTCGACTATGTGTTGGCTTGAGTAACACGCACAAGGAGCAGAGAGCAAGTGACGACCACGTGCTGAGTAGCAGATACGCAGCAAGGGAGTTTTCTCTCTGATGATGGACCAACCAGATGAGTTGGATGATACAAGTAGCTTCATCACCCCACAAAAAATGCAAGCGACCTTCAAGCGGAGGAACAGAGAAAGTATACTCTCGCCAGGTTCTTTACGGGCAGGGAAAACCATCAGAGTCAAGGATGATATATTAATGGAAAGAATTCAAGTAATGATTAAATCAAAGCTCAGCTTTATGAGAGATGATATTAGGAAAGAGATGTATGCAAATGCGGATAACTATAAGAATTCTATGTATGCAGATATGAGGAAAGAATTGGATGAAGCGATGCTTGGTAAACATGATGAGATGTACGCATCCTTGAAAGGGGAGATGCAGAATTTAGTGCGGGCAGAAGTGAATGTTATGGAATGTATTATGCAAAAAAAATTAGATGAGGCAATTGCAAGCTTTGATGCCTGGAAAACAAATGTGGAAAAGTGCATAAAGGAAAAGGATGCAGTGATTGAAGAGCTTAAAGGGGAGCTTGCAGCTTGCAAGATTATGCCCAAAATGGAGAGGGAAAATCAGCCTTCGATGTTGAAGGAGCTTGAGGAAATTAAGGAGCAAGTGAAAACTTTGCGCAAAGGGGAAGAGCAAAATTCGAAAGCGGCCTCTTCATGGGCGGAGCGCCTTTTTAAAACACAAGAGAAGGTTGACAAAGCAGAAAAATGGATTGCGGGTGCAAAGAAAGGGAAGGCCCAGATGCCAGAAGCCGTACAGACTTCTACCATCATCAATATGACCATTGAAGAGGAACAGAAGAGGAAGAATAGAGCCCTGCAAGTGCGTATTACAGGTATCAAAGACACTGGAAATGTAGAGGATGAAGTGAAGGAACTCTTGCAACGCATGGGCATCCCGGAACCTACGCATACAGGCGCTTGGAGAGTAGGAAAGAATGGAATTGATGGAAAGGGAAATGTCAAAGAGAAAGCACTTATTTTGCGATTCCCAACTATGGAATCAAGGAAGGAATTCCTAAAGAAGAGACCAGCACTTAAGAACACAGGGATATTTATGGGGGATGACCTTACTTTGGCGCAAATAACACTTATGCAAGAGTTGATGCCAGAGATTAAGGCAGCAAGGGAGAAAGGAAAAATTGCATTTTATAGAGGAGGGAAAGTAGTGGTTTTGGAAAAGCGCACAACATGACGGTGCGAGACCTATGGGACCACACTCCAGATGGCGGCATGGAATTGTAATGGATCTTATAGGTTGGATGTGAGTGCTTTTGAGGATAGCTTCAGAGATAGAGACATTGTTTTTTACTCAGAAACGCATTTGATGTCTGGACAGTTGATGCCACGTGTGACTGGTTATTTATGGGAAACAGCTTGTAGACCAGATGCTAGATCCCAGCACGGGAGCCGGGGTTCAGGAGGTGTAGCTGTCTTATTCCAGGAGGAATTGCAACCGCTATTACACATAGTTCGGAGAGATGACCAGGTGAGATACATGTGGGTGAGACTAAGAGCTGAGACGGGCAGATTCTTATATATTGCTATATGTTACTTTCCCGCTAGTACTTCAGTCTATGCCTCACCCAGAGGACAATCTCCTTTCTCTATACTTGATGATGACATGTGGGAGTTTTCTAGAGATGGAGATATCATTCTCCTGGGAGACTTTAATGCCAGGACGGCCAACTCCCAAACGGTATTCTATGATACCTCAGAGGAGATACTCAGAGAAGTGGATATTTCGGAGATGGGGCTTGACAGACACTCAACAGATAGGGAGCATACAGAGTATGGGAGATATCTCATGGAGATGACGGCTATGCATGGTTTGGCCATACTTAATGGAATAGAGATTTTTCCTTCTTCTGGGGGATTTACATGCTTTCCGCACAGACATGGGGCTAGTAGAGTGGATTATGTCATGACTTCACCAAGCTTCATTTCTAGTATTCAGGATCTTAGTGTGGGATCTAGACCTATTGGAATAGCAGTGGACCATGCTCTTTTGACTTTTTCAGTCTCCTTCCAGTACAGTGCTTCTCTGACACCACAAAGGATTGCACACACACGATATGCTTTTACACCAGAGACTGACTCGGTGTATGTAGAGGAGATTTACAGACGGATGTGGGCAGCCGAGCCAGTTTATACTGTGGAGGAGATTACTACTCTATTGACTGAGATCTTGCATGGGGCAGCAACAGAGGCATACCCACATACTTGACCAGATCAGAGAAGACGTTCTGGGAGCATACCTCAAAATAGTTGGTATGATGATGAGTGCAAAGAGATGAGAGCTCAGATTCAGCGCGAGCTTGTTCTTGGGGTGATCACATATAAACAGTCTCGGATTGCTCTTCGGCGTCTAGTACGACGGAAGAAGCGGGCCTTTTTAGCCCAGTTGGAACGTGATTTGTATCAGCTCTTTTTGAGTCGAGATTCAGGGGAGGCCTGGCATTTCTTCCATGAGCACTCCCCCCCTCCAGTGATTACTTCTCCCGAAATTTGGGGTCAGTATGCAGCATCATTATATACAATACCGGGGCAACCGCCTCTACCAGACCCCCCAGAGCCATGCCCAGACACCAGTACCTTCTTTACCACTGAGATGGTGAAGAAGGCCATTGGCAGGATGAAGACTAGGAGAGCATATGATCATGATGGTTTGGTGGCAGAGCACTTGATACATGCTAGAGATTTATTGTCAGAGGTTCTTGCGCGGTTGTTTAACCGGGTCATGTGTGAGGGACTGCCCAGGTCTTGGAGTTTATCTACTATTGTACCTCTCTTTAAAGCGGGGGATCCCAAGGTACCAGGGAATTACCGTACTATTACGGTAGGGCACACATTAGCACGGTTGTATGCGTCCATCCTGGAGCAGCAACTGAGTAAATGGGCAGAAAATGAGGGCATACGAGCAGCAGGACAGGCTGGATTCAGGAGGGGCTTCTCCACCTTGGACCATATTCTTACACTCAGAGCCATTATTGAGGAGGGTAGGGCACATGGGAGACGGATGTATTGTTGCTTTGTGGATTTCCGCAAAGCATTCGACACAGTACCGAGAGCCAGATTGATGCGCAGTTTACAGGAGTTGAGAGTGCCCACAGAGATCATTTGGGGGATCATGGCTTTATACGGCTCAGTGATTGGCCACGTACGCACTCCTGAGGGGATTTCTGACATTGTGCATTCCACTATTGGTGTGAAGCAGGGGTGTCCTCTGTCCCCTACACTATTTGGTATGTATGTAGATGAGGTTTCTGACTACATTGACAGAGAAGGCGACAGAGGTGCTCAGCTAGCAGGGACATGGATCCCTTTGTTACTATATGCTGATGATATTGTGTTGATATCAGAGTCACCAGAGGGCATGCAGAGACAGTTGGATGCATTACACAGCTTTGCGGAGGATAGTAGATTGTCTGTGAACCTTGGTAAAACCAAGGTTATGGTGTTTAACACTACTCCGCAGTGGGTCAGGAGATCGGCACCTACACTCGTATATGGTCAGGACACTGTGGAATACACAGATGCATATACATATCTTGGGGTGGTATTCTCGGGACCGAGGTTTGCTCTGAGGAGAGCAGCAGAGACTAGACTGTCTAGAGCATATGCAGTGACGGGAGCAAAGCGAACCCCGAACCCCGACGGCCTCTAAAACACCGGGGACCGAATGGCGCTGTCACAAAGTGATGATGTGGCGGACAGCAGAAACCCTAAAATTCCTGCAAACCCTAATTTCTGCCAAAAACCCTAATTTCCGGAAATCGTGGAGGCGGATTATTAAAAATAAAAAATAAATAAATAAATTTTTTTTTTTCTTGGAAAATGATGAGCGACGCGAATTTTGCTTTTGCTTTTTTTTTATAAAAAAAGAGAAAAGACTCTCTAAGAGAGAGAGAGAACTGATGCTTTTGATTTTAAAAGCTTTTGGGGCTCTGCTTTTGGGCATCCCTTGTAACCTTTAAATTAGTGGTAAGGGCCTCACTTCTCAGAGCATCTGGACGCAGAGTCTGAGAGTGAAACCCTAACCGCTCTCTTGTACTTTGATGATTGATTAATACAAAAAGAAATACCGAAAGGGGCGCCAGTCTTTGGGGCCAATATCTCTAGGCACGGAACTCCGCCGGGCCAGTGCAAATCTATTGTGATCTGTGAATTGTTTTGAAGTGGTCATTTGGTGCTGTCGCGGTTGATTCTTGACTTGGAGTGTCCAAGTCTGTTACAGTGGTATCAGAGCACGGCCGATTTCTCTTCTACAGGAAATCCGATCCCCGAATTTTTTTCCGCGGCACCTATGGCTTCAGGCAATGATCAATCGACTCCCTCTGCATCTGGAGATGCGGGCTGGGATCACAACGAAGATTCAGGCAGAGAGTATGGCCCGCCTTGGCCTACTTAGGCGGAGCGGCGAGAGATAGAGCGTCGCCAGTTGATCGGCGATGCAACAAAGATGATGCTCAATTTTGCCAAGGACCTGAAGATGGCAAAATATATGAACCAGACCTCTTTGGAAGAGGTACAGATGGAGTGGCAGAGAACCACAACACCACTCCCGAAACCCGCTCTCAAGAAACCTTCTGCCTCCAAGAAATATACGGAGAAGGAACTGGAGAACGTGGTTGATGCACGGATTGCTCAGCTTTTTGACATGCAAAAGAAAGCCAAAAAGCACGGCAAAAAGCAGAAGAAAAGCACTGACTTCCCGGGATATTTGGGTCGTCGGTCGACATTTGACAAGGCAAAGAAATTGAAGAAGCGCGTCAAGTTTGAAGACCTACCCAGTTCTTCTTCTTCTTCTTCTTCTGACAGTTCTTCTAGCTCCTCGGATTCGAGCGAAGAAGACAGAAAAGGTAAAAAGCGAAGCAAGAAGCAATGCTTTGGAAAGGGCAAGAAAAAGGCAAAGAAGGCTACATCTCGCCCAGAGACTGACAGTTCTACTGAGGACTCGTCTACAGACAGCTCAGATTCCGATGACAGAAAGTTTTATGCGAAAAAGAAGAATTTTTTTTACAAAGCCAACCAGTATGACTTTCTCGAAGATAAAAGCAAGAAAGTCCAAGAGTTTAAGGAAGATGGCCACTCGATCAAGTTTGATACTTTTGAGGATACTCAGATGCTTCGAAGGCTTTGTCTTTTATACAGCAGTTTGACATCGCTTTTGCGGGAGGACGCTATTCAAAGCACTCCAAGATTCGGAGAGCTGCCTCTTACTTTAAGGGGAATGCTCGTACTTGGTGGTCCACGCTTCTATTAAGCAAGACTGTGCCAGTTACATGGCTGAAATTCAAGAGGCTTTTTATTTCTTCTTGGTTGACTCAAGAGTTTGAGCGAGATATACGAGCTGCTTGGAACCATCTTCGGATGACCAAGAGCGATACAGTGAATTCTTGTTGTGAAAGATTCTGGAGATCTTTTCTACCCACCTCTTCATTCAAGAAGATCTCGTTCAGAGAACAGATTGAGCGGTTTACCTTGGGTCTACCTACAGAGATCCGAGATCACTGCTTGGAACAGAAGTCAGCTTCTATTCAGAAGTTGATGAGTCATGCGAAGCGGGGCTTTGCCATTCACTCTGGCAGTCTGACCTACCCCACAGATGAGGCCATGACACAACGAGCCGAACAGACTTCTGGGAATGAAAGTAGAATGAAAAAGAGCAATCCAGAGAAAAAAAAAAAAGGATGCACGACCCAATCTACATCTGAGGAGAGAGCTCGCTTCATCAGAGAGGGGAAGTGCTTTGGATGCGGGGAACAAGGACATATTTCCGCAAAGTGCCCTGATAAGGCACAGAAAGAACAGAATGATAAAGACGACGACAGGTCTGAGAGTTCGAGAGCAGCTGAGGAATGTGGCAGAAAAGGCAGATAGAAAAGCAGAACTGGTACCACATGGCGTGGGACCTGCACCGAATCTAATGAATGAAAGTACAAACTTTGCCGCTTTCGGGGCAAAGTGAAGGATCAGGAAGCTCTTTTGAAGGAGCCAAGGCCAACTTCTTTTCACTTGGAATTGGCGGCTCGATTTGGAACTACGCCCGACAGACTGACGCCACAGGCGAAGGTAGTTCAACTGGCACCCGGATGGGATGTTGCCATTACACCGAGCATTGGCAAACTTCGTTTGCAATGACAGGGGTGTTCAGGGCACGTGAGTGACGTTCTACTCGGGATCCCTTGGTACCACAAGAACTACGCCGTGGTTGACTACCGGGCCGAGAAAGCGACTTTGATAAATGAATGAAGGGTTTAGAGATTGTACTTGATGAACTTCAGTTTTCTTACTCATTCTTTTGGGAGAACTGAACGATGGATAAAAGTTGAATATGTTTTGACCTGAAGAAAAGAACGCCAAGATTTTTTTTCTCCACACTCATGCCGATTGCTTTTGAGAGGGCCTAAAGATCATACCATTGATCTGATATCTGGAAGCACGCCACCGAATCGGCCACCTTATCGTGTGAGCCGAGTACAAAATGAAAAGATTATGAACTCAGTGAAAGACCTCTTGAAAAAGGGTCTTGTCCAGCCTAGTACTTCACCGTATTGCTCTCCAGTGTTGTTGGTTTTGAAGAAAGACGGATCTTGGAGAATGTGCATCGATTATAGCACTCTCAACGAAATCACCATCAAGAACAGATTTCCGATTCCTAGGATCGATGATATACTCGACAGGTTACAGGGATCCTCGTGCTTTAGCAGGATTGACTTGAAGAGTGGATATCATCAGATCAGGATAGCGCTAGGAGATGTCTACAAGACAGCTTTTCGGACGACTTTTGGGTTATTTGAGTTTTTGGTGATGCCTTTTGGCTTAACCAATGCTTCTGCGACATTTAACCGGATGATGGATAGGATTTTTCGAGAGTACAGGCTATTTGTTGGCACTTTCTTTGACGACATCATTGTTTTCTCCAAGAATGAGGCAGAACACAGAGATCATCTGCTTCAAGTCTTTCAGGCATTACGAGATCACACATTAGTGATTAATGCTACGAAAAGTGAATTTTTTCTACCAGAGATACATTTTTTGGGACACATTGTGTCAACAGCAGGAGTGCAAATGAACGCGGCCAAGATAGAGACTAATCGTGATTGGCCCGATTTGAGGAATGTCCATGAAGTTAGAAGCTTCTTGGGACTGTGTTCGTACTACAGGCGGTTCATACGAAAGTTTGCAGAGGTTGCTTCCCCTTTGCATACCTTGACACAGAAAGGAGTACCTTTTTCGTGGGGACCCACAGAGGTGACTGCCTTTCGGACATTGAAAGAGAAATTCACTACAGGACCAGATTTGACTTTGCCGGACTTGCAGAAGTCATTTGAAGTATTTTGTGATGCTTGTGGTCGTAGTCTGGGTGCGGTCTTGATGCAAGAAAGCCATGTCATAGCTTACGAGAGCCGTTTGTTCTCTAGGCCGGAGATGGCAGCACAGATCTATGGGAAAGAGCTTTTGGCGGTTATCCACGCTCTTACTCAGTGGCGGCATTACCTACTCGGAGCGGATTTTACTATCTTTACAGACCATCAGAGTTTGCGCTACTTCTTGTCACAGAAGCAGCTTTCGGAAAAGCAGATGCGGTGGGTGAACATCTTGTCACAGTTCCACTTCCAGATTGTCCATGTGCAGGGACAGAAGAATGTGGTGGCAGATGCTTTGTCTCGAAAACCGTTGGTTCTAGCTATTTCCGCGATACATCATAGGAGCTTCGAGGATATGGTCGATCAGTGTGCCACAGATATAGATTTTGGAGATATTTTCACACGGATACGGGATGGGGAGACAGTAGCTGGATACTCCCTTCGGGAAGGCTACTTGATGAAAAAGACTATGTTGTGCGTTACACAGCCGTTGAGGGAAAAGGTTATGACTGATTGCCACTGTCCACCTTTTACGGGTCACCGCGGCATTGCTACCACCATGAAAGGGGTAGAGAGATATTTCTTTTGGCGGAGACTCGAGAAGGATGTGGAAGAGTTTGTGCGCAGTTGCTTGGTATGCCAGAGGTCAAGTTTGACAGGCATAAGGCAAAGGGATTGTTACAGCCTTTACCCATACCCACCCACCGTTGGGAAAGTATTGCAATGGATTTCATTTTTGATCTCCCAAGAACACAGAATGATCGCAATGATTTTCCGATTACATGGCACGCCTGAGACGATTGTCTCCGACAGAGACCCCAGATTTATGAGTTTGTTTTGGAAGGCAATTTGGGAGAACATTGACACGCGGTTGCAGTTCTCGTCATCGTTCCACTTGCAGACTGATGGGCAATCTGAGATTGCCAATTCAGTGATTTTAGATTTATTGAAGTCTTGTATCTCGCATCAGAAGACTCAATGGGAAAAGAACTTACCTTTGGTGGAATTTGCCTACAATAACACGATACACTCTTCGACGGGGAAGACGCCATGTGAGATTGTTGAAACTGCTGCGAAGGTTCCATCCTTCCTGAGCACGAAAGATTAGAAATTTGAAGCGGATGAATATTCGCAAGATTTGGATACGGCTTTTGCCAAGGTTCGCGAGACTTTACAGAAGTCTCAAGAACGACAGAAAAAGGCAGCGGATCGCCATCGTCGCGACTGGAAACTGAAGGACAATGATTGGGTGCTCTTACTTTTGAGAAGGCACGCCTAAGAAAGAAACAGGGAAAGAAGAGGCTTTTTCCAAAGCTTAGTATGTGATACTACGGACCTTTCCAGATTACTGACAAGATAAATGATGTCTCCTTCCGATTGAAACTGCCAGATACTTGGAGGATTCACAATGCATTGCATGTGAGTCTCTTGAACCCTGTTAAGGGTGATGTGCCTGATGATGGGGAGCCTGATGAGCAACCCAAAGTGGAAGAAAATGAGGAGATCCTTGTTCCTGAACAGATTTTGGCACATATTGATACGAAGAAAGGTAAAGTCCGAAGGCGGTTCTTGGTTAAGTTCAAGAACTTTCCTGCACTTGATGCGAAGTGGATGGAGAAGGAGGACCTAGCAGATACTCCTCGGATTGTGAAACTTTACCTCGATGTTTTGGTTTAGCTTCTAGCTTCATGAGATGCTTAAAGATTCTAACCCGGGATTCATCCGTATCTTTGTTGCTCACTACACATGCTACTTCAAAGTCATCTAGGAAGTCTGTTACCAAATCCTCCCCCTTCTTTCCTTTAAATGTTGGAAATGCTACACTTGCCATGATTACTGAGAGAGAGCTAGAAAGACACACTGCTTAACTTGCAAAAGTTTTTTTCTTCTTTACAAGGAGGCGTGTATACCCTCTTATACTAGGACATAGATTAAAACTTCAAACGGTACATTGCCTTGTACCAAAGGTAAGACAAACGGTTGATCTGATGCCAGAACCTCCAAAAATCCCTCCCCACCCGGCATGGTGTCAATGACGTGCTGGTAGTGAGCCTTCAAATCCAGTATTACCTTGATTGAGCGTACACGTGTTGGTATGTGTGATCTGTCTTGAGGTAGGTTGTACTGATTCATGTGAAGCTTAGAGGTGCTTAGTCACTGTCCAAGCTTGTGGGAGAGGGTGGTGTTCTTTCCTGAAACAAACTCAGTAGATCCCTAGTTTCTCTAGTGAGAGTGTGAGCCAATGATTCCGTTATTTGTGCTGCAGCATCAGGTGCAACTTGAAAACTGACTGTGATAATTACCTCGGTGACTTGAGTTACCCGATTCTCAAAGTAGAATAGTGTTGATTCTCTATTGTGTAGAGCTCCTTCCATTTTGTTGTTGTGGGTTGGTTATAGGTTGCGGACATGGTTTCGACCTTCTCCTTCTTCTTCTTGGCACTTGGCCTATGTATATCCACTGGGTTTGGCGTGTTGGTTGACTCTTCCACTGCAAATCGATTACCGTTACGCCGGGCACTCGAGCTTCGATGGAGATGCGGAGTTCGTCTAGTTGTGCTTGGAGCTCTTCTTCTTCTGTCGTCCAATTAGCAAATCCTGCTAGCCATTCATCCATTCACAATAGTTTAAGGGTTTCAATCTTGTAAACTGAAGGGTTTCATGAAAAGATCCTCAGTGGGGGCACCAAATGACGGGAGCAAAGCGAACCCCGAACCCCGACAGCCTCTAAAACATCGGGGACCGAATTGGCGCGCGTCGAGCCTGTCACGGTAAAGCAAACAGGGGGCACCACCTAGCTTCAGCGGCTAGGACGCAAACAACACACCACCATAACAAAGTTTTCATCCAAGAGAGATGGATGCTTGGGAGTAATGATGAAGAGGAAAGGGAATGAGATCAAGTGAGAGAGAGAGAGAGGGTGAGGGAGGGGGTATAGCGGCTTAGTACTTAGGCATCACAAAAGGATGGCGAATCCGCACACCCTTCACACATACACAAGCTCACTCCAAACACAAGACTAGGTGGCGATTCCGCACACCTCACATGGGCAAAACATTGCAAGAAAACATACTCACAAAACCTCAAGCTTTATTTAGAGAATAAGGCGATGAAATGGGGAGCATAGGGTAGGGGAATGAGAAGGGAGAGCGTGGTAGAGCACATGGCGGATAGGTGGGAGTTGATGGCGAAGACTCGCACGAGGGTTATGGCCATCATCCTTCATTTAGTTTCCCTTCATCTTCCATAGCCCAAGGGGTGTAGAGGTCATGCTCAAGACGAGCATGGTGATTGCGGTGATGGTGATGGTGTGGGTGTGTGTGTGTGCACTAGGCACACACAGTGCATAGTGTACTCTTTGGTGATGGTGTGTGTTTGTTAGTGTGATGGTGACCCCTCTTTATATAGAGGAGGAGGGGGGAGAAATTCTAGAATTTAGAAATGAAGAAATCATTATCTACATAGGCCATGTGACTGTGGGCCCTACTTGTCTGGCTGTGTGTATATGTGCCAGAAGAGCAGTCTCATGAGAGAGAGATGGGTTGATGAGAAAAAGTGAGAGGTGACATGGAGAATAAAGTAATTACAAGAGGGGAGAGAGGGGAGTGTGTTCAGAGGTGAATCTGTGTGCAGATATGTGTGAACACAAGAAAAATTAGGTAACCACCGGGTGGGGATGGGTCTGTGGGCACCTTTTTTCAGTGAAACTGAGTGTGTGAGTGTGGGGGAGGTTATTTAGCTACAAGACAAGAGACATGGCGCCCTTTCGAGAGAGAGGGGGGTATTTGGGTCATGGGATATGATAGGAGAGAGAAAGGGGGGGTGGGGTATACTATTTTGGAAGATAGCATAAGTTGCATGTGAGTTAGGGTGCATTATTGGTGAGTTATAATGCATTATTGGGGAGAGGTGGGGTAACTTGAGGGGAGATAGAAAGGAGAAAGGACAAGGGGAAGAGAGAGGGGGTTGACCTTTTGAGTGGAGGAGAGGAAAAGGGACACAGGGCGGGGCAACAATGAAGAAAAAGGAGGCAAGGTGGGGATGGGCTGCCCCGCAGGCATGAGGTGGCCTATTTTACCTTTCTCATATATTTACATAATCATACTTTATTTTTTCTTACTTTTTTCCAATGCCTTTTATCACTCCCTCCCTAAGAGGAGGTTTCCATGGGGTGGGGACGAGAGAAGAGGGGTATGGGAGCTTGGCTTGTGAAAAGCCCCCATCATTAGCCCTCCCCTTTTGGCTAGAGGCATTCATGTCTCTAGCTCTGTTTCTTCTTCCGCTTAGCTGTAGGATCCGATATCGAGTTGCCTTCTGAACTAGCCATTCCATTTGGCCATTGGTGAGATTTCTGGGATATTCATGAATCTGTAACAGGTCCGTGTGATAACTTGTTCCTTGGAATAGTGTCGGTTGATTAAAGGGGAAGCCCATGGCTTCCAGAACTTTGTGCCAATGTCCTCCTGGATCCAAAGTGAAAAATAGGATCATTGTTTGCAGTGTCCGAACAATAAAATTTGCATGCCAAATCAGATCAAATTTGTAACCACCAGTAGCGAGAGGGGAAATGAGCATCTTGGCTCCTGCAAAGACAGAACTGAAAATTATGATTCCCAAGAGTGTACCAAGAATCCACCATATATGGCCGCCTTGTTGGTGTGGTGAGCTCAAGTTGTCTTCAGAGTCCTGCTTACTGCCATGACTAGAAAAAACTGCAAGCATATCATGCTTCTTTTGGGTGTGCTCAAACATGTCAGCTTCCTTTATTGATGCTAATAGCAAGCCACCTACCTTGCGGCTTAAATACAAGCGTAATTCACTTACCTTTCTCCAAAGAGAGGATGCACTATTTGTAAAAAATTGTACCAAATTGCGAATGAGGTCTTCATTCTTGCATTCTATCAGGCTTTTGTCTATCCATGGCTCCTTTGCTCTTATCTCCATGCCGATCTTCTCTCTATATGTTAGAGCAACTAGCCATAGCCATAGGTCTGATGCATCCCATGCAAACACAATGCTGTGTTGTGGAGGAGTTTGGAACATCCTTAAAAGGTTGGCAACATATTGATCATCAAACTTAATATGAACATCCTCACATAAACTGGAGGCATTACCCATCTCCAAGTTTATAACATCTTTCAATAGACTAGAGTCTTGCTCGGCTGCCAAGCCTCTGGAGCAATATCCAACTCCAAACCTTCAGTCATACTTACCTCTTCGTTATGGTCCTCGAGTGAAACTGCCTTGATGCAAGATTCCTTTAGCTTGCTACACTATCCTGGGTCCATGCTGGTGAACAGGCTTCCGTTTTCAAAGCCCTCCCCTTTGCTTGATATGTTGTCCACCTTCTGCAAAGCCTTGCTAGCAAGCTGGTCTTCCTCTTCTCTTGTATCTTTCATGACCTTTGCATTCCTCTTACTCTGACGAGGCCTAATCAACACTTTACACCTTCTTACCCTTACTGCCCAATGTTGTCGATTCATCGCTTTGGTGCCTATTTCATTCAAGGTTAAAGATGTACTCACATTTGTAACACAATTTTCTTGACTTATCTCCCCCACCTGGGTAGCATCTTTTGATTCTTTAACCTCTTGTTCCACTGCTTCAATTCTTTGAATAGTCTTCTTACTTGATCCTTCTTCTGTTACACTCATTTTGTCCTCTTCTGCAAGACCAATGATACTTGGTGTGCGGGTATCAATTGATGGTGGGCGTAGGATGATTGTAAGTGGTGATTGTGGCGGACGTAGAATTTGTGTTGGTGGGGCTGGTGCTTGGGGTGGGGGTGTTCTTTCTCTAGGGGGTGACAATTGGTTCCTCCTACCTTCTCTATTATAGTTTTGTTGCGGTTTGGGACAGTAGTACATACCGTGACCATCTTCTCCGTAGTTGTAGCAGTGATACTCCCTGTTTTGTTGTTGTGCTCTTTCAGGGTCTTGATCTCTTTCTTGACTCCTCCCTTGCTGTATTAAGTGGACAAACAAATTCTGCAGTTGGTCAGTAATATGGGCCAACATATCTTGTTGGTCATCTCGTATCCCAAGAGCCGGTGGTGGTGGTGAAATGGTGGTTGTCGTAGTTGCTGGTCGGCGCGATGTTCCT
The DNA here is from genome assembly GCF_014529385.1 of Adiantum capillus-veneris. NCBI lineage: Eukaryota > Viridiplantae > Streptophyta > Polypodiopsida > Polypodiales > Pteridaceae > Adiantum > Adiantum capillus-veneris. The sequence goes on along the minus strand of NC_140943.1, from coordinate 35,195,318 downwards.
GCTTCTATTGACTCGGTTTCTTTGGCTTTCATTCGCAGCTTCTTGTCCTTAAGGCGAGCAATCTCAACGGCTAACTCGTACGTAGCCGGGAATCTACCTTTCACCTTCTCCTTGAGAAGCGGCCATAAGCCATGTGTGAACCGATCTTTTTTTAGGAGATCGGGTGCGGCTTCTCCCCTTGCCAGTGACTCAACCCACCGTTCCCACAAATCCACAAATTTGGACTCATAGGTGGCATATTCTAAAAGACCCTCCTGCTTCAAGTCTCTCAACTTGTCCCACAACTTTTCTGAAGTGGTACCTCCCCCAAAGCGCCTCTTAAAAGCGGTTTTTAAGGGTTCCCAGTCATCCTTGGTTGCTTGTGGAAGTGCATTGTACCATGATCTAGCTTCTAGCTTCATGAGATGCTTAAAGATTCTAACCCGGGATTCATCCGTATCTTTGTTGCTCACTACACATGCTACTTCAAAGTCATCTAGGAAGTCTGTTACCAAATCCTCCCCCTTCTTTCCTTTAAATGTTGGAAATGCTACACTTGCCATGATTACTGAGAGAGAGCTAGAAAGACACACTGCTTAACTTGCAAAAGTTTTTTTCTTCTTTACAAGGAGGCGTGTATACCCTCTTATACTAGGACATAGATTAAAACTTCAAACGGTACATTGCCTTGTACCAAAGGTAAGACAAACGGTTGATCTGATGCCAGAACCTCCAAAAATCCCTCCCCACCCGGCATGGTGTCAATGACGTGCTGGTAGTGAGCCTTCAAATCCAGTATTACCTTGATTGAGCGTACACGTGTTGGTATGTGTGATCTGTCTTGAGGTAGGTTGTACTGATTCATGTGAAGCTTAGAGGTGCTTAGTCACTGTCCAAGCTTGTGGGAGAGGGTGGTGTTCTTTCCTGAAACAAACTCAGTAGATCCCTAGTTTCTCTAGTGAGAGTGTGAGCCAATGATTCCGTTATTTGTGCTGCAGCATCAGGTGCAACTTGAAAACTGACTGTGATAATTACCTCGGTGACTTGAGTTACCCGATTCTCAAAGTAGAATAGTGTTGATTCTCTATTGTGTAGAGCTCCTTCCATTTTGTTGTTGTGGGTTGGTTATAGGTTGCGGACATGGTTTCGACCTTCTCCTTCTTCTTCTTGGCACTTGGCCTATGTATATCCACTGGGTTTGGCGTGTTGGTTGACTCTTCCACTGCAAATCGATTACCGTTACGCCGGGCACTCGAGCTTCGATGGAGATGCGGAGTTCGTCTAGTTGTGCTTGGAGCTCTTCTTCTTCTGTCGTCCAATTAGCAAATCCTGCTAGCCATTCATCCATTCACAATAGTTTAAGGGTTTCAATCTTGTAAACTGAAGGGTTTCATGAAAAGATCCTCAGTGGGGGCACCAAATGACGGGAGCAAAGCGAACCCCGAACCCCGACAGCCTCTAAAACATCGGGGACCGAATTGGCGCGCGTCGAGCCTGTCACGGTAAAGCAAACAGGGGGCACCACCTAGCTTCAGCGGCTAGGACGCAAACAACACACCACCATAACAAAGTTTTCATCCAAGAGAGATGGATGCTTGGGAGTAATGATGAAGAGGAAAGGGAATGAGATCAAGTGAGAGAGAGAGAGAGGGTGAGGGAGGGGGTATAGCGGCTTAGTACTTAGGCACCACAAAAGGATGGCGAATCCGCACACCCTTCACACATACACAAGCTCACTCCAAACACAAGACTAGGTGGCGATTCCGCACACCTCACATGGGCAAAACATTGCAAGAAAACATACTCACAAAACCTCAAGCTTTATTTAGAGAATAAGGCGATGAAATGGGGAGCATAGGGTAGGGGAATAAGAAGGGAGAGCGTGGTAGAGCACATGGCGGATAGGTGGGAGTTGATGGCGAAGACTCGCACGAGGGTTATGGCCATCATCCTTCATTTAGTTTCCCTTCATCTTCCATAGCCCAAGGGGTGTAGAGGTCATGCTCAAGACGAGCATGGTGATTGCGGTGATGGTGATGGTGTGGGTGTGTGTGTGTGCACTAGGCACACACAGTGCATAGTGTACTCTTTGGTGATGGTGTGTGTTTGCTAGTGTGATGGTGACCCCTCTTTATATAGAGGAGGAGGGGGGAGAAATTCTAGAATTTAGAAATGAAGAAATCATTATCTACATAGGCCATGTGACTGTGGGCCCTACTTGTCTGGCTGTGTGTATATGTGCCAGAACAGCAGTCTCATGAGAGAGAGATGGGTTGATGAGAAAAAGTGAGAGGTGACATGGAGAATAAAGTAATTACAAGAGGGGAGAGAGGGGAGTGTGTTCAGAGGTGAATCTGTGTGCAGATATGTGTGAACACAAGAAAAATCAGGTAACCACCGGGTGGGGATGGGTCTGTGGGCACCTTTTTTCAGTGAAACTGAGTGTGTGAGTGTGGGGGAGGTTATTTAGCTACAAGACAAGAGACATGGCGCCCTTTAGAGAGAGAGGGGGGTATTTGGGTCATGGGATATGATAGGAGAGAGAAAGGGGGGGTGGGGTATACTATTTTGGAAGATAGCATAAGTTGCATGTGAGTTAGGGTGCATTATTGGTGAGTTATAATGCATTATTGGTGAGAGGTGGGGTAACTTGAGGGGAGATAGAAAGGAGAAAGGACAAGGGGAAGAGAGAGGGGGTTGACCTTTTGAGTGGAGGAGAGGAAAAGGGACACAGAGCGGGGCAACAATGAAGAAAAAGGAGGCAAGGTGGGGATGGGCTGCCCCGCAGGCATGAGGTGGCCTATTTTACCTTTCTCATATATTTACATAATCATACTTTATTTTTTCTTACTTTTTTCCAATGCCTTTTATCACTCCCTCCCTAAGAGGAGGTTTCCATGGGGTGGGGACGAGAGAAGAGGGGTATGGGAGCTTGGCTTGTGAAAAGCCCCCATCAGCAGCACTGGGAGGGCTAGAGAGGATGTGTTCGCAGGTTCAGTTTCAGGAACCACGAGCAAAGATATGGCTTTTTGATACTTTGGTTACTTCAGCTATGCTTTATGGGGTACAGGTGTGGGGACCATCTGTGGATCATGACAGGTGGAGGAACATGGAGAGGTCCTTGGTATCTATGATCTCTCGGATGATTAGAGCCAAGTCCTCCGTACCACATGCGATTATTCGAGCGGAGCTAGCAGCCCCTCCTATAGAGATTGAGGCTATTACCAGATCAGTGTCCTTTTTGCACAGCCTATGGGATACACGTGGAGGCAGATACGCTAGATTGGCTCTGGAGTCTTCTAGACAGTTAGCGACGCAGGGAGACACATCATGTTGGTATGCACAGATGACCTCTTGGTTTCGGAGGCATGGTTTCAGCCTAGATAGACTGCCTCCTTTTCAGTATTCCCTGGATGCACCTTCACTACCAGTCACACGGTGGAGATCACTAGACTTATTCGTCAGGATCTTATACAGTTGGACACCAGGAGGACATGGGTAGAGCCAGTGCAAGAGTTGGGCACGAAGATGGCTTTCTACAAGGAGCATCTTCTCCAACTCTCGGGAGATGGGTTTGTGATTCGTCCGAGCTACATGGACACTCATCTGTCTCATAGTTTGCAATGCGTTATAGGTCAAATCCGCACATCCTCGCACCATTTGGAGATTGAGACGGGCAGATTTAGAGGGATACCACCGAAGAGCAGGATATGTAAATTATGCGGTACAGAGCCAGAGACAGAGTTACATTACATATGCCATTGCACTGTGTATTATGAGATACGAGGGCGCTTCCATTGCTTATTCAGGGAGGGATTTGGACCCCTAGATAGAGTCATGAAGTATGAGGATCAGAGATGCCTTGGCTTATATCTACTTGAGCTACAGCGGCATAGGGATAGTCTGTTGAGGAAACATGGGACACGACAGTCACAGAGACCGATGACAGATTTCTTTGGATCGGGAAAGCCAGGAGAGCTGCCACCAACGCAGAGTTGTGCCCACGTGCATACCAGAGGCACCCTCATTGACAGGGCGATTGAGCTTGGGAGATCGAGGCGACCACGACCGAGACACAAGAGCACACTCCATCGACGGAGACTTCAGCAGAGGATCAGGGACATCCGCATCCGGGGTGTCATTGAGAACTTACTCTACACTTCATTTTCACTGTCACTACTCACTTCTCATTTTTATTTTTTGCATTCAGTACCTTTGTACTTTTGTATTCAGACATTGTACTAGTTTCACCACTTTGTATCACCTGGTCTCATAGGTCATTTTGGCCTTTTGAAGACGTTAATATATCATATCATATCATATCATCTCTCTCTCTCTCTCTCTCTCTCTCTCTCTCTCTCTCTCTCTCTCTCTCTCTCTCTCTCTCTCTCTCTCTCTCTCTCTCTCTCTCACACACACACACACACACACACACACACAGAGCAAGTGATGGCGTCGTAAGGGGCTGAGCAGCTGATAGCGCAGCAAATGCTCCCAAAAGGTCGCGTTTGACTTTGATACGAACGTGCGCTACGTAGGCAACCAACAGTCCGTATGATACTACAAAGAGGCAGATAACATTTTGGTATCAAGTTCGCGTGCACAGAGGAGGTGGTTGGTTATTTCAAGCAAGGGGGGAGCTTGGTGTGGGAGGCTGCTTGTGTGTGGACATGTACTGAGGCTTTCTCTGGATATTTGGCAGAGCAAACTGAGTGTCCCGCAATGGGCTGTGGTAGTGCATATACCCGCATTCAGGTTGTGGTTATTACTTCTCCGCCTGGACTCAGCCGAGCCAGAGCGTCGAGCTATACCCGCATCGCCAATGGAGACCATGAGCGCTTCGCCAGTGGAGTCCATGAGTGTTTCTCCAGTATGTAAGCCCCATACGAAGGAAACCTTTGTGCTTACAAACAAGCGGATAACACAAATGGAAAGGGAGATGAAAGAATGGAAAGCAGAGACGGAGGGATTGTGGAAAGAGAAGGCCAACCTTCTTCAAATGTTTCTCAATGAAGGCGCGCAATGGAAGAAGGAGAAAGAGGACTTGCACGCAGAGCTACAAGCACTTAAGGCGGATTCACAAGCACTTAGAGAAGAGGTCACAGCCATCAAGCGAGAGCTTGCGGATAGAGTAAGCAGTGGGCTGGAAGAAGGGGAATTCCAGTCCTCGGTGATAGAGGAGATCAAGGTCATCAAGGAGCAGGTACAGATAATCACAGAGGAGGAGAAACAGAAGGTGGTAAAGACGTCTTCGTGGATGGATGTGATCACGAAGACGCAGAAGAAGTCGGATGAGGCCGAGAAATGGATAGAAGTCGCTAAGAAAGGGAAAGGGAAAGAAACCACATCCGTCCCCACTCCTACAATCATCAACATGACTCTAGAAGAAGAGCAGCAAAGGAAAACTAGAGCCTTGCATATAAGAGTAACCGGTCTAAAAGACCGAGATGATGTGGAAGGAGAAGTCGAAGAACTTCTCCGCATGATGGGTAGTGAGGCTACTCATACAAAGGCATGGAGGGTAGGGAAGACACAAGGTAATGGGGAGACTTCAAAAGGGAGAGCTTTAATCATCCGTTTCCCATCCATGGAGGCAAAGAAGACTTCTTGAAGAAGCTCCCTACACTAAAGAAAACGGGTATATTCCTTGGAAATGACCTCACTCTCACACAGCTTGCGCATATGAGAGGTAATGCCAGAGATTCAAGCGGCAAGGGAGAAGGGAAAGACGGCCTTCTACAAAGATGGCCGGGTGGTGATTGTAGAGCAGCGCTCCACATGACGGTGCGAAACCCATGGGACCACACTCAAACTTGCCACCTGGAATTGTAATGGATATATGCGCCTTGATGTGGGTGCTTTTGAGGATAGTTTTACGGGAAGAGACATCATCTTCTGCCTGCTCTGAGACACATCAGGCCCCGAGGCAATCTATGCCTCACATTAGTGGATATAGATGGGAGACAACCTGTAGACAGGAGACACGATCAGAGCACAGAGGGCGGGGCTCAGGAGGAGTGGCAGTGTTATTCAGGGAGGAGTTGCAGCCATTGATACATATAGCCCGCAGGGATGAGCAAGCTAGGTACATGTGGGTGAGATTGAGAGCAGAGACAAAGAGATATCTTTACATTGCTATTTGCTACTTCCCCCCAAGTACGCCAGTTTATGCACCACCCAGAGGACAGTCCCCCTTCTCTATTTTGGATGATGACATATGGGAGTTCTCTAGAGATGGTGACATCATCATTCCAGGGGATTTCAATGCTAGGACTGCCCATCATCAGACAGTATTTTATGATACTTCAGAGGAGATGCTGAGAGAGTTGGATGTTGCAGAGACGGGCCTATCCAGACCATCACAGGATGGAGAACACACTGAGTATGGACGACACTTGATAGACATGGGGACTGCACATGGATTGGCCATCTTGAATGGCCTACAGAGATTTCCCCCTGCGGGGGGTTTTACATGCTTTCCACACAGACATGGAGCCAGCACAGTGGATTATGTCATGGCACAGCCAAGCCTCATCTCTAGTATCCAGGATCTCACCGTTGGACCCAGACCTATTGGTGTGGCAGTGAACCATGCTCTTGTGTCGTTGACCATCTCTTTTCAGTTTAGTGTAGCACACAGGCTACGAGCAGTAGCCCCTACTCGCTACACCTTCACGCGGGAGACGGACTCTGTATACATAGATGGGATCTACAGACGCTTGTGCACAGAGGAGCCACGGCGACCTCTGGAGGAGCTTACTACTATACAGACACTACATGATGCAGCAGCCGAGGCATACCCACATGCCCAGCCTGAGCAGAGACGCTGTTCGGGGAGCATGCCCCAGAACAGTTGGTATGATGAGGAATGCCGGGACACTAGAGCTAGACTTCAAAGGGAGGTGCTTTTGGGGGACATCACTCACAGACAGTCACAGATTGACTTCCGACGCCTAGTGCGGTGGAAGAAGCGGGCATTTTTGGCTCGCCTAGAGCAGGATCTATACCAGCTATTCTTGAGTCAGGACTCACGTGAGGCATGGCGGCTCTTTCATGAGCACTCCCCCCCCCCCTGCCATCACTTCTACAGAGGCCTGGGGCCAGTATGCATCATCTCTGTACACAGTCCCTGAGCAGCCCCCCCTTCCCGACCCCCCCGATCCATGCCCATACACATGTGCTTTTTTCACCGCTGAGATGGTGAGGAAGGCCATTGACACGATGAGGACTGGGAGAGCATATGATCATGATGGCTTAGTGGCTGAGCATTTCACGCATGCCAGAGATTTACTAGCAGAACTTCTAGCAATTATGTTTAACCGTGCCATGTGTGAGGGCTTGCCTAATACTTGGAGCCTATCTACTATGTATGTCAGTTGTGGCGCCGTTGAGTGATATTCCGGTTAGAGCGGTTTGGCTCTGTGTATGACTTTGTGAGATAATTCCGGACAAGTACATTCCCAGATTAGCCATTTGGGCATTTGTTGTTGTCTTCATTGCGATTTACTGTTGAGTTTTTTGCTCCAGTTTAGGGTAGACTCTGCCAAAATTTTGCCAGATGTGTATGCCTATTATAGAGGCTAGTGAGCTTGATCGTTTGTTCATCTTCTTTGCTTGAGACAGTGGTTTGCTCTCAGGTGGGAGAGTCTTGTGATCTCGAGCATTGTTTGCCATAGTTTTGGCATGGATATGGAGATGCTTCAGGTTAGAGGTGATTCTCGCTGATGATACATGTTGGCACTGCGGCCACGATGGGCATATTAGGCGCCGTTGCTTCAGGCGTATGAGGCAGCGGAAGAGACAGATGCATGGTGCTACTATGAGAACACATGCTAGAGAGTATGCATGTGACGGACATGTCACTTTTGAGTTTAGCTTGCCTTCAGACTACTTTGTGTCTTGGGATAGCACATTGTCTACGCGTTTTCTACTAGACGAGCATGCAGTTTTTCACCTAACGCCACGTCGTGATTTCTTTTGCTCTTTCTCTAGTGGGAGACTTGGTTGTGTGCAGTTTGCTGATGGCTCAGCTTATGACATAGAGGGTGCTGGAGATGTATGTATGTCTTTACCTAGCAGTGCATTGCTTACGCTACGAGATGTACGTTATGTACCATGACTCAGCCAGAGTCTCATTTCAGTGCGTCAGTTGCAAAGTAGTGGATATTGTGTACTGCTTAGAGAGCGGTCATTTCAGATACATAGGGAATCACTGATGATAGCCAGAGGTGCTAGGAGTGGTCTGGTATACCCTTTGCATATTTCTAACACACGAGGTGATGTAGTCTCTGTGTATTTGCAGCCATGTTTGGAGCCAGAGACGAGGCGTGTCTCTTTTGCAGATGTGCTGCATGGAGAGCAGGTTGTGCATTAGTCTTGTGGTGACGTTTACGTACACAATGGTATCTCTGGGGATGCACAGCTTTGTCAGTCATCAATTGAGGTGACATCAATTGAGCCAGAGATCGATGCATTGTTCTATGATGCGTCTGATACGTTGAAGGACGAGAGTGTCCTTCAGACAGCTGTGTGTGATTACAGTGATGGTGATTTTTTGGTTTTGCAGTCATTCTCAGCAGATATGCCTTTGCCAGACGATGGTGATATAGTGATGCATAGTCAGGTGGTTCCTGATGAGGATGTATATGGCACTGAGGTTGCTAATAGGGATAGGTTGGCACACATAGTGCATGTTTCGTCGGCTTTTGGGTCTCTCATGTCTGACCTTTTGGTCTCGAGACTTGATCTTGCTTATGCGGTTGGTGCATTTGCCGTGTGATGACTAACACTAGCATTGTGCATTGTGGATCCATGCAGGTCGTCACTCGATACTGCATCAGGAGTGTCACCATAGCTCTAGCCCTAGTGGTATGCATATTGCATCTACACAGAGCGATTATAGAGTGAGCCAGTGGGCATAGGTTGAGAGCCGTCTTCTCTCACCTTTGTATATACTAGTTGTAGGGTAGTCTTCTCGCCACTTATCGGCACACGGCCTTTAGTGAGAGAATGTTAGGTAAAGGCGGTGTGCCTCACCGTGCTTTGCCCGTGTCTGCCGGCCAGTATCCGGCCGCCCATATTTATCTCCTTATTCTTTATACATACAAAGAATAAGGAGCTCTCACTCATTCTCACATTGTGCTCATACAGTGAGATTTTGGGAGCTCCATCCACATCCTGTCTACTCTCTCTCTCTCTCTCCCCCCCGTCCTCACTCTCCGCACACGCACCGCATTCGCGCACTCACACCAACCAGGTGCTATTGGCTACTATGTGGTACATCATGTCTTGCCAGATCTTCTCGAGCTCTTGTATCAGCCAGCTAGAGAGGCTGATCAGGAACTTTCTTTGGTCAAGGCGCAACACCCAATTAGCCCGGACCAAAGTAGACTTCACCCTACCGTGTTCTCAGGGGGGGCTAGGGATCATCGACCCAGCACATCAAAGCATAGCCCTTCTTGGGAAATTTGTTGTCAGAGGACTGGTTCCAGGGGAGGAGCCCTGGAAGGAGTTTTTGCTTCAACGGCTTCAAGCTCAAGTTCCTCATGTAGGAGGCCCTTGGAGCCCTTCCATCAGGTGGATCTTTACAGAGATGCGCAGAGTTGGTCTGAGCGGGAAGTTGAGGATCGATTTACTGTGAGCCTGCTTCTCTCTTGGGAGAAGCTACGAGGTGGCCTGGAGCAGCACCAACCCACTTGCACGAAGGAGCGCTTGAGACAGACCCTTGTTTGGAACCCCATGGTTAGCACTCAGAGAGGCCACTTGATTGGTAGTAGGCCTCATGTTTCTTGGGGTCCCATGGCAGAGGGCCAAGCCCGCACTCTCGATGACTGGCTTCAATTTTTGGGTTTGCCAGAGGAGGTACAGAGCATCCAGCTACGAGGCATGAGAGCGGTGCAAAGCATGTGTCAGGACATTACAGAGGCTTTACCAGCTGAGTGGCTCACCCTTCTAGAGACAGCAGCTCCCAGATGGATGGGGACATTCACGCGACTGGAGGTCCTCATTGCAGTTCATGCTTGCTCGAAGTCCGTACCCCCCATGTTCTTTGAGATACAAGCAAGGGTCGACTACACAGAGTCTCAGTAGAGGCTCCATAAGTTGCAGAGTGCTGTTTTCAGAGGATACGAGTAGTGGGCATCTGTGGGAGGACCTCTGTCACATATCCTGACCCAGCAGATCTTGAGACAAACCACTGGAGGCTTTAGGCGTGGGAGAGCTGCCCTCTGGCAAGAGTACAATGGGACCCTGGAGAGTGGTTCTGGAGAGACTCCTTCTCTTCAGTCAACCACCCTGGGATCCCGTTCTATTAGTACATTGTTCAACTGGGACGTCACATACTGGCAGCACGGAGAGAGGCTCGTCTTGTTGCACCACTTCATTGGCATGAGGAGAGTCTTACAGCTGAGTTCTTGTCAGGATTTTGGGAGTGGGACTCCATACAGCTGAGGCGAATCACTTTGTTCCAGTGGTTAGTTGCACACAGAGCTACAACAGTGGGGAGCTGATTGGTACATAGTGGCCTTTCGGCAGCTTGTGCAGCTTGTGACCATCCTGTGGAGAGTCAGTGTCACTGTCTATGGGACTGCCCTATGGCATAGCAGGTTTGGCTTCGGGTTCTTCGGTTGATGCCAGCTCTTCCTCAGCACGATAGTACACTTGGAATGCTGCTACGTGGTCCACCCTCATGAGCCCTGCGCTCCAGTTTGAGCTATCTTCCACCAGTAGGATGATAGTGATCCAGGTGGGTCGACCTACACTTCAATGTGCTACAGAGCTTACCCCCCAAGAGTGGTGCAGTGAGAGAGAGGTGTGTTGGGAGCTCATCTATGGCCTGACACTCGGATTCATTTGGCGGACCCGTTTCTTCCGCATCTTCGAGGCTCGCCCTGTCCCACTGACGGAGACTGTTCGTGACTTTTGGCTGGAGTTGATCCATACTCTCAGGGGTCAATTCGAGAGACTTCAGGGTAACTCTGACCGCATGCGAGAGCGCAGAGAGGCTTTCCTACGACTCTGGCGCCCAAGGCCTTTCTTCACCATGGTACAGGGTGTGCCCAGATGGCACCATCGGCCACCTGTGTGGCTGTTTCCTCCTCCTATTTTGTGATTTAGCCTCATTGTACATATTTTGTTTACTCATTGGGAGAGTCTTCCCTTGCTTTTGATGTAAACATCTCTAGTAGAGGCGGTTTGTATCCCTATGGGCAGTTTTTCTTAACTAATGGAAGGATCTTTTTCTCGGAAAAAAAAAACTGTCAAAAGCGTCCACAGTAATCTGACTAGCATCAGTATGTACATGAAAAGTGAGAGACCAATTTGGGTAACTAAAATGGGTGCCTCAGTCAAGCGCTTTTTAAGTAAGCTTGGGCTTCAGCCTTGGACCACTGAAATGGTACAGCAGCAATGATCAGGTGCTTCAAGGGTTGGGCAACATCGGCATACATATGAATGAACCTACGATGATAACTTGTGTGGCCTACAAAGCTCTGAACACCCTTTGGGTTGATTGGGGGAGGCAACCTCAGAATGGCCACTATTTTATCAGGGTCTGGAGCTAAATCTTTACAAACACCACATGACCCAAAAGCGTACCTTGCGCAACCAAAAAGTGGCATTTATTAGGATTGGGCTTAGTGTGTGCCTCTCGACACTTGATGTCACGTGACACATCCAACCCTATGTGTCCATGGACAAGCTACAGCACGACAAGGGTTCAGTCAGTCCAATTGGTCTAGATTTAGAAGTGATCTAGCACTTTTGTTAGTCTGTTCGTAGACCGTGCCTGCCCAGTCAATTAGTGTAGATGCATATCCTCTGGTTGCACACAGCATGATCATAAGCATTCCCATCAGAATCCATCAGAATCCTTCAAGGGAATTTTCCAGTGCATTTAGCCTATTTTTGACATTTTTCACTTATTATTTTTAATTGACTTTTGTTGGAAGTAGGTAGGGCAAATTGAGTAAGTTTGTATATAAGCAAACCTAAACTAGCACTAATTGGCAGAAGAGGTAGCAGAAGCTCCACCGCTCAACAGGCAACTTCTCAAGCAAGAACCCCTTGGTGGCGATTTTTTCCTCCAAGCAAAGATTCCCCATGCTAGCGTTTTCCCTCCACATCAGCCCTGGCGTTTTCATCAACCTCAGCATTGGCAGGTAGCCATCACCCAGCAGATCCCAGGCCTAGCGTTTTTGATCCAAGGTTCCACCAGAAGCTTCAACAAAGCCTAGCGTTTTTCATCCCAGCAAGAAGCGCTACAGTTTTCAGCCCTAGGCGATATTTCAGCAGGTCAAATTCAGCCTTTTCCCACAGCCAATTCGGCCCCACAGTAGCCGCAGGACTTCAGCCCTAAAGACCAGCAAAATCAGCGTTTTTCATAGCGTTTTTAGCCATAGCAGAATTCAGCCAACAGCGTTTTTGGACAGCAGATAAAGAGTAGCAGGTTTCAGCCCTTAGATCGGTCTCGTCATCCCCGTTGTCGTCATCGATCTAGCCTAGACTTGCATCAGCCACATGCATTCAGTTTGTACCAGTTTGTGCAATCAATAGTAGACCACTCTCGCCGACAAGAGTGGGTCCTTCGGAGGAGGGTTTTACAACGTCTCTGGTGTCGTATTCTCTTCTCTATCTCTCAATCTCATACACTTTCACGCACAGTGTCCATTCACTTTGTTCGTATCCATTGCACTCTCTCACTAAGAACAAAAGGCTCTCCCTTCCATGAGAACAAAAGGAACCTTGAGCACAATTCGGAGCACTCATCTTGAGCAAAGTTCAAACATTCATTCCGCCGCACCTTACATTGGTATCAGAGCTTTGGCAGTGTTCTCTATCACTCAAGGAAAGAACCACAAGAACCACAAAATTTTTTTTGCTTGTTGAGGTTGCACGAACCCAAGTTCACGTGGCGTGTCGATTCCTGATCGTGTTTTTGAAGAGTGACAGGAATCCCAGAAAAGAAGGGCTTGTCCAGCCTCCCCTTGTGCCTCTTTTCACTCATTGAATGCGGACCGTGCACTTAGCGGCCGGCCAATCGACGTGAGGTGGGAAAAAGCAACCTTGGTGTGAGCGCAAGGCAGACAAGGGGTGCGCCCGCGGAAAAGAGCAGAACTCCGGTGAAGAGAAGATCCTTCTCTAACACAGATTGCAAGCGAAAGAAGAACCTCAAGACCCGCAAGAACCTCAAGAACTCAAGAACCCCAAGAACCAAGACCCGCAAGAACCCCAAGTTCCTCATGAACTTAAGAACCTAAGACCACAAGAACCTACAAAACCCACGACTTCAGTGGATGGTCATCACTCGAAGCGAAATGGATACTTCGCTTAGAGGTGATGAGCATGAGAGAGCGAAGAAGAATTTTCCCCACCAGGAGGTTTTTCCGACCCTCCCCCGTCCCCATCTACGCCAAGGATTGTACTAACTCCTATGGAGGAGTTGAAGCAGATGTTTCTAGAAAGGAAGTTAGAACGCGTAGCAAGAAATGCAGAAAGAATGGCAGAAATGAAACGCAGACACGTAAAAGAAATGCAGAAAGAGAACCAGAAAGAAAGGCAGCCAAAGCAAGACAAGAACAAAGCGACCAACACACGAAAGAGTTCTGGCGACTCTTTTCTCAAGTTCAAGCACAGATGCAAGAGATTCGAGAAAAGGAAACTCTCTCAGTCTCTTCTTCTCCAAAGCATGACACACACGATTTGCATGATGATTTGAATGATGATGATACGCATGATGATTTGAATGACAATGACAAGCATGATGATTTGCATGATCAAGATGTGATTTCTAATAAGTATGACGAGTTGCATGAAGAAGATGTGATTGTTCACAAAGATGATGTGTTAGTTGACTCTTTTTCTAGCGAAGCTAATCTTGTTGCAGATTTGATCAATCACGAAGGATCGATCTTGGCTCTCGAGCCTAGGTCCAAAGCACCCCTTCCGGAAGAACCGATCTTGGCTCTCGAGCCTAGGTCCAAAGAACCCTTACAGGAAGTACTATGTGTTCGCATGTGTAGCGTGGATAATGTGTCGTGCTCTCTACAGTGTGGGTGCCCCTCAGTGCAATGTGCGTGACAATCTCACTTAAACAAATGGAAACTCTCTCAAACAGAATGAAACACAGAAACAATGGATAACAACAGAGACACAACAGTGGACCAGAACATGTGGACTCGACTAACTCAAATAACCATGTACAGACTCTGGCGTGGCAGCACACTCAACTCCAGCCTAGGACTCACAGGTACAAATGGGGTGTCGAGGCTCAGATGTGCAGGGATGGTGAAGCAGTGCTCTGTGTAAGACTCCCTGCCCTCTCGACGATGCTGGACCAAAGGTGAAGAAAAATGATGAGATAACCGATCACTACTACTCATATGTACCACCGTAAAGAGCCACCAACGGCTCATAAATGTCAGCCATGTGGTGACCTGGCCACGAGGTCCACTAGGCCACCGTCGGTCGTCGGTAGGTACCCTGCCACGTGTCACTCCTAGACCAGACGTCCATCCAGAGGGTCCGTCCAGTGTGAACCAGTCCCAGTGTAACCCACTGTCCAACTGTATGTCCTGTGAAGTGACATTGTAGCCCTGCTACAGGTTGCCCGCCACAAGACCGCTCACCGTCTCGGTGAGAGGAATACTGAAAAAACTGTGAAAGAAAACCACTAGGTGCATGCATCCGTACATTTCTTGAAGCAGGTGCTAGGCCCAACCATGACCTTACATGCCTCAAAAATGGAGTAAAACACTGTCCTGCTTGCAACACCTTAAGCCTTTGAATAGGCAAGAACCCAATATGATTGCATAGTTAAGAATCCCAATCGGCAAAACAGACTGAGGCTCCTCAACAAAGAGATATGCTCGGTTTGGATCCAACGCATCTTTATCCTCCATAAATATAGTGAGAAGAAAATGACCTGGTCCGCACTTGCAGATGAAATTGTCGAAAAGAGGGATGATCAGAAGCTCGAGTAATAACGCGATGCGGTTAAGCTCCATCTTAATGGCAAAATGAAAAGCATTAACGGCATTGTGATGGCAACCAGGTGAATGCTTGAAAAGGAAACAGCCAAAAAGGTTCATAAACTTGCTGCTGTGATAGGATTACACAAAATTTCTCTGCCCCTTTGTGCAGCATGCCATGTATTTACCATGACGAGGATCACATTTTGCCATCATTGACGATGGCTCAAATGCGTTGGTTATCTCTGCAACGGACAACTGCTCATGATAGGCCTTAGCTGCTGAAATCATTGGGGCATATGATGAAAGCATGAAGTGAATTCTGGGGTAAGTAACCAGGTTGGTTCATCAATCACAGTGGGCTCTAAATCAACAAACACAGCTCGAGGAACATGCTTTCCCGCTCCCATCTCGTCTCACTGAATAAGGTGTTAAAGGCATCATCACCGCCACCAACAGTCTTGTTACTGGGAATCTGTCCATCTGGATAGAGCTCCCAGCAAGCATTTTGACCAGGATGCCAGTCTGACCAGGGGCGAGGGGGGCTGGTTAGGGCCGAGGCAAGGGAGGGGGTGGGCAGGGGCGAGGGTGGGGAGGGAGGGCTAGATAGGGGCGAGGGGGAAGGGGGAGTGGGTAGGGGCGAGGGGAGGTGAGGGGGAGGGTAGGGGCGAGGGGGGAGGGTGAAGGGGTGGGTAGGGGCGAGAGGGGGGGGGTGGGTAGGGACAAGGGGTGAGGGGAGGGTAGGGGCGAGGGCTTAAGGGGGTGGGAGCCAATTGGATTGGGTAGGGGCCAATGGGAGAGGGTAGGGACCAACTCGAGAGGGTAGGGACCGATTGGATTGGGTACGGGCCGATTGGAGAGGGTAGGGACCAATTCGAGAGGGTAGGGACCGATTGGATTGGGTAGGGGCCGATTGGAGAGGGTAGGGGCGAGGGGATTGGGATTGGGTATGGACCAATTGAAGAGGGTAGGGGCGAGGGGATTGGGATTGGGTATGGACCAATTGGATAGGGTAGGGGCAATAGGGACCAACTCGAGGGGGTAGGGACCGATTGGATTGGGTAGGGGCCGATTGGAGAGGGTAGGGACCAATTCGAGAGGGTAGGGATCGATTGGATTGGGTAGGGGCCGATTGGAGAGGGTAGGGGCGAGGGGATTGGGATTGGGTATGGACCAATTGGAGAGGGTAGGGGCGAGGGGGATTGGGGAGGGGCCAATTGGAGGTGGATTGGGAAGGGACGAGAGAAGAAGGGTAGGGTGAATGAAGGTTGGGTAGGGGCGAGTGGGCAAGGGGGAGGGACTTAGGGCGAGGGCGAGGGCGAGGGTAGTGATGGGGACTAGGCGAGGGGGAGAGTAGGGCGAGGGCGAGGGGGAGAGGGGGAGGGAGGTGAGGGACAGAGGGTAGATAGTGGCAAACAAAGAGCACCCAGCTATCAGGAGCAATACAGCTATCAAGATCTTGGAATTCATCTTGCAGGACAGGCTCTGAGAAGGGAGTTTGCTAGACACAGAGGAGAGCTTTCTTCTGGTCAAAGAAGCAGACACCAAAAGGGTTGATGTTTTAGGGGGGGTGAACTCCTGTAGAGGAGGTTTCTTACTGCTGCTATGCTTCTTCATAGGCTCAGGTGGCACATTGGATTTAGTTACTGTGGAATCATTTGAAGAGGGTGTTCTTTCAGGCGAAGAGTGAATAGAGACTCCATAACAAGGCATAGATTTGGCCTCCAACCACTCGAGCAGATCTTCATCTGACCCTTCAGGTGTAATAGGCTGTTCTTGTTTAGGTTTGGTTTCAATTGACAAAGAAACTTGCTGCACCATGGGATCCATACCACCTTCTAAGAGAATGGGTTGCATCGAGGAGCCAGAATTATGTATCCACATTGCATCATTTCCCCAATCGTGGAGTGCTCTAGTGTGTCGCAGCCAGGGTCTTCCAATAAGCAAGGGAAATCCGCCCTCAACCTGGGGAAGACGAACCACCGCAAAATCCAAGTTAAAAGTAAAGTCTTGTACCTGCAGAGGCACATTGTCCACTATGCCCACTGGGTAGACTGTATGCTGGTCGGCCAATGTAACTGTGAAGGGAGCAAGTCGGGTAGGCTTTAGTCCTAAGGCCATCATAGTGAATTCGGGCATCAAATTGATTCCAGATCCACCATCAACGATGACGCCGGATAGCTGGTGCCCAAGAATAGATACAGTGAGACGAGGACTTTTATAATCGGTGAGGGGAGTAGATGGATAGGAAATCAAATAAGACTCTGAGGGCTGTACAGGGAGGTGCCCACCACTAGGCCCAGCCCTCGAGTACAGAGACTGAATGACTGACAGGGTGTCACTTCTAAGTGTGGCGTCAAGCCTTAGCATATCGTATAGTGACACCTGCTGAAAAGTATTTTTCAAGATGGCTTTTGCTGTGGGCTTGGCGCCTTCGAACTGGGCTCCCTTTGGGGCCTTAATCTGTTCCAAGCCAGCCACTGCTTCCAAGAAGGCTCCATCAATGTCAGATAACAGGGAAGTTGGTTTGCTCTGAGCAATTTTGAAGGACTCGTCCTTTGGGTCAAATAGACCAGCTTGAGGAAGTGAGGACTGGCGAGGTGGACCTGTGGGTAGACTGAGACCAAGAGCTGCTCTTTGTGCCCGAGTAAGGACACCAGCAGGCTCCTCCTCTTGCAGTGGCTTAACCACGAGTAGCAGGTGATGGTTGAGGCACGGTGTTCACAGTAATCATGTTTATCTTCGGGAAGGTGAATTCTTGCTGGTTCTGAGTCGAGCTTGAAGACGTGGATGTCCTTTGCATGGGACAATCCTTACTGTAGTGATCCTTCGAATCAGGGTAATGAAGACAAGGAGGGGGCCCCTCTGGTAAAGGACACTTGCTTTGATAATGCCCATATTCTCCGCATCTGTAGCAGAGTATGGGCCGATTGGAAGGACGAAACAGGGGACTAGGTGGTTGCTGCATGGAGTTGGAGGCTGAAGTGTAGAAGCTCTGAGGAGTTGAGGTGGCATTAGCATTATAAAAACTTTGAGTCGGGAAAGTACTTGACATACCTTGGACAGCAGGGGTATTGAGCAAAGGTGGCATGTAGTTGGGATGGTTGTAGTGGGAAACCATGTTGGATGCTGGTGCTAACCCCTGTTGGAGAGTAGGACCAAGACTTTGCTGTATTTTGTGCAATCCCTTTATATAGTAGCAATCCTTATCTTCATGACCTGATTTTTCGCAGAAGTGGCAATAAGAGCGAAGGGGACAGTCCTGTGGAGGGTGTCCTGGAGAGCGGCATGAACTACACCATACCATAGCCTTAGTCTCCTGCTGAGACCTGAGCTCTTCTAACTCTCTTTTAAGTTGATCATAAGCCTCTTGATGTGGAGGCTTCTCCTGTCTGAGAGAGAAGGATCTCTCTTCGTGAAGGGCCTGCTGTAACTTTAGGGCTTCCAGTTCCCTTCTTGAAGAAGTCAAGGGGTCTGATGGACTGTCCATGAGTACAGGGGCAGTATCTAACTGAGGAGAGTCAGTGAATTGCCTTCTTGCTCCCTCTATTCTAGTAGCAGTAGCAACAAAGTCCTCCAGACTAGCTTCAGGACAGAGACTTTCTCTGAGCTTTTGTTGAGAAGTCTTAGGCAGAGCCTTCTCTACCCACTTCTTCACCATGAATTCCCCTGGTTGTTGAGGCAGCTTGGCGACCAGGGACTTTGTTCTGGTCATGAGCTCTGCAAATGTCTCCTTAGGCTGGAGCAACAGGTTGGCCAACTCATCTAGAATTTTCTCTTGATAATCCCCTAGTCGGAAAGCTTCACAAAACTGCTGTCTTAACATGGTCCAAGTAGTAAAGTGGTTCTCAGCAAACTGACTGTACCATTTATCTGCAAGACCATCCAAGGTGGACGGGAAGAGCACCAGGTATGCGTCTTCTCTGTTGAGGCCACGACCTCTGCAAAGAGAGAAACCTCCAAGCATGGTCGTCTGCATCTTCTACGGAGAGACCTTTAAAGGTAGGGAACTTGATGTTCACCTTTGCCAGAACACTTGTGAGCTCCTCCATGGCCTCTTGCTCCTGAGTCTGTTGCTCCCTAGCTTGCTGTAACAAAATGGGGGAGAGCCTTACCGGAGAAGGTGACCTGGAGGATGTAGAACCGGTCGAAGGAATAGAGGTAGCCGTATGAGTAGGTATGGGTGATGGGGTTAATATGCTTCTACTGGGCACCAAGGGTTGACGCCTTTTGTGGTAGTACTTCAGAGGACTCAGTAGTGCACTTCGACGCTACAAAGACCTCCTTGTATGTGTCATGCACTAACCGCCAACCCCACCAAGCTTTGGGCAAGACAACCTTCACTTGGCTGAACATTGGTCTAGACTCTACTAGACCAGGGCGAGTGACTAGACCACCTGGCCTGGACCAGGACCAGGAAGGACTAGACCAGGGACGAGAAGGACTAGACCGGGACGAGCACTGGGTGGACCAGGGCGAGAGAGGACCAAACCAACAAGGCGAGAGACTAGAACATCTAGATTAAGCTGTCAAGGGTGAAACTGGACCAAACCAACATGCTGCACAGGCGAAGCGAAGAAACCAGCTACTCAACAGAGTGAGACTTCAGTTGAGGTCCCACCGTGATCGCCAAAATGAGAGCACCTGTAGCGCGGATAATGTGTCGTGCTCTCTACAGTGTGGGTGCCCCTCAGTGCAATGTGAAACTCTCTCAAACAGAATGAAACACAGAAACAATGGATAACAACAGAGACACAACAGTGGACCAGAACATGTGGACTCGACTAACTCAAAGAACCATGTACAGACTCTGGCGTGGCAGCACACTCAGCTCCAGCCCAGGAATCACAGGTACAAATGGAGTGTCGAGGCTCATATGTGCAGGGATGGTGAAGCAGTGCTCTGTGTAAGACTCCCTGCACTCTCGACGATGCTGGACCAAAGGTGAAGAAAAATGATGAGATAACCGACCGCTACTACTCATATGTACCACCGTAAAGAGCCACCAACGGCTCATAAATGTCAGCCATGTGGTGACCTGGCCACGAGGTCCACTAGGCCACCGTCGGTCGTCGGTAGGTACCCTGCCACGTGTCACTCGCAGACCAGACGTCCGTCCAGAGGGTCCGTCCAGTGTGAACCAGTCTCAGTGTAACCCACTGTCCAACTGTATGTCCTGTGAAGTGACACTGTAGCCCTGCTACAGCATGATTCATATGCACGCATTGTTCGAGTGTTTCATTCATGATCGTTTCTTGTATTTTCGTCAGTGTCTTTATGTGATCCCTTTTCCTAGGCAAGACATATTGTACGTTGAGCACGTTTCACTCATGAATGAGTACGAATGTATGCGGATTGTTCATGAAAAGCTGAAAAGTATGTATGTAAGGAAGTCACATTCCATATCTCTTCCTTGGCATGACACAGTTGTCAAAAGAGCACATGAAAGTATGAGCACCAAGCATGGGCATTTCCCTTGTGAATTGCCACAGTTAATTGCTTTAATTCATAAGAGAAAGATTCGATCTCATTGTTTGCGTGTGTGTGGTGAACGGTTTGGCACTCCGTCTATTGTTCATCTACATTGCATGCACAGTCTTTGAGGAAGACAAGATTTCTTCCACTCACTTTACATGGAATAGGTATGTTCATGGTTTTGTGTTGGAAATGGTTTCAGGCATTTTCAGCCATGGAGATTCTTGAAGAAGAAAGAAGCATGACTCTCGACAAAGTTGAAGCATTGAAAGAGCCACAGAAGACTTTGTGTCGCTTTCGGCGCGGCCCAAAGAAGCAAGCATTGCAGACCTTTATGAAGTTCAAGTACCGCACGACCCACACATCAGAGTGGGCCGGCGAAGAGTCCCTTCCAGGATTCCGGATGCTATTGGCGATCTGAAACCGGCCTGTTCAATCCAAAAAGGGCGGTAGACTTTACTTCAAACCTTGATTTAGCTTTCACCCATTATTAGTCGTCTATTTTACCTGTACTTTCAAGACACAACACGGGGGAAAGGGATACAAGCTGCTAGATTGCACCTGTATGAGTAGACGGACACCAGATTGGCCCCTAACTTAGGCGCCCCTTTCGGTATTTCTTTATTGTTCAAAAGAGGGAATAAACGTTGTGGTTCCCTACAAGCTGCCCCGCACAAACTCGGCTGAATTTCCACTGTTCCAGCCCGATTTCGGCAGCATAACTGTACTAGAACCCTTCACAGTCAGTATTCCCACGCATTGGCCGACTTTCCCGACGCATACGGGCACTTTGCAAAACCTGGCGAGAATCTGCAGCACGCTGAATTCTCTGTTTTCAGCCCTGAAAATGCGCCAGATCACCGGTACAGCGGTCCCCTTGCGTCCCCGAACCTCCTGGGGGTATTAGGGTCCGTTTAGGGCCAAAACCCTAAACCTGCAAAAATACACAGCAGGCTGTAATTCCCTGTTTTGGGCTCCGTTTCGCGTGCCGGTCGCATCCGTAGCAAGTCCTCGAGCTCCCGCACCTGTAGGGCTACTTGCCCTTTGAATCGGACGAGATTTCTGGCGTGAAACCTCTCCGAATTCACCTGTACCTGCGGGGGGATTAGCCGCTAGCTAATCCAGTACCTGTGCAAGAGGCTCTTGCCTCGGCAATCGCGCATGAACCCACACAACTGTACATTGGTCAAATGAAGAGCCCACTAGAGGGGCATAACATACTGCCAAAGGGGAGAGAGAGGGCAGTGCGTAGCGTGCAGGGCATCACTCCTGGCACCGCACTGTGCATAAGAGGGAAAGCAAGCACTCCATAGCTCTTAACCTGTGACCAATCTGAAAATGAGGCTCTCCCCCTCCTAAATTCAGCGCCACTTCTTGATGCATGAGGCAAGTGCACCAGAAGGTGCCACTTGGCACATTTATAAGCATTTTCCCGTTTTGGGGTTGCCGTCTAAAAATATCCCAACCGGTTGCCCAGTTGACTTCACGGCAGAGTAAGAAAATGTTCCCTTTGTCATTCAGAAGGTAATGACGTCAACACATTTTCAGGTCCCAAAATAGCAGTTCCCTAAATTTTAGGAGATGCTGCCATTGTATCTTTCTAGGTCATCCGACCCTCTATGTACACTGTGGCCACATCCAGAACTGAAATGTAGCCTCTGTAGCAAAGGATTCCACTTTGGCTAGTCAATGACCCCACTTGGCTAACCATAGTCCTTGTCCAACCTTAGTGCTCTCTTGCCCTCAGGCCTGGACTCCCTCTGGACAGTTCCACACTAGCTATGCAATGCAGGGCAGTTAGATTTCCCGAGGGGTGTTTCCAAAAAGTGAAAGTAAATAGATAATAAGAAAGAAATCAACAAAAAGGATAGATAGTAGTCACACGCTGGTGACACGATCTCCCTCGACGCCATACAGTTCGGTACCAGTACCTCACTTTGAAAAGGAGGGGATGTCAGGTGACACATCCAACCCTATGTGTCCGTGGACAAGCTACAGCACGACAAGGGTTCAGTCAGTCCAGTCGGTCTAGATTTAGAAGTGATCTAGCACTTTTGTGAGTCTATTCGTAGACCGTGCATGCCCAATCACTTGGTGTAGATGGATATCCTCTGGTTGCACACAGCATGATCATAAGCATTTCCATCAGAATCCTTCAGGGGAATTTCCAGTGTATTTAGCCTATTTTCCCTATTTTTGACATTTTTCACTTATTATTTTTAAGTGACTTTTGTTGGAAAGTAGGTAGGGCAAATTGAGTAAGTTTGTATATAAGCAAACCTAGACTAGCAATAATTGGCAGAAGAGGCAGCAGGAGCTCCACCGCTCAACATCCTGCTCCACCGCTCAACAGGCAACTTCTCAAGCAAGAACCCCTTGGTGGCGGTTTTCCCTCCAAGCAAAGATCCCCCATGCTAGAGTTTTCCCTCCACATCAGCCTAGCGTTTTTGATCCAAGGTTCCACCAAAAGCTTCAACAAAGCCTAGCGTTTTTCATCCCAGCAAGAAGTGCTACAATTTTCAGCCCTTGGAGATATTTCAGCAGGTCAAATTCAGCCTTTTCCCATAGCCAATTCGGCCCCACAATAGCCGCAGGATTTCAGCCCTAAAGACCAGCAAAATCGGCATTTTTCATAGTGTTTTTAGCCATAGCAAAATTCAACCAGCAACATTTTTGGACAACAGATAAAGAGTAGCAGGTTTCAGCCCTTAGATCGGTCTCGTCATCCCCGTCGTCGTCATCGATCTAGCCTAGACTTGCATCAGTCACATGCATTCAGTTTGTACCAGTTTGTGCAATCAATAGTAGACCACTCTCGGTAGACCACTCTCGCCGACGAGAGTGGGGCCTTTGGAGGAGGGTTTTACAACGTCTCTGGTGTCGTATTCTCTTCTCTATCTCTCAGTCTCATACACTTTCACGCACAGTGTCCATTCACTTTGTTCATATCCATTGCACTCTCTCACTAAGAACAGAAGGCTCTCCCTTCCATAAGAACAAAAGGAACCTTGAGCACAGTTCGGAGCACTCATCTTGAGCAAAGTTCAAACATTCATTCCGCTGCACCTTACACTTGAGGGAGACTGTAGGGAACTGAGTTAGATACTCCTTCAAATTCTCCATTTGGGTGGAACATTGAGGGTCGGAGAAAGTTGAAAAATCGTCCATGAAGATTTGAAGATGATTGGTAGGAGGGAATAAAAATGATGTAGATTGTACGATTGAAAGGAGGAGCGTTTTTCGACCCAAAAGACATTCGAGAATAAATGAAAATGCCCCATGGAGTCATGAATGCGGTCTTAATCTAGTCAGCACGATGAATGTCCACCAAGTGATTGTAGCCGCTGAAACCATCCATAAAACTGTAAAGTATGTGGCGAGCCACATCTTCGAGCGGTGAGAGCCATTCGGGATTGCTACCTTGTTCAAAGCGCAGTAGTCGACGCATACACGGATTTTATTTGATTACTTCTTGGGCACTATGACCATGGGTGACAGCCACTCGGAGTGCTCCATGGCACAATGATACCTTCTTCTTCCATTTTCTCTAGCTCTAGTTTGACAGCTTCTGCATACTTGGGGTTGAGCTTGTAAGCACGCCCGCTGACTTGCTTAGTCTCCCTCAACCAGAGGGGTAGTGTGGAGTCCTAGCTCTGGCGGATCCCTTCCAAATCTTTGTAAGGCCAGAGGAAACCTTCCTTAAAGGAGTGCATAAAAGAAACTACTTGGTCGAGCAACACCGGGTGATCCCACAGCCAAGCGGCTAATGAATGGGCTCAGGGTTGTCAGAGTCACCGAGGTTGACTTCCTTGATAGGTTCAAGAGGGGACACTAGCGAGGTTTTCTCAGAAAATGAGAGCACCTGTAGCAGGAAAAGTGTGCCCTGCTCTTTATTGTGGGTGCTCCTTAATGCAATATGCATGAAACCTCATTGCAACAGAATGAAAACACTATCGAACAATGGAACAAAGCAAACTCAAAAGACACAACAGCAGACTCAAAACTCAATGGAACTCAACTAACCCATGGAACCAGTACAGACTCTGGCTGGCAGCACACTCAGCTCCAAGCCCAGTACTCACAAGTACAATGGGGGTGTCGAGGCTCCAATTGTGCAAGGAGAGTGCAGATGTGTTGTGCTAGTTCTAAGACCCAATACTCTGTACTCATAGAAAGTATGATCATGCTCCCCCGGCGACTAGAACCAACTAAGCATATATACAATGCTAAAAAGCAGCCAACTAAGGAGACACACGACACACAGATATGGGTGGGGAGACTCAATAGAGTGAGCAGCCCCCTATACACTTATGCTATGTATAAGGTATACAAGTCAATGGGCGTCCAGACTCTGGGCAGCCGGGCAAGGCACAGACACCTATACCCCAACAACCTCCCACTTAAAGGCGACTGTGCCTTTAAGCAAGGGAACCTAGTCTAAAGACTACAAAAGGTGAGAGAAAACCGCTCTCAACCGATGCCCACTGGCTGGCTGGCTGTGATCGTGTGCATCCGGCTGTCCTGCTCCTGTGTAAGTCCATACACCACCAGACGTACCGCACACGTACTGCAAGTATGTATGCAATACCTGCATATCTCCCTCGTACACTATGCCATCATCAGTCAACAAATGACTGACAACCCCAACTGCAAATGCTCTCACTGCAGCTGCGATATCCGGTCTCAAGATCAACATCTCATACATGAGACCACCGAATGCCAATGCAATGCTAGCGGGCCCTGCTAGCTCTACGGAGCATGCATCAACATATATATCCCTGGCAATAGGCATCTCTGACTGACAAGGCGTATCAGCCACATGCATCTCCTGAATGTCCACAAAAGACGCATCAACCTGTCGTGCAACCTCAAAGCAAACAAGCTGCTCTAGGTGTCTGCTGGAAGACATATCCTGCACAACTATATCCCCATGCTCACTGTCGAGCATAGAAAGTAATGATTGCATAATCGCTGACATCTCAGTCTCCTCTGCAATCATCCACTGCAAACATGACCACTCAATCTGCTGTGACTCACTAGAGCTCTCATGCTCTAACTCCGTATGCATAGACTCTTGCACAACGTCCTCCTGTCGTGACTCACTAGAGCAAGACCGCTCTACCTGTCTATCCTGCATAGAAGTATCTCGCACAACTGACTCTCTGCTTTTCTCAGTCACTAGCAAAGCATGCATGTCTGACTCTGTCACCTCTCTGTGTGACTGCTCAAGTCGTGCCCCAACTGTGTGCACAACGAGCTCACTACTCTGCACTCCATGCAAAGTACCCTGCAACCCACAAGCAAAAGAGACTCGCCTGCTCTCTCGCTGTCTACCTGGCTGCGTGATCACAGAGACAACACCGTCTCTCCCGTGATCCACATGCAATGGGTAGCCTGTACCACTCCTGGCACCTCTCGCAATCACTAGCGAACCCAAATGCATCACAAAATCTCGCTCTCGTAGCGAAATCTGACATCCACAATCTCTAAGCTGACCAATCGAGATCAAACTCAGTGTCAAATCTGGTATATAGCGCACATGTCGTAACAAGTAAGATGCACCACTCGGTAATGATAGTCTCACATCTCCTGCACCTGCTATCGCATGCACCGATCCATCGATCAAACGTACACTGCCAAGCATCCCGCTAGAATAGCTACAAAACCATACACGATGCGGCGTGACATGAAACATAGCATCTGCATCTAGCAACCACTGCGAAGGGAGTGCACTATCCACATGTATAGCATCTCGTGCATAGCTCGAGGTAAAAGTGACATCCTCGTCACTAGTATACTCCGACACTACATGTGCCTCAACTGTCAAAGCAACTGAGTCCATGGCATCACTACATACATCTCTGAGACTGCCATGTCTCCTACGATGTCGCATACGACGAAAACAACGCCGTCTAACGTGTCCAAAATGACCACAATACCAACATGTCACCTGTCGACGTGCTCGTGAATGTACATGTCTCACACGAGTCCGTGATGACTCAGATCTATCATACATATCATGTAATCTGCGCCAAAGTGCTCTCGAAGTAGTCTCATACATAACAAGAGCATATACAGATTCCACAAGGTGCAAAGAGAGCGTAGATAGTGCCATCTCCTCTAGCTCCTGCCACTGATCGTCAGACATGTTTGAAGGTCTACCTGCATCACCACTCAATGGTCGATGCAACCCTCGCTGTGTCAATGCATCAAGCATACACTCTCTCCATGCCGCAAAGTCTGACCCATCAAACATGCGCATCTGTGAGAGGTCACAATCTGATCGATCACCTGTCTTTGCCATGAGCACAATGTAGCAAACTAGAAAGCAAAACCACCTCACCAACAACACCTGAAAACTGTCTACCAATATGGCCAGAAACACAATGTAAAACCTGTGAGACACACTCCAAAATAGAGCTCCCGCAATGTCAATACAAGCCTCGCATGCTCTAGTATCACACTGCAATCTGTGAGCTAATCACCAAGCCCACACTGTGCGGTATCGATGCATACACATGCACAAATCTCCCACCTGCAGAGAACACCGCACGCAAATGCTGAGTGCAACCCGCAATCTCTACCTAGATCGCATAAATGATGCGCATAAAACTCTTGGGAAAATTTCGCCAAAGTTTCGATGCACAATGGCTATCAACACAAAATAACCGTTGTCCTGCAAGCTCAATACAATGAGCAATCAATGCGCATCAAACTACACTCAACATACATGCATAAGCTTTGCAAAACTATGGCAAACAATGCTCGAGATCACAAGACTCTCCCACCCGAGAGTAAACCACTGTCTCAAGCAAAGAAAGATACACAACTCCTCACTCTTGCGAGAGTGGATACAAAAAACACAAAACTGTGTCCGAACTAACAAAACCTGTCAAAGTGAGAGTAAACACTCGATCACAAACTATGGCGAGAATCTGGGAAAAATCCAACAGAATTTCCCCTGAAAACTGAGCAAAAAACTCAAGTACAATCTCTACCATAAACCATAACACTACTCAATGCCAATGAGTAGAAATGCCAAAATGGCTCCACATTTTCACATACAATGGCAATCCGCACTCAACGTACATCAACGGAGTGACTGCGCATAAGCAAACGCCAAAAGATTTGCAATCCGGAAACTTGATCAATGCGAAAACAATGCTCTCAAGAGAGCTTACCAGCACTTGAAAGTGCTCGCCAAAATGCATATATGATGGGTATCAACCATGCGCCATAACCATATGCAAACCATTCGCAAAGACCATGAATCCAAGCACAAAATCACTGCCAAAGTATCCTGTGAAAACCAGTGAAAGAAGCTCCACCTGTGTGCTCCAAAAACCTGCGTCTTTCAAGAGACCACCTCGATGGTGTGTAAACGCCTCCGTACTTCGTTGCCCAAGTCTACCAAAAAACCCTCAAACCACAAGCTTAACACAAGCTGCAATTGCATCTTCAGCTCAGAATTTATGCACTCAACTTCAAGTATCTCCCGTGCTTCCAAAAGTGCATCAAACTCGCACACAATGCGACAACAGAAAATCTGGAATTTTTGTATACAGTCAGTCTGAGCTGAATATCAGCAAAACGGTGAGGAATTTGCAAAAAGTTTCTTCTGCAAAGTTGTAGACCACGTCGAAACGGATGGGCATGGTGGACAGAATTCTTAGATCTACATTCTACAAGGAGAAAAACGAATCTGAAAACAGTGCTGCTGCGCACACAGTTTTAGGGCAGCACCTTCACTTACACACAATCTTCCTCACTCCTTTCTGAGCTTCCACAAGAGCATACATCACTCTCAACTGAGCTCACAAGCTCCCATTCCATTCTCACAGCAAGTCTTCTGCTTTCTTAATCTCTCTACCGTCGAGAGAGAGCGAGCTATCGCCTCGAAGCTCTCAAAGCCGTCGTGCTCTCCGCGGTCACCATAGCTCTGATACCAATTGAAGGGGATCGGGGAGCACCACAGACGGAGAGTGAGAGAGAGAGGAGACACACGACACGCAGATATGGGTGGGGAGACTCAATAGAGTGAGCAGCCCTCTATACACTTATGCTATGTATAAGGTATACAAGTCAGTGGGCGCCTAGACTCTGGGCGGCCGGGCAAGGCACAGACGCCTATACCCCAACACCAACCGCTAACACAAAATATCCCTGAGAGTTCAGCTACGTCTATCTCTAAACAGTGGTCGCAGTGAACTGGCCACGGTGTCCACTAGACCACTCGTGTGTCTGCCACGTGTCACTCCAAGTGAGAGTCCACCCAGTGTGAACCCAAGACCAACCGTAATTGTCCATCCCGCCACAAAATCACTCACCGTCTCAGTGAGAGAAGACAGTGAAAACTGCTATGAAGACCAAGATAGCTGAAGAATCTGCATATTTATAATAAATGCTGAGCCAAACTCTCCAAATCATGTCAACAAGAGGACAACCTTAAACTGTAATTTAAAGATCAATCTCGCTCATTACATGCTAAGTGAGTAGGGTAGGGCAAGAAGAGTGTAGGTAGGGGCGAGCAAGGAGTAGGAAGGGGCAAGTGCTAGGTGGGTAGGGGCTAGGGGGATGGGTAGGGACGAGTAGGACAGTAGGGGGTGGGTAGATGTGAGTTGAAGGGGGGGAGGGGGGGGGGATCTGCGAGCCGTACAATCACTGGTCTTACCAGAAGTTCACAAGCCTATCTCTTTCAAAATTAACAATGCTTGACTCTTCTATCCATAAGGAAGAGGCTAATCTCATCTTTTGGGACATAGGCCATAGCAAATATGGTTGTCTACTCAGCATCTGCCAAGGTGCTATAGGGACTTGGTCTGGCAGCACCGGGTGATCCCCCATCCATACAGTCGAAAGACAAGCTGAGGGTTGTCAAAGTCGTCTAAGTTGACTTCATGTATTTGGTCCGGACAAGGCACTACTGAAGATGTCTCTGTAGATGAATAGGTGCCACTTCTTGGAGCTTCGAGACCTCGAGCTGGTGTCTAATCAATATTGAAATCAGCATATTCTTCTTGTAACATCCTTGGGGAAACTCATCGAAGGGAAGTTCATCAGAGACAGAACAGAGCTTTGCCATGGTCTAGGAGTCAAACACAAAGGAGGTTGAGAGTTGGGGGAACTCTTGTAAAGGAGATTTCTTGCCTCTTCTATGGTCCTTGATAGGCTCACCAAGCCCATAGACTTCCATTGTAGGAGCATCTAAGTCATCAGGTTCTATGACCTCGACACCTGCTTCTGAGTTAGGCAGCATATTGGCCAGCTATTGTAAGGACATTGGAAGATGGGGTATCCTCAAGCAAGGATTGAATAGAAACCACATAACACGGCATAGACTTGGTAGCTTCCAATCACTCAAGCAGGTCTTCCTCTCGCCCTTCAGGTGGGGTAGGCTGTTGGAGTTCGGGGTTGGACCCCAGTGACAAAGAACGATGATGCACCATTGGATCCATCCCCCTTTCAAGGCGAATAGGTGTCATTGGGGAGCTATGAGTATGTATCCACATGGCATCATTTCCTTAATCATGTAGCGCTTTAGTGTGCCGCAACCATGTGGGGAAGACGAACCACAACAAAATTCAAGCTAAAGGTGAAGTCTGGTACCTAGAGAGTCACCTTGTCTACTATGTCCAATGGGTAGATTGTCCCCTGGTCGGCCAAAGTAACTGTGAAGGAGGCGGGTCAAGCAGGCTGCAGACCTAATGCCAACATAGATGCCAGATCCACCAGCCACTATCACAACTGAAAATTGACGTCCCAAGACGAACACAGTGAGGCAAGGGCTTCTATAATCATTGAGGAGAGCAACGGGGTAGGATATCATATAGGACTCTAATGGTTGCACTGGGAAGTCAATCGCCACTAGGACCTGCTCTAGGGTAAAGCGACTGAATAACTACATCACTTTGAACATCTAGCAGAAGCATGTCATAGAGCGACACTTGCTGAAAGGTATTCTTCAAGATAGTTTCCGCTGTAGATTTTTCTCTTTGGATCAGTGTCTTCTTTGTAGCCCCATTGATATCAGAGAGCAGAGAATTCGGTCCGCCTCTAGCACTAGTGGATGGCTTGTCAACTGCGGGAAGAGGTGTATTCATTGGAGCTGTTGGAAGATTGAGGCTGAGGGCTGCCCTTTGTGCCCGAGTAAAGACACCATCTGGCTCCTCTACCAGTTGCAACTTATCTTGAGGGGCAACCACATGGGCAGAAGGAGACGGTTGAAGGATAGTGCTAACTGCTATCAGATTGATCTTGGAAAAGGTGAATTCAGGTTGGCTCTGACTTGGGCTCGAAGATGTTGATGCGCATTGTTTTGGACAATCCTTTCTATTGTGATCCTTAGCCTCAAGGTAATGTCGGCAAGGAGGAGACTCTTCTAGCAGAGGACATTTGCTTTGGTAATGCCCATATTCGCCGCATTTGTAGCACAAAATGGGCCAATTGGATGGGCGAGTCGGGGGACAAGGTGGTCTCTGCGCCTGCTGCATGGAGGTGGATATTAAGGTGTAGAAGATCTGAGGGGCTGAGGGAACATTAGCATGATAAAAGTTCTGAGATGGAAAAGTGCTCTACATACCTTGCATAGAGGGTGTACTCAGCAAAGGTGGCATGTAGTCTCGATCACCTTGCAATTCTTTTTGCAATGCATTCCTCATGCGCTCACACACATCATTCTTTCGAGCTTCCACAGCCTCATACATCTCTCTTGCCAGCTGCTCCTCAGCTCTAGCTATGAGCTAGATGATTTTACTCCCCAAATGAACTTGCCTGACAGACTAGTTAAAGAAGTACCTTAAATTGAAAAATAATAAATAGGCTAAGATTTGGGCATTCACTTGTGATGCATAGCTTCAACATTGTCGAGGTCCTAGAGGGCAAGGTAGCGCCTCAACAATAACTTTGGAGAGAGCGAGTGTTGAAACCTTTTTTTCTTATTTATTGAAACTACTTGTTGGCATGTCAAAGATGTTTATTAGGGTCCTCACGAACAACACCGAAACAGTCTCTTTTGGCAGCCATTTATCAAATGCATGCTGAGACTCATGAATATACTATGCACTCTTAAGCACTTTATCACTCAAATGTGTAGACCACCTGAAAAGCCAGTGAAGTTTGTATGGGATGCACCTGAAAAGCCAGTGAAGTTTGTATGGGATGCACCCAGGTTCAAATCGAGTCTACAACTTTCGCATTCATCTTCTTCTGTTCACATGGATGTTCAACACGCCAAGTTTGCTTTTCTGCCACAATTCACATACATCAAATCGTAATGGTATAGTTTTGGTATGAAATCTTCTGGACAGTTTCATAAGAGCCAAGACCATGTAAACTCTACCATGGTATGGTAATATCTATTGCAAACTTATCATCTGAATCGCAATAAAGCTTTCTATTGTGCATGAGCTCTAAACCATCATAATTTAGTAAGACCACAACAAACACAAGCTGAAGGTCTCTGTTGCAAAGTTATCATCTGAATCGGAACAAACCTTTCGATTGTGCATTTGCACTAAACCATCTCATTTTAGTAAGACCACCACAAACACAAGCTGAAGGTGTCTGTAGTTACGCTACTTGGATTAGTGGCATTATCATCTGAATCAAAACAAAGTACTTGATATCCATTCCACTGTAAGCATACACATTGCTATAAATATACATCTCACAATTAGAGGGACAAGTTGGCGCTTGTCGATATGTTGGACACCCTTATAATATGATGCACATCCTCACAATGGTTTTGCATACAAAACCAAATTAGAAGCCAAAAGTGACATATAACAAAAGAACAGTTATAAAGAGTTTACGATTGGCAGAAAAGGAGACTATTTGACAGACACCTTAGGATTATCATGCTCAATTTACATTGTGAATTCTGAAAACAACAAAGCTAAACGTTCTTGCCATTGAGAATATCTAGAAGGTTTTTAATCTTTCACAGAGTGCCAAAGTATTCTCAACAAAATAGCAAAGTAGAAAAAAAACCGCCAGTAGGTGCACCATATGATGTCAATAAGAAACACTGCCCATAATTAATATGTTATATTGTCACAAATGAGAGGTTACATCAGTACCCGAGTACAGGTTAGAATTAAAAAGTTGGGGCTTTGGAAGCTCAAAGTGAAGATGCAGATGGGAGCCTTGTGTCACCATAGACTATGAAGCAGCAACAGATACAGTCTCTGCAGGCACTGGCAATGTATCACTCTCAGAGATTTGCGGCGTCACATCTGCAGCATCTACTTCGTCCTCCTCTTGCCAGAGTACAGGCAATGCCTCTTTCAAAGCATGGACACTTTCAATGCAGGCAACCCCTGGAACAGAGCTTCCAACCACAACGCCACGCAAACCAGCAAGTTTTGCTCCTTCAATATTTCGCCGACTGTCATCGAAAAAGAGAGATTTGCTTACATCAACGCCCATGATGCGAATTGCATGCTCGAATGCCTCCAATGACGGTTTACATACAATGCGGGTAGTGGCATTGCTATTGAGGGTCTCAAAGCAGATGACTGTCTCGAAGCAATCCTCTATCCCGAGCCTGGAGAGCACTTGACAGGCATGAGCACGATCCGCATTGGTGAACACAAGCTTCCTGT
The DNA here is from genome assembly GCF_014529385.1 of Adiantum capillus-veneris. Classification (NCBI taxonomy): domain Eukaryota; kingdom Viridiplantae; phylum Streptophyta; class Polypodiopsida; order Polypodiales; family Pteridaceae; genus Adiantum; species Adiantum capillus-veneris. The sequence continues at coordinate 35,162,296 of NC_140943.1, read as the reverse complement.
GGGGCAAGCTTAATAGAAGGTCACGGAGCACGGGCTCATGGTGCAGGGCATGGTAAGGGAGAGGGCCATGTACGAACTGGTGGTACTCGTCGAAGTTGAAAGCGTATCCAAGAGCGACAAGGCCAGCCATGGTGGTGCCGTGGTTTTTGTAGAGGGTGAGGCTGAGTTGGAGGGCTTCATGGGCGGGGATGCCCAGTCGCTGCACCATGAAATCGATGATGTTTTTGGAGCAGGCGGCAGAAATGCCAGAGCTGAGGGGATAGAGGGTGTCGTCCAGATCGAAGATCAGGCACTCCATCTTCTATTCTGCTCTGTGAAGCTCGCCAACGAGAAGAAGAAGCGAAGATGGATGCCCCTTTCAACGATGTGGGGAACAAATTTCAACGTGAAGGGGCGTGCCAACCCCAGCTTTATGTGCCACGCGTCACATGCCTCGTGTGAAATTAACGTCTTTTGGCTTGGTCGGCAATGGAGATCTTTCTCGTCACTAAATGACACCTCCACAGGGAGGTGGGATCAATGGCCCACAGTAAGCATCACGAGGCGGGTGCAATCCGGGCCGTCCGATCGACATTTAAACTAGGTGTGAACTAAGCGTGAACTCGGAGATATGTGCACCACACCAAATTTGATGTGAACTCGGTGTGAACTCGACGTGAACACAGTGTGAACTGAGGAGGGCATGCACACCACACCAAATTTGGTGTGAACTCGGTGTGAACTAGGTGTAAACCTGTCCGCGACGTCGTGATCTATAAACTTATCCCCCACACCTCTTTAAACGAGCGCGCGTTAGCCTAGTGGTTAGAGTCAATCCCGTGGGGGAGAGGGTAGTGGGTTCAAGTCTCGGATCCGAGAAAGTGGAAATCTTTTACATTCCGTAGGCAATCCAACGGTCACGATCAACTGGTGATCATGAGCCATTGATCCCACCTCCAAATGGAGGTGTCAATTAGTGACGAGGATCCGCCTCCCCGGTTCACAAGAGAGCCGGTGCGAAGTGGTAATGTTTGTTGACTTTGAAGATCAGGCACTTCAGCCAATGAAAGCAACTTGCACTCTCGCTTCATGCAATTTCTGTTGAAAAGGAAGGCGGAAGTTTGCAATTTTCGAGGGGGATGGTGAGGGGAGGGGGGGGGGGGGCAATTCATCGTGGGCCCAAAAAAATGTTTCCTTTAACCAATCTCTACAGCGCACGTAGGGTACACAACCCTGCCCATTTCTTTGCATTAGGACCAAAAACGACTCAAAAAGGGCTGTTTGTTAATCTAAGGATTAAGGAATAGTCCAATAGTTATTTGACACGTATACAAAAGTATGGCACTCTTGTCTCCTCTATCGTGGGTTTTGGTGGTCCTATTTTGACGGAGAACCACTAAATATTTTGATCACAAAGCTGAAACTGCTATATTTAGGTGCTTTCGGCGAAAGAGCTCATTAAATTTGTGGCTCAAAGCAATGAAGTCTCGTCTTTTATTCTATTTTATATTTCACAAAAGCGTTGTCAAAAGATACGAAATCTATGTCAGAAGGCTCTCAAAACAAGAGCATTAATGACAAATCACCTACTTTTTTCAAACGTATACCTTTCTCGCTCTCTAGTTTGTGAGAGGTTTTAGTTTCTCTAGTTTCCGTCTATACTTTCTTTCTTCTCTAATCTCTGAGTTTCCATGGCGTCTTTTGCACGTCGCCCTTCACATAACATAACTTCTTGTGACTTTCATAACGTTAGAGAGGATGGTCTTTGGAAGTCCATATCTTTTCGTGTGAATGACTGGGTAACAATGCTTCCTTCATGCAAAGGTGTACACAGAGTGAAGAGAACTAAACGCGATAAAGTAAAAAACCATTGGACAGTTCGTGTTCTTGCTTTCAAAGTGACCGACAATGGCTGGCTAGCTAAGGTTCAACATGTGTACATGGCCAAGAATATGGTGTTAGACTGGGAAGAACATCCCACACTGCATTCTTACTGTAAGTACAAAAAAAAACTATTTGATACGGTGAATTTTTTTCATTATCCCATTGTTTTTCTCATTTTTTGATTCCATTCCAGATATATTTCCTTCAACAGCTGTGGAATGGCAGCCTGTGGAGAGTCTGAGTGGGACGTTCAAAGCAATGCATAAAGGGATTGCAGATGCTATGTATGCTGACAAGCCACCTTTCTTTTACAAAACAATGGATTTGTTTGTCTATTTTGCAAAATACAAAGTTCCATCACGAGAAGGTGCATATGGAGAAGTACATCAGTTACCCGTTCCCACCATAAGTTCACTTGATTGGGAAGCTCCTGATGCATGTACTATATCAAGCTTCAAATCCAAGATCAAAGAAGACATCCTTAAAGCTATGTCTCCAGGCAGGATATCAAGAAGGATTAAAATTCAATGGTTCTTGCCTATACATGTCTTTGTGGTATGTTTCAAAACAATGGATTTGCAGAGGACAAAGACGATGTGGCTTAATATAAAACTTTCGATGACTGAACTTGATAATGTTCTTGGAGATGGATGGAGCACCAAAGAAACTTTCCATATTGGTGACAATATTAGTTGTAGAGTAAGCCCAAATTCTATGTCTATCTCATATCAACTATGTCGTCAATCATTAGTTCTGGGCTACGACTATAGGAGATGGAGAAGCAAATTAGGTAGCTGGGTTCCTCTCGACTCTGAGGAAAATTGTCCAAAGTTTGAACTAAAGGTCACAGTACATCCACACACCGAGTATAGAAGCCTGATAGTAACAACACATTGGAGACTAAATGATGTTAGAGAATCTCTTGAGTTTCTTGATGAAACATCTCCCGAGTATAGATTCAAAGTGGATGAAATTGTGGTGAGCACAAGGATGGAAAATTCAACCTCTTGCATCACATGCCTTCCCCCAAAAAGAGTTGTATTTGAGCCACTTGCAAGGACTTGAAAAAACAAGTTCAATATTGTAATCATTTTGCAAATATATTTATCTTTTCTCTACTTATGTTGTTTTAAACTTACATGACATCATGATACACATTTAAGAATCGACAGTTGGTATTAAGTATTTGAAGTACAAAATTATGAATCACCAAAGGGTATATATATATGTTCATATGGACAAAATGAACAAAAGTGTACATAGATTTTGTGGACTATTCAATCATGAAATTCCACTTTTCTTTTTGCCTGAGAGGATTCTGCATGCTCAAAGACCCTTTTCCTTTTGTGTTCAGAAGGGGGTGAAAGTTCAGGAGTGGGTGGTGGTGGTGACTTGGCAAGGATTGGTGCTTTGGACCCCTTAGGGCTTGGCACGGGTGACTTGGCAGGGGTTGGTGCTTTGGGCTCCTTAGGACTAGCTGTCTTGGGTGATTTGGCAGCTTTCTTTGACAACATAAATGGTAGCTTGAAAGGTGAGCTAGGTGCCTCCCCCTTATTGTTCTTAAGTGTACGACGCTTTTGAACCTTGAATTTCAATGGTGAGTGGAATGGATGGCCCTTTGTATCTGCTCTTTTTTTTTGCAGGGCTCTTAGTGGGACTCTTCTACTTGGCAGGGATCTTCTTTTTGGTAGGACTCTTCCCCTTGGCAGGGATCTTCTTCTTGGGACTCTTCCCCTTGGCAGGACTCTTCACCTTGGTAGGACTCTTCTTGTGATCCTTTTTCTTTGTATGGATCTTTGCAGGACTTTTCTTCTTTTGATCCATTTTCTTTGCATCCAAACCTTTGGTGCCTCTACCTTTCTTTGGTGGCAAAGGAGAATCTGGATCATTTGGATTTATTGATCTTTCCAAAACCATAGAAACAGCCTTCTCTCTCACCCACGTGACCCAAGACTCTGGATAGTCATGCAACTGAAAAAAATAGAAAAAGGAACTAAAGGACATGACATACATACATAAAACATCAAAATAAATACATGAACCACACTTACAGTGAGTGTAGTCATCCGGCTGAAGGAGTACGAGTGGAAGTGCGACGCAAGAGAGAGTGTGAGAAGAAGAGCACGACGATATGGTGAACTCGCTCTATTGTAATGTGTAGAGCATAGTGAGTTCTTATTAGGTTTTTACAAAAGAATATGTGTTCATACCTGGCGTCCCGCTCACTTACCTAGGCGACCACATTGGGCTTTATACCCCAACAACCTCCCACTTAAAGTCCAATGTGGTACTTTAAGTGTGAGAGAAGCTACTATACAAGCTAATATACAAGAGATGTAGAGAAGTGATGTACTACCCTACACCTAACTACTTGCGAAAATGCGCAAAGCTCTCTGAGGGAAGTCCTTTTGTAAGTAGATCAGCAGGATTTTCTGTGGTGTGAACTTTGACAAGCTGAAGTTGCTTATCCTCAAGCATTTCCCTGATGAAATGATACTTCACATCCACATGCTTTGTCTTTGAGTGATAAACTGGATTGCGAGCCAATTGTATAGCACTTTGACTATCACAATATAACACAGGCATCTCTTCTTTGATTCCCAAATCTGTTACTAGTAGATTAAGCCAAATTGATTCTTTGCATGCCTCTGATGCTGCAACATATTCAGCCTATGTAGTAGACTGAGTAACACAATCTTGTAATCTAGAACGCCATGATACTCCTCCACCAGCCAATGTAAAGACATACCCTGACGTAGACCTTCGGTTGTCTAAGTCAACTGCATAATCTGAGTCTGTAAAACCCTTTACACTTAGCTCCTGACTCCCATAGCATATACGCATACTCTTTGTAGCTTTCAGGTATCTCAATATTCCTTTCACTGCCTCCCAATGTTTCTTGCCTGGGTTTGACATGTATCGACTTACTACTCCCACTGCAAATGCAATGTCTGGGCGAGTAGCAATCATTGCATACATCAAACTACCCACTGCAGACGCATATGGAATCTTATCCATTTTAGCCTGTTCTTCCTCAAACACAGGACAATCTTGTTTGCTAAGTTTCACATATGGTGGCAATGGAACACTCGATGCCTTTCCCTTCTCCATATTGAAACGTTGCAAAACCTTGTCAATATACTCTGTTTGAGATAACCAAATCAACTTCTTTGATCTATCTCTCTCAATGCGCATACCAAGTATATGACTTGCCTCACCCATGTCTTTCATGTCAAACGATTTTGCCATCTTTGACTTCAAAGCTGATATCTCTTCCAAGTGCTTGCCAACAATCAACATGTCATCCACATACAAAATAAGGATCATCCAACTACCATCCTTAGCCTTCTTTGTATATAGACAGTGATCGAACTCACTACGTTTGTAGCCTTGAGAAAGCATAAACTTGTGGAATTTATGGTACCATGCCCTCGGTGATTGTTTTAAAACATAAAGACTATTTAACAAATGGCATACCCAATCTTCCTTGCCTTTCTCAACAAACCCTTCTGGCTGCTGCATGTAAATTTCCACATCTAAATCACCATGCAAGAACGTTGTCTTGACATCCATTTGGTGCAACATCAAATCTAATATGGCAACCAATGCAAGAAAGCATCTCAATGTAGTCATCTTGACCACCGGAGAGAAGACTTCATCAAAGTCAATGCCTTGTTCTTGCTTAAAGCCCTTGGCAACAAGCCGTGCTTTGTACTTTGGCTGACTATCATGAGCGGTGATCTTGTGCCTGTAAACCCATTTACAGGGTAGAGCCTTTTTGCTCCGTGGTAATTTAACTAGCTTCCATGTCTAGTTTTTATGCAGAGCTGTCATCTCTGACTGCATGGCCAATTGCCAATTCCCGGAGTCCTTCATTTGCACTGCTTCCTTGTAACATGAAGGCTCATTGCAATCAGTCAACATGACATAATTCATAGATGGAACAAACCTATCAGGAGGTCGCGTGACACGTCCAGATCTACGCACAATTGGTGGCTCAGGCTCAGCCACAACCTATCTTGCCACAATGGTAGCATTCTATGTCACTCTTGCCTTTAGCACTGCGGGACTTGCTACGAGACTGATTCCTCTTTCCACCTTTGTACTTTTCTTTGGTCCTTCCCCTGACAACTAAGGCTGTTCCTTTGCCTTTGTCCATTGTCTTTCTATTGGTTTCTTCAGTAAGCAGACTTCCTTCTACACCTGCTATGTTCAAACCATCTGGAGGTGCAGAATTACTCAAAGATGTGCGAAAAGTGTCCCAATTTTCCAGCAATGTGATCAATAGGAACATAGCTCTAACAGGTTCATCAAACTTGACACCTTGAGCTGACAACTGACTGTAGATTGTGTTGAATTCATTCAGATGATTGGACATAGGTGTCCCTTCTTTCATCTTCAAGTCAACAAGCTTTAAGCCAATATACCTGTGAAGCTGCACTCTGCTTATCATAAACATCACTCAGCTTTAACCATGCTTGATAAGCCGACATCTCGTCTGCTACATTGAAGTAAACGCTTTCTACCAAAGTCAGCATAATGGTAGAAAGTGCCAATTCATCCATTTCGCTCCATTCATCTTCGTCCATATCTTCTGGTTTTATCCCCTTGAGCTTTATAGGTTTTATCTGCTTCTTTTGTACCAACACGTGCCAAATCTGCTTCTTCCACAATGGGAAATTGGTTCCATCCAGCTTCTTGATATTGTAAAGAGCAGTGTCCTGTGATCCAGCCATAGCTACGCTTCACAGTAGTTTACTTTTCTGGGAAAAAGTCGGCAGGGTTTCCCCTGTAAACTGACCTCTGAACCAATATCAACCTGTCAAATGAACCAAGAAAGCTTCAGATTCTGCAGAAATTTTGGCAGAGTCTCCTTTGTAAAATGGCTCTGGTGTACTAAAAACAGACCAAAAACAGCTCAAAAAACACTGTCTCTCTGACACTATAAGCTGCGGGTAAACCTGTCCTGCACCTGTACTGTCTCTGACTGTCCTGCCACTGTCCTGTAAGCATAGACTGCGAAAATGCCTCAACGGCAGTAAAGCAAAGATGCAATCCCAACTGTCTAACTCACAGTCAATACATCCTAGCTGCCTATCTAAGGGTGCTCGAGGGATCGCTCCAAGACCTATATCACCGAAAGGATCTCAACATTCGAGAATCCCCCAACTCAATAAAACCTCACTCGACCCTTAACAAAGGCTGCAATAAATCTGACAGTACATAGACTTCCCACAAAGTCATACATCCACAAATTTCCCACTATATGCTGTAACCGCTGCGGCGGTTGTTTGCTGCGTGACTCACAGCCAGCAAACCCTCAACAAACATACATCATCTCTGACAATACATCCCATGTGGAAGTACCTGCAATGTCAGGATGAAATATGGAATATCAAGCAGCAAACACAAGCTACCTAACGAACTAGTGGATGTCGCCTACAGTCTGTGTGTAGATGCACCCATGTCGTATGTGACACGCCTCCAAGAACTGCGAGCCGTCCTTCGATGTGTAGACAGCCACAAATCAACACTCTGGGAGTGTCGATATCCTCAGCACCTGCAGTCGTAGGCCGAAAAACCCCAAATTTGCAGAGTCAGATCTGCACCTGCCGAGACCACGTAGTCAAAAATGGCCTGTGCAGACCTTTGTCGAAGCCGAACGGTGGCCGAGATGACCTCAGAATGAATTTTTGAGAACACCTAGCCATTCGGGCTTTCCCACAGGATTTGGGGCCATGTCTTCGCCTGTCGAATTTCACTCCAATCTGAGCTGGTGACTCTAGCCTCCTGCAGTGCTACCCCGAGCCTCGATCTGAGCTCTGATACCAGTTGAAGGAGTACGAGCGGAAGTGCGACGCGAGAGAGAGTGTGAGAAGAAGAGCACGACGATATGGTGAACTCACTCTATTGTAATGTGTAGAGCATAGTGAGTTCTTATTAGGTTTTTACAAAAGAATATGTGTACATACCTGGTGTCCCGCCCACTTACCTGGGCGACCACATTGGGCTTTATACCCCAACACCGGCACCTTGACTCAAGATATCTCCATGCATTTGCAAGCACCCTCCATCCACAAGATGTTGAGTCTATCTGTAAAGGCACTTTTTGATTGTAGTACTTGAAAGCTTCTATATTGTAATCCTTGTTTGTGGTACTCAGGTGACCAACAATAAGTTTGGCAGCACTGCAAGAAGACATTGAATCAAAAAGCTACTAATAGAAAACAATGGGCCATCATCAAGCATAGATTATGCTTCATACTTACAGTTTACTTTTCCCATGGATACTTGACAATGAATTCATAAATATAATATCTTTCTCCAAAAGATTGAAGATAATAAGACTCCAATTTCCTCTACAAAATAAAAAACAAATTAGCTAAGAATACCACAAAATGTCAAAAATAACATGTAAGGAGTTAAGAATTACCCTTCAACATAGGGGTATAATATGTAATTGCAGGTCAGCATGTTAAAATCATCAAAAAAACTTGAAAGGGTTCCTTGCTTGTTGAAAAGGCACTGTGTCACTAGAGGGTCAAGTATGGCAATTTGCATAGCTAGAGCCTCTGGAAGATCCCTCATAAGACACCTGGAAAAGGAAACACAAGCCACAATGAGCCCCTTGTGCCTGTCTGCCATGCACATGCACATTATAATAATTAGCAAAGCAACACACCTGAGAGAGATATAGAGCACAGTGTCACCAAGCTCAATGTTGGGATTTACAAGCATACTTGTGTCTTGAGGGAATATGTCCAAATATGCCTCAGTATCTCCAAACAAGGAAACATCCACCACCATTTGGCCTGTGACTTTTTCATAAAGAAGAGAGTTGGATGCTCTTAAAATTTCAGCTTGCTCTTTAAGGATAGCGTCCTCGGATATCATGTCTTGCTCCCTCTCAACTTCCTTTCCTGCTTTAATATCCTGAGACTTTCTTGTCTTGTATTCATGTGTAACATCCTCAATGACAACCCCACAATCTTTCTGCTGCCTCGAAGGAGGGATGTTTAAAATTTGGAAGGCTCTAAGATCCTCACTAGGAATGAGCTCAAGAGACTTATCAAACTTGTACCTTAGCCTTGACACAAGCACAAAATCTTTGCTCATAAGTGTGACCCTGTGAGCAAATGCAGCTGCAATGTAGCTATCATTCATAAAGTCTATGAGAAAATCCTCAGTAGCTTCCTAAAGGCACATCACAGCTTGAGACTTCCACCTCACCGAGACAAAAGTTTTGATATTCATCATGCTTACAAGTCTATCAGATATCTCTTTCACAACCCTCATGAAAGAGAGCTTTGGAAAGTAGACAAGTAGACTTTTGTGCTTTTCTTATTTCTCTTAGGGACTTCACCTGATAATTCAATCTCTTTCTGGCATTGGGCCTCTGAAGAGGTTGTGGAGGGGGTGCTTTCTCTGCATCTTTCTCAGCATCACCTATTTCTAGATCGGTTGGGGCTTGGTAGACCTTCCTTGCAGTTTGCTTAGTCCTGGCCATTTGGGTACAAGAACACACCACGCGACAGAGGGGTAGGCCACAACCTTCAAGATGTTTCTATCGCGCCGTGTGTGAAGAGAAGGATAACACGACGCGATAGAAGGCTGACAAAAGCTGTGGAAAGCGTCGTATGTGACCACCGGAACGTGCGAAAATAATATCACAAAACTGCCTGTACGACGCGATAGAGGGCGCAACCACACCCTAGAACATTGTCGTATCGCGCCGTATGCGAGGTGAAATCTTTAAGCCGAGAAGCCCCGTACGACGCGATGAGAGCCCCACCCAGCAGTTGCAACATACGCTTATCGCGTCGTATGGGAAGCCATGAATATTTGGAGGTAGAGACTACCACAACATTATAGAAGGCACACAAACACCTTTGGAAATGGTATAGAGCATCGTATGCGAGGTCAAATTTTTATGCAGTGTCGACCTCCCACACGACGCGATGAGGGGTTCACCGAGACTCTGGGACTTGCACCTATCGCGTCGTAAGGGACGCTTAGGAAGCGGTACAAAGTAGAAAGTGAGCCCACATGCCCAACAGTTCCGCTCGCGTCGATGAGAGGAAACTTGGTTTGGCTTAGTGGACGGATGACAAGTGTACGGGTAGTTCAGGACGACACGACGCGAATGTCGACTATAGGAGAAAGCACAAAATGAGTACGTGACAAGTGTTTATATACATAAATCCGTCCGTACGACAATCGTTGTACGCATGCCATGTGGCACGTGTGCATGGCTGACACGTATCACTAACGATCATATATCGGATATATATATAGCTTGGTCTCAAATTTTAAAAATGTTCCACGTTCACTTGTCATATGACGCGAGATATTATCTATTTTTGTGTAGTCCTTTTGCCTTGCACAATCTTATCTTTGCAAATTGCACATTGGTGGACTCTATCGCTTCTTGTTTGCCTTGTCACGTACAACGTGCAGGGAAGAAGTTCCCAAGGTTGGGTCGAACGCCTATCGCGTCGTTTGGTGTTGTTTTACGGTTTTGGTTGGCTTTGTCCCGCACGACGCGCAGGGAAGCAATTCCAAAGGCCAGGTCCAACGTCTATCGCGTCGTTTGGTCCGTTTGGTGTTTGTGTGACTTTGTCCCACACGACGCGAAGGGAGGCATTTCCGGAGCTTGGATCAAGCGCCTATCGCGTGGTCCGGTTTCGTTTTGGTGTGGTACATTGGCACTTGTACCTAGCTTCACCTGTCGACTTTTCCTCTACTATGATGGAAGGCCGAGAGGAGATTTTGGAGGAGAGTCCAAGTGAAAAACTATTGGTGGCTGTGATGGATGGTGGCGACATGGAGGTGTACACCAAAGCATATGAAATATTCAATCCCGTGTTTGATCTTGCAGCTTTGTTAGACCATTTGAAAGACTTCTTGGTAGAAGAATTCAAAGAGTTTGAAGAAGCAGTTGAAGGCAAGTGTTTGGTTTTAGATGGGAAGGCGTATTGTCATCTAACCGAATATACTACAAACTCAATTGAGAAGAGCAAAGTAACAAGGAGGTTTGGAAGATTTTCTAAGAAGACTTCCTTTGTTTTTCCACCTACCATTTCTTGTCAATTACATTTGAAACCTTGTAACCTTGTTCCAAAAGAAGTTTCTTTTCTTTTCTTTTTGTTCCTTAAAGTTGACATGCAAGGCAAAGTTGATGAAGTGAAAGATACAGATGAGGCAACAAATAAAAATGTTTCCACAGTTTTGCATCTTGAGAAAAGTGAAATTCTAGAAGAGGAGGAGGTTGATGTTGCAGTTGAGGAGCAGGAGAGTGCAAATTTTGATGTTGCTCAATTTAGAGCTAGTACTGTCATTGATGAGCCAACAGATGAGGTAGAGGTATCTGAAGCTTCCCTTACTATTCCAAACCTTCCCTACTTCTTTATCAATGGGAAAGAGTATATTCCTCTCCATCATATCCAGTGTTTGCTTAATATGAGGGAGGACTCTTGTATTGCAACCATTTCTGAAGCTTCTGAGGTGGCCAAAGATTTTATTGACACAGAAGAAGAGTCAAAAGAGGAGTTTTTGGCACTCGATCTTCATACATCCAATAAAGATTTTTTGCCTGCTCCTGATGCACTTGCTCTATGCATGAGAAGAGTGGAAGAGGAAAAACCTTCCCTCAAAGATGAGGATTTTGAGAAGAGGCTTGTTGAGCTTGACATCCAATCTTTTGGCAGAGACTTTAAGCTGAAAAAATTTGGAAAGGAAGTTGACATAAGAGAGATGACCGGATCATGCAATCTCCTTCAAGAAAAAGTCATTGCCGAAGATGAATTGCAAAAGGTGATCCTACTGAAATCTTTCTTTTTTTCCAAGTTAGTTTTAATTACTCATTGTCTTGTTTTGCAGATTGAACTCCTTGACAAAGAAAATTTTCTTGGAAGAGCTAAAGGCTCTAGAGGGAAAGCAATAGAGGGCTCTTCAAGAAGGGATGCCTCCTCTCTCATGCACTACATGCCTACATTGGATAGTACCACCTTCTGTGCTTTCCACATGCAGTATTCTGAAGATCCTGAGTTGCCAATGTTTGCACTGAAGATATTGTCACGGTTTTTAGGGTACACTCCCCTTCAAATCAATGCAAACAAGATTATGCTACTTGAGAGAGCAGCAGCACTTCGAATGTTTGGATATGCTGCAGGATTCAATGCCTCAAGAGCAGGATACTTTCTTTGCTACTCTAGCTATGCAGCAGCAACTGAGGAGACAAATGTCAACCTTCTTGGGGGCTATAAAAGAAGAAAGTTTTTGAGATATAGGGGTGACATGCCTGGAGATATAAAAAAAATCAAAAACTGATGTAAATTTGACAATTTTTTGCACCAAAATATCTTTTTTGAATTTGGATCTCTTTAGAAAGAAGTACAAAGTTTCAAAGTGAAGCATTAATCTCAGATCTGTGGTTGAGCAGCATGGTTGTTTGATCTCATCCGTTGTAATTGCCTCCTATAGAACCAATTGAAAAATTCCTTTAGTGCATTGCTCCTTCTTTGTCCACCTCCCTTTCTCGTACATTTGAAAAAAGAAGTCCTCGCTTGATAGTGAGATTTTTCCATTCCCTGAGTATTCCATGTTGCAAGGGGTCCTTGTTTTGCAAAATATGGTCCATGCAGGTACAGAATATGCTAAAAATATAAAAAAAGTTAGTTGAACTCAATAGGATGCAAAGTAAAATACTATCCAAACTTTAGAAAGTAATTGAATACTCACCAAGTAATATGTGATGTCTTTTTCTCCCTAAGCATCTGTAATAGCAGTTATTAAAAGCTTTATTGTCTTTTTAAAGTCATCTGCATAAGTAGCAGAGCTAACTTGTTGTCTCAAAACTTTCAAAAAACTATCGAGCTTCTTCCACACTTCCATGCGTTTGTTGGCTACATCTGGTCTACTTTTGACATTGGTTGTTATAACACAAAGATCCTTCTAGCAGTTCCACATAGCATCAACTTGTTTGTTGTCATGGTTACTCAAAAATCTTCTGGCTTTTTCTCCACCCATTGAAACATCTTGCAAAACATCACCGGTTCCTTTTGAAAGAGTGGGATCTTTTTTTAGATGCACTTGACCACCATGAAAACCCATTTGAGAGAGCAAAGCCTCGCATTTTTCTATGCACTCGTCTGCAAGTTTATTTGGCTTAATAGAATATGCATAGTCAAGATGGAGTCGAAGCAATTTGTCCAAGATTCTAATCTCTACATGCATTGTGCATATATGTACATTTTTTAAATCTATTGTTAGAATTGGATCCCAAATCATAGAAGACGATGGGTAGTCGATGACGTTAACACTATTCCTCGATGGTGCTCTTCCAACCTCGTGTTCTGCAAGCCATCCTATTGTTCCAATGCTTGCCATGCAATATAGACATGGATACTTGGTATTGGCACCTCCACATACACCAAACATGCACTTTAATGCTTTTAGGTTGGCACTCAAGTACCATTCTACAAAAAAGTCACCCATGCCATCTACACAGAGTTTTTCACCTGCATTTTGGTCCTGTATAACAAAAGGGATATCGGTCTGCAAAAACAACCATTTCAATGTATCATGATTTTCTACTGGTATTTGAGCTGCTCCGATCCACCAAAGTTCCATTTCTGATTGAGTTTTGTGGTATGGGGAATCAAGCTTACCCTGGCTATAGTCCAATGCTCTATTCATAAGGGATATGGATACTCTTTCCATTTTTTGACATTTTTGAATTTGAGCTTCATCCAATTTCAGAACAAATATAAGTTTTCCTTCACAATCTACTTCTTGCATATTATAGTATCTCACCATAGTAGATTGAACATTTTTTATACTCATCCAAATGTTATTAAAAACATTATACTCAAAAAAAGATTTTTTTTTCTGTTTTTCATATGGCATCGTTCCTTCTATATGATAGTACTCTCCAAAATGTTCGGGTATTTCTTCGTTTAATAGAGTCCTAACTTTCCCAACATTATGAGGCCTAAGCAACCCAAAAGCTTTAATCTTGTAATACTTTAAAACCTGAAACCAGGTTTTAGAGATGGCCCTGTAACCCCTTCTACTCACCCCCACTGTGTCACAAACTTCTTGCATTTGAGAAGGTTGGACTAGTAAACCCATATCTTTCAGTAAACTTTGAAATACCAATTTTTTCTGAGTTTGATTTTCAGGAAGTTTCAAAAGTTTAAGAATATCACTTTTGTTCATTACCTCATTCAAAAATCTCACCTTTTCTTGACCATTGGACATATCAAATCCTAAAAGACTAGTCACATGTTCTCTAGTAATCTTTAATCTTTTTTTTCTTTGTCCAGAACCTTCTGTTAAGTTTACTACATCTCTCATTCGTTTTACTCGTGCTCTTAATCCTATTGGAGTTTCTTTTAAATTCCGAAGTTGGTGATTTTCTTGTTTTAGAGATGCTATTTGGTTTTCAAGTTCTAAAATTCTTACTGCATTTGAAGACAAAACAGTTTTGAGATATTGAATGTAATGTGTATGATCAATGTGTAAATGAGATAACCTAGAACTATATCCTAATAAGCCATCAACCCCATCACCAACAAATCTCATCAAATCATGAGGAGTGTTAAAAGATGGATACCTTCCGGTGCTAGGATCCGGTGGATACAAGCTCCCATCTGTCCATATATCAATGTGTTTCTTTCCCTCGTTGCGAAGTTGTTGTGCTTCATTTGCAGTTGTAACTGGTCTTTGATAGACACTCCGCGTAGTAGCATATTCCTGGCTTAGCTTAATGTTCAAGTGAAACTTGCGGTTATCACTAGTGGAAGATGTATTAGTCATTGTAAGTAATGAAGAAGAAGAAAGTATAATGAAAATAACGTAGCAGCAGAGAAGAAGGTGCATCAGAGAAGAAGAGAAAAAGCTCGCGAAAGGTGAGAGATTCAAAAGTGGAAACAACTATTTGCCGCCAAGTGAAGTAAATGAAAACAAATTTCGAGGTGAGCCACAAAGGAATGTGAAGAAAACGATATATTTTTGAATATTTAGAGATATGTACCTAGATACGCTTTAGATTGCGTAGATATGCTTTAAATGACCAAAACGGACAAATTTGGAGCCGTTTTGACCACAAACGGCTCTGCTAATTAGTACTTTAACCACGTCTCACTAGGAAGCCTTCCACATTAAATGTTGCAAAACCCAAGATATGTGCCAAAGATCACGGTTGGGATCTATACATGCCTATGCACTCTAGAAGTGCTACAAACAGAGGCGCAGAAGGACCTGCAAAAATACTGAAAACAACATACTTCAAACAACATATTCGCATAAGGCTGCTAATCACACTTGCACATAATCGGAGCTATACACGACTGGAGAGAGACAGAGAGCGAGATAGAGTGAGAGAGCGCGTGTAGGTGCACCTCCTAAAGCGGAGTGCTATTCCTAAAGCGGAGTGCTACACCAACACGACAAGAGAGAAGAGATGAGAGGAGAGAAGTACACAGGCATTGGGTGCAATCTCCACCCATGCAAGAGTGAGCATTTTCCTCTTGCATGTATTTATTTATAGATTTCTTGAATGCTCAAAGTGATTACATACTGGCCGACGATACATAAATGGCCATAGCTCATAAAGAGCACTTGAAACCTCATCGTGAGTAGTTGGGAGGGTTTGTCGCTACTCTTGTTGCATGCTAAGGTGATGTTGGAATCATTGCTGGCTATTGTTGTTGTGGGTGTTGACGACAATGCCAGTGTCGGCCCTGCAGTTTGCTGATTTTTTCCATGCGTTGATGTTGCACCCACGAGGGCTTGTCCTCTATGGAATTTTCTGCTCCGATAGATGATTGTTGGGTCAAGGTGTCACTGTCTCAAAATACTAAGGTTTCCCTTTATCCTACGTCCTTGTTCAAATCTTAACTATTACTACAAACGTAGGCGCGGAAGGCCCTGCAAAATAGTGAAAACAACATACTTCATGGCATAAAACAACATATTTGCATACCTGCTAATCACACTTGCACATAATCGGAGCTATACGCAAATGGAGGGAGACAGAGAGTGAGATAGAGTGAGAGAGTACATGTAGGTGCACCTCCTAAAGCGGATAGCTACACTGGCACGACAAGAGAGAAGAGAGGAGAGGATAGGAGATAAGAAGTACACATGCATTGGGTGCAATCTCGCGCCGTCCAAGAGTGAGCGTTTTCCTCTTGCACGTATTTATTTATAGATTTCTTGAATGCTCAAAGTGAATACATATTGGCACGCCATACATAAATGGCCATAGCTTATAAAGAGCACTTGAATAATAAAATATACATAAATGTGATTTCCTTTCACGTATTCCTTAGCTTTTTGCACATGTCACTTGTAATAAATAGTCATATTTTATTTTCATTATAGGAAGCACGTCATGCGAATAGAAGTGTTGGGTGAGAAGAACAATCCCTTTGTGATGCGCCCAAGATCGCGATCTATCAACATTGTTGCCTGCACCAGCAATGAGAGTAGAGTCGAGCAACCCCAGATGGTGTAGATTGCTATTGGCCATACATTGGAGCTAGTGCTTGTTAAATCACACATGCCAATTGAAAGCAACATGGATAAAGCCGGCATTCAAAGACACAGGCTGAGAGAGAGAGAGAGAGAGAGAGAGAGAGAGAGAGAGAGAGAGAGAGAGAGAGAGAGAGAGAGAGAGAGAGAGAGAGAGAGAGAGAATTCTACTCGCTCCTGTGTGTGAATACGTATGTATGTGTGTGAGAGAACAAAACATGAAATCCCAATTCATGACGTGAGAAATTGGTGCCCAAATTGGACAAGTCTCTGTGAGAAAGATTGTTGTGTGTGCACTTGAAGCTTATTCTCCTCTCTCTAGACTCAGAACAATATGTTTGTGTGGTGGGTGGGTGTGATCATGAGGTGAATGAGAATGTAGAGCCCAAATGGACACAGGCAAAGCCTGCGTTTGAGAGAGACAGAGAGAGAGAGTGTCTTTGTGTGTTAAGTGTGACAAAGTGTCGTTCTTCTAGCCAATTAGCAAAAATCGCTCCACAATCCGAGCAACAGAAGAGAGATAAAGGGAAGAGGAAAATTGTTGTTCCACTATAGATGGATTCTTGAGGTATTGGGTCTCTACACACCCCTATATGCATACATTGTGTATGCACACACACACACACATGCAGGAGGCCACTGGATATGGAGTTTTTGAATTCATTTGGTTCCCTACTCATTGGTAGAATGTGCCATCATGATGGCGAGGAAGACTGTTGAGGGTTTGCTGGTTGTGAGTCACGCAGCAAACAACCGCCGCAGCGGTTACAGCATATAGTGGGAAATTTGTGGATGTATGACTTTGTGGGAAGTCTATGTACTGTCAGATTTACTGCAGCTTTTGTTGAGGGTCGAGTGAGGTTTTATTGAGCTGGGGGATTCTCGAATGTTGAGATCCTTTCGGTGATACAGGTCTTGGAGCGATCCCTCGAGAACCCTTAGATAGGCAGCTAGGATGTATTGACTGTGAGTTAGACAGTTGGGATTGCATCTTTGCTTTACTGCCGTTGAGGCATTGTCACAATCTATGCTTACAGGACAGTGAGAGACAGTACAGGTGCAGGACAGGTTTACCCACAGCTTACAGTGTTAGAGAGACATTGGTTTTTTGAGCTGTTTTTTGAGTACACCAGAGCCATTTTACAAAGGAGACTCTACCGAAATTTATGCAGAATCTGAAGCTTTCTTGGTTCATTTGACAGGTTGATATTGGTTCAGAGGTCAGTTTACAGGGGAAACTCTGCCGAATTTTTCCCAGGAAAGTAAACTACTGTGAAGCGTAGCTATGGCTGGATCACAGGACACTGCTCTTTACAATATCAAGAAGCTGGATGGAACCAATTTCCCATTGTGGAAGAAGCATATTTGGCACGTGTTGGCACAAAAGAAGTAGATAAAACCTATAAAGCTCAAGGGGATAAAACCAGAAGATATGGACGAAGATGAATGGAGCGAAATGGATGAATTGGCACTTTCTACCATTATGATGACTTTGGCAGAAAGCGTTTACTTCAATGTAGCAGACGAGATGTCGAATTTTCAAGCATGGTTAAAGCTGAGTGATCTTTATGAGAAGCAGAGTGCACCTTCACAGGTATACTAGCTTAAGAAGCTTGTTGACTTGAAGATGAAAGAAGGGACACCTATGTCCAATCATCTGAATGAATTCAACACAATCTACAGTCAATTGTCAGCTCAAGGTGTCAAGTTTGATGAACCTGTTAGAGCTATGTTCCTGTTGATCACATTGCCGAAAAGTTGGGACACTTTTCGCACAGCTTTGAGTAATTTTGCACCTCCAGATGGTTTGAACATATCAGGTGTAGAAGGAAGTCTGCTTACTGAAGAAACCAATAGAAAGACAATGGACAAAAGCAAAGGAACAGCCTTAGTTGTCAGGGGAAGGACCAAATAAAAGTACAAAGGTGGAAAGAGGAATCAGTCTCGTAGCAAGTCCTGCAATGCTAAAGGCAAGAGTGACATAGAATGCTACCATTGTGGCAAGAAGGGTCACATGAAAAGAGACTGCAGAGAATGGAAAGCAGAAAAAGGCAAAGAGAAAGCTGAAGACCATGGTGAGAAGAACAAGTCCTCAGTGAAGATTCAAGAAATAAATGTGACAAACACTGTTGCAGAGGATGACAGTCTAGTGTCAGGAGACATCTACTTCTTGAAGAATACAATGGACTCAGCTCTTCTTAAAGCATCTGATGGAAATGCACTGAGTGACTGGATTATAGACTCAGAGGCATCACTTCATGTGTCTCCAAACAAGGAGTGGTTTACCTCTTATGTGACCACTAAAGATCATGTTCGGCTAGGCAATGGGTAGACATGTGAGATCTTAGGTGTTGGAGGTGTTCAATTGAAGTTTCAGAATGGCTCTTCTTTCACGCTGAAGAATGTGAGACATGTTCCCGCAATTACAAAGAGCTTGATCAGCACAGGTTTACTTGATGATGCTAGCTACGTCACCACTTTTGGACAGAACATGTGGAAGATATCCAAGGGTTCTATGACAGTAGCACATGGAGTAAAGTCTGGAGGATTTTAAATGATTTATGTATCAAATGTCTCTAAAAATGTAATCAATGTAACCGAGCAGCAGAGCGTTTCTTTGTGGCATAGCCGGTTAGGACATATGTCCAAGAAGGGAATGGAAATCTTGTCTCGTTCTGGTTATTTGCCTGGCTTTTCATTTAATGATTTTGAATTCTGTGAACATTGTCTGTATGGTAAGCAAACACAGCGGCCACATAAGCATAGAAGCAGTAGAAGAGATACACAGTTGGCACTTGTTCATAGTGATTTGTGTGGACCTATGCCTAACCTATCTCTAGGGGGAGCTTCTTACTTTATGACATTTATAGATGATTACTCGAGGAAAGTATGGGTTTACTTTCTCAAGCACAAGGATGAAGCGTTTAGTGTTTTCAAAACGTTTGTGACACTTGTGGAGAATCAGAGTGGCAAGAAGCTTAAATGCTTACGCACTGACAATGGTGGAGAGTATGTTGCAAAGGCCTTTCAGGACTTTTGTGAGTCAAAAGGTATAAAACTTGAACTTACTGCTCCTTACAATCCTTCTCAAAATGGTGTTGCTGAGAGGATGAATAGGACCATACAAGAGAAGGTCAGAAGTATGTTGTCCAATGCATAGCTGCCAAATGGGTTTTGGGCTGAAGCTGTATCAACAACTGTTCATCTTGTAAATAGATCTCCTAGCAAGGTTTTGCAGAAGGATTCAGTGCCAGAGATGGTATGGTCAGGCAAAATGCCCTCATACAAGCATCTCAGAGTCTTTGGCTGTAAGGCATATACTCACGTTGCAAAGGAATTTAGGAACAAACTTGAGCCAAAGAGTAGGAGGTGCATCTTTCTAGGCTATGGTAATTTTGTGAGATGGGATACAGACTTTGGGATCCCGAATCCAGAAAGGTTGTCCGCAGCAATGATGTTCACTTTAATGAATCCAAATATCATTCTAAACCAGAGAGGGTTGAGGAGATTAGAAGAGTTTTCTTCCAAGAAGATGGACCTGCACGTGCAAGACAAAATGTCAGGGCTCAAGAGGAGCAAGGACAGCATAGATTGGAACCACAAGTTGTGGCTGAGCCTGAGCCACCTATTGTGCGTAGATCTGGACGTATCACGCGACCTCCTGATCGGTTTGTTCCATCTATGAACTATGTCATGTTGACTGATTGCAATGAGCCTTCATGTTACAAGGAAGCAGTGCAAATGAAGGACTCCGGGAATTGGCAATTGGCCATGCAGTCAGAGATGACAGCTCTGCATAAAAACCAGACATGGAAGCTAGTTAAATTACCACATGGCAAAAAGGCTCTACCTTGTAAATGGGTTTACAGGTATAAGATCACTGCTCATGATAGTCAGCCAAAGTACAAAGCAAGGCTTGTTGCCAAGGGCTTTAAGCAAGAACAAGGCATTGACTTTGATGAAGTCTTCTCTCCAGTGGTCAAGATGACTACATTGAGATGCTTTCTTGCATTGGTTTCCATATTAGATTTGGTGTTGCACCAAATGGATGTCAAGACAGCGTTCTTGCATGGTGATTTAGATGTGGAAATTTACATGCAGCAACCAGAAGGGTTTGTTGAGAAAGGCAAGGAAGATTGGGTATGCCAGTTGTTAAAGAGTCTTTATGGCTTAAAACAATCACCGAGGGCATGGCACCATAAATTCCACAAGTTTATGCTTTCTCAAGGCTACAAACGTAGTGAGTTAGATCACTGTCTATATACAAAGAAGGCTAAGGATGGTAGTTGGCTGATCCTTATTTTGTATGTGGATGACATGTTGAGTGCTGGCAAGCACTTGGAAGAAATTTCAGCTTTGAAGTCAAAGATGGCAAAATCGTTTGACATGAAAGACATGGGTGAGGCAAGTCATATACTTGGTATGCGCATTGAGAGAGACAGATCAAAGAAGTTGATTTGGTTATCTCAAACAGAGTATATTGACAAGGTTTTGCAACGTTTCAATATGGAGAAGGGAAAGGCATCGAGTGTTCCATTGCCACCATATGTGAAACTTAGCAAACAAGATTGTCATGTGTTTGAGGAAGAACAGGCTAAAATGGATAAGATTCCATATGCGTCTGCAGTGGGTAGTTTGATGTATGCAATGATTGCTACTCGCCCAGACATTGCATTTGCAGTGGGAGTAGTAAGTCGATACATGTCAAACCCAGGCAAGAAACATTGGGAGGCAGTGAAAGGAATATTGAGATACCTGAAAGCTACAAAGAGTATGCGTATATGCTATGGGAGTCAGGAGCTAAGTGTAAAGGGTTTTACAGACTCAGATTATGCAGGTTACTTAGACAACCGAAGGTCTACGTCAGGGTATGTCTTTACATTGGCTGGTGGAGGAGTATCATGGCGTTCTAGATTACAAGATTGTGTTACTCAGTCTACTACAGAGGTTGAATATGTTGCAGCATCAAAGGCATGCAAAGAATCAATTTGGTTTAATCGACTAGTAACAGATTTGGGAATCAAAGAAGAGATGCCTGTGTTATATTGTGATAGTCAGAGTGCTATACAATTGGCTCGCAATCCAGTTTATCACTCAAAGACAAAGCATTTGGATATGAAGTATCATTTCATCAGGGAAATGCTCTAGGATAAGCAAATTCAGCTTGTCAAAGTTCACACCACAGAAAATCCTGCTGATCTACTTACAAAAGGGCTTCCCTCAGAGAGCTTTGCGCATTTTTGCAAGCAGTTAGGTGTAGGGTAGTACATCACTTCTCTACGTCTCATGTATATTAGCTTGTATAGTAGCTTCTCTCACACTTAAAGTACCACATTGGACTTTAAGTGGGAGGTTGTTGGGGTATAAAGCCCAATGTGGTCGCCTAGGTTAAGTGGGCGGGCCGCCAGGTATGTACACATATTCTTTTGTTAAAACCTAATAAGAACTCACTATGCTCTACACATTACAGTATAGCGAGTTCACCATATCGTCGTGCTCTTCTTCTCGCACTATCTCTCGCGTTGCACTTCCGCTCGTACTCCTTCAGTAGGATGGGGTAAAATTACATGGCATATGCACTCAGAGTGCATTACATGATTTATACAATGATAAAAAGTAAGATAAGAATGAGAATATACACAATTTGATGGAAACCACAAGATGGAAATGAAATTTTCCACTTATCTCCTCCAATGAATGAAGCGGTTGTAGAACTCTGCTGGGATAGTTCTTGTGACCATGGAAAAGTTGAATTTTCCATGATCAAAATCCTCCTTTTGCAGAGCTTGAGCTTGGTTATTTGCTGATTTTTTCTCTTTTTGTGAAAGTATGAAGAGGTTATGGTAATATGAATTTGATTCTAGAGAGAGAAATTGAGCTATATGTGTGTAGAGATGATAATTTTTTAGCTATGGAGTAAGGGAGAGATGGAAATGGTGAAGAAGATAAAAGAAGCCATGAAAGTTGCAGGTTTTAGTGAGAGATGGAGAGGAATGAGTGTGTGTGTGTGTGTGTGTGTGGAAGTAGGAACGGAGGTGAGAGAAGACTATGGGTTACTTTGTGAGAAAAGTGGGCAGACTGGGGTCCACATATAAAATTCATATCTCACTGTGGTAGCTCCAAAAGGCCTTCTTTACTATGTATGGTCCCTGCCATCTAGTTTCAAACTTGGCATCAAAACGATTGTCAAGTCGATTGTCATACCTTAGCACAAGCTCTCCTTCCTTGATGGCTTTGTCCTCGAGTTTCTTGTCAAGCTTCTCCTTCACTTGTGTAGCTTTCCTCTTGTAGCACTCATAGGCTGATCCTCTTTTCTACTCAAGCTCCACTAATGTAAGATGTCAATCCATCCATACCTCTTGATCATCTTGTGCACCTCTGCCATGAAGTTGCATTGTTGGAATGTTGAGCTCAATTGGCTGTAAAGCCTCTTGACCGAAACCAAGTGAAATGGTGTGAACTCTGTGGCTTCTCTATACGTGGTTCGATACGCCCACAAGGCACCATCCAAGAAGTCATCCCAAAACTTTGTTTTGTTATTCACCATATTTCTAATGATTCCTGCAATGACACCATTAGCCTTCTCAACCAAACCATTTGACTATGGGTAGTTGGGTGTTCTATGATGATGTAGAATGTGAAGCTCTTCAAAAACTTCCGTGAGTAAACCCTTCCTGAACCCTGGACCATTATCAGAAACAATCACCAAAGGTGTGCCAAATCTACAACAAATATTAGTGTAGACAAACCTGCTCATTGTTTTTCCATTTAGAAAAGCACTACTCCTACTTTCTTGGACGAAGCTTGCCCTAACACCACTGTCGAAAGTGACCCTTTGTTCGTCAATCTGTTGCACTCTGAAGTGGTTCCCATGCAAGCACAAAGCTCCATATTTGTGATACTGCAGCCACAAAATTGAAACATACTAAAATTTATTAAAGCAAACTAATCTTCATGTGGAGCTCGAAAAGGAAGTTGTGAAATATACATGCCAATTGCAACCCCTTGACATCTCTTCTTCCTCTTCAGTAATCAACACTCCATTCCTCTTTGCCTTTGAGAGTGTCACATCTAACCACTGCCCAGTTGGAAAGTCGGGCAATTTTTGAAGATGATTTGTAAAAGGAAGGTTTCTAGTTGCACGGTTGCGCTTGAATTGAAGGCGATCTGTCAAACGTTGTTGCTTTTCCCCTTCGTACCTCTCTAGCCACTTTTGCATGATGTCTGAGTTCAAAAGGCAAAATCTCATAACATTTTCTTTCATTGTGATTTCCATCTTCCTGACGATGCCTTGTCCCTACGGCTCGTCCCCTGTCACGTTGACGTTGACCTCAGTATTCCACATTTGGGTATCTTTGGATCAATTGAGACCAAAAATTCACTGATGAGGACAAGAGACTCTTGTATAAGCCATCCTTCGGCCATGCTACCCTCGGGGCAAGCCCTTTGACGAACAAATCCCTTTAAAGTCTTCATAAATCTCTCCAAGAAGAACATTCACTTGCTATGGACCACCCCAACAACTGCAACTTCATCGACCACATGCACAAGTACATGCATTTGGATGGTAAGAATGTTTGTTGGAAAGTACTTCTCCACCATGCACACTGCTTCAATAGCATTTAAGCGTGCTGCATCGATGTTGTCTTCTCTTATCTCTTTTGAACTAATCCAGCGTACCAGCTCACTGATTTTGTAGATTGTTCTTCTAATGTCACCTATCAAACAACCCTTTATGGCAATTGGTAAGGTGAACTGTAAAATTTTTTGCCAATCGTGGGACTTAAGACCACTGAGATTTTCATCTCTCATAAAAGCCGTTTTCAAACATCGCATGCACCCTGTGGAAGTCTTGAATGAAGATATAGTCTTCTTCACTTGTTGCTCTTCTGTGCGACTCAAAAACCATGGACCTTTTGGTATAGACCACTTTCCATCAGGTTTAAGTCGAGGCCACATCTCTGGCATTCGACCCACAACCTGCAGGTCATCTCTTTGGGCCTTGCTCTCCCTTTTTCCAGTGATGGTCTTCTAGATGATCTCCCCCACATTCTTGAAGATATACATTGGGTCGAGCAAATGATTAATCAGCAGGTCACTCCAGTACGGGAGATCATGGAAAATACAAAGTCTTTTCATTCTAGGTGGCATCCAATCTCCCCTCTCCAGTCACATGTTTTTCCAATCGCTTGCTTTCAGTGGATGCATGTCATGTTTGTATATGTTTGGTCCACGTAGCTCATGTCCTTCATGCAAAAATCTACCATGCTCCTCGTAAATTGTCTTGCTCAAATGCTCAGAGCGGTGAAAGCCAAGTCGAGGACCACATTTCGGACATGCATGATTGCCCGAGTAACTCAAGCCTGAAACATCACAAAATTAAACTATAAAAGCGTTGACATAGCCATGAATCACATGTGTGTGAGGGTTTTAAAGGCACTTACTTGAGCACTCACCAAAGCCTGGCCAATCTTGCATGGTCCACATGAGAATGCCTTGCACATGTACATTCCGTCGTCCGATTGGTTGGGACATATCAACCACATCGATTCCTGTCCACAAGATTTGGAGCTCTTCTATAAGTGGTTCTAGATAGACGTCCATGTTCTTTGCTTTGTACTTTTCTGGGACGATCAATGACAACAACAGATGGCCCTTCTTGATAGAGAGCCATGGTGGAAGATTATAATTAACCAGACAAATAGGCCACGTGCTCCATGACAAACTCCGTAATCTGAATGGGTTTACTCCGTCCATTGTCAGACCAAAGCGGATACATCGAGGTTCGTTCTTAAACGTAGGACAACTTTCCTTTATGTGCTTCCATGCACAAGAGTCAGCATGTACCCGCATAACATCATCTGTCGATCTAGTATTTGAGTGCCATGTCATCAAAGTGGCTATGGACTTGCACCTGAACATGCTCTTTATTCTTGGAATGATAGGAAAGTGTCAAAGGACCTTTGCAGGGATAAATTTTCCTTGTGTGTCCTCCTTGTACCTGTTTGATCCACAATTGGGACACTGTTCCAGGTTTGCATACTCATTGTAAAAAAGTATACAATCATTAGGGCATGCATGTATTTTTTGATAGTCCAATCCCAAATTAGTAAGAATCTTTTTAGCGGCTGGATGGGTAGGGGGCATGTGATTCCCTTTTGGCAAGATTTGCTCATTCAGCAACCGGTCGTAACATGAACAAGTCAGCCCTTTGATCACTTTATATGAACTGTAATTTGCACTTTACCATGCTTAGGACAAAATATGTTTACATGAAAATCTCTGTGAGACTAAGGCGTCATACAAACCTTAGACAAACTACAAATTAAGCATTGCCAACGTGGTCCAGAGAACTGAGATTTTTGTACCAGTGTAGAGCGGCATGCGTGCAAGACTTTGCATCATCTCGCCCTCTTCATCGTTGCTATCATGCCGTCGATATAAATGGGATGGCTGAGCTTGGTCCACAGTACTGCATTCAATGTTGTCACCTTCTATGTTCGAATCCATGATAAATAACGCATCCAACATCTGCTCCATCTCTACTTCTTGAAATGTTGCTTTAGGTAATTAGTTGGGAGGACTCAGTCGATGGATGCTCATTTGAAAATCGTCTTCTCTAGGATGAAGTTGGAGCCATATCTACTTGCGGAATTTGACCTTTAATCTCTAGACCATGAGATCGATAACGCAGGTCTTGTACTTGCTCTATTGGAAAGAGACCGTGATTGTGTATGTGTTAGTCGTAATTTTTTTTTTCAAAAGATCTAATGCTTGCAATGCGCACAAGGACACGCCATCCTATCGTCCATACTTTATCTACCAATGATGCAACAAATAATTAAAACACTCTAGTTGTTATAACTACACACTACTAAGTACATGACAAGCTTTAACAACCTCACATTCTCTAGCCAGGCCCGATCCTTGCACACCTCGATCTAGAGGTGCACGGAGATTAGGACCACAGGGTAATAATCTCGTCTTTATTGGTCAATGACTATATATTAAATTTCTTCAAGTCTGTGTGCACTTTTGAAGTTCGATTGCGTTTTTTCAACTATTTTCTGCTAGCTCTAACAACCTCACATTCTCTAGCCAGGCCCGATCCCCGCACACCTCGGTCTAGAGGTGCACGGAGATTAGAACCACAAGATAATAGTCTCGTCTTTATTGGTCAATGACTATATATTAAGGTTCTTGAAGTCTGTGTGCACTTTTGAAGTTCGATTGCGTTTTCTCTACTATTAATTTGACGCTAGCTCTAACCTAACCGATAATCTAACATAACCTATAATATAAACCTAACCTAACTTATAACCTAAACCTAACCTATAACCTAACCTAACCGAAGTCCATTTGCGTTTTCAGAAGTACACGAGTCATCTTCGAAGTTCGATTGCGTTTTTTCTACTATTAATTTGACACTAGCTTTAACCTAACCTATAATCGTTATGCCTAACTATAACCTATACCTAACTTAACTTAATGTAACCTAACTTATAACCTAAACCTAACCTAACCGAAGTTCGTTTGCATTTTTAGAAGTACACAAGTCATCTTCGAAGTCCGTTTGTATTTTTTCCACTATTAATTTGTCGATAGCTCTAACCTAACCTATAATCTCACCTAACCTATAACTTAAACCTAACCTAACCTAACCTAACATAAAAACAACACAATGGTGAGGCGTTTAGCAAAATGACAAGCCATACAGCTTGCCCACAATGCATATGCGATGTGGGCGAGCTCTATGGCTTGCCAATTTGGCAAATGGCTCACCACTGTGTTGTTTTAAAGTTGTGAAGCGATTTTATGGCTTGAAAATCGCTCGCAGACATATAGACAACACAATGGCGAGCCGTTGCCAATATGACAAGCCATATAGATTTCCCACAATGCATATGCCTTGTGGGCAAGCTTTATGGCTTGTCGTATTGCCAAACGGATTGCCATTGTGTTGTTTTTAGGGACACGAGGAGATTTCAACGCTTGAAAATCGTTCGCAAATATATAGACAACACAATGGCCAGCCGTTGGCAATACGGCAAGCCATAGAGTTTGCCCACAATGCATATCAAGCTCTATGGCTTTCCGATTTGCCAAACGGATCTCCATTGTGTTGTTTTTAGGGCTGCTTAGCTATTTTAGGGCTTGAAAACCGCTTGCGGTCCTAAAAACAACACAATGGCAAGCCTTTTGGCAATATGGAAAACCATAGAGCTTGCCCTCAATGCATATGACTTGTGGGTAAGCTTTATGGCTTGCCGTATTGCCAAACGGATCGCCATTGTGTTGTTTTTAGGGACACACGGAGGCAATTTTAGCGCTTAAAAATCGCTCGCAAACATATAGACAACACCATGGTGAGCCGTTTGGCAATACGACAAGCCATAAAGATTTCCCACAATGCATATGCATTGTAAGCAAGATCTATGGCTTGCTGTATTGCCAAAAGGCTTGCCATTGTGTTGTTTTTAGGACCGCTTAGCTATTTTAGGATTTGAAAACCGCTTGCAGACATATAGAAAACACAATGGCGAGCCGTTTGGCAATACGTCAAGCCATAGAGCTTGCCCACAATGCATATGCATTGTGGGCTAGCTCTATGGCTTGCCGTATTTCCAAACGGCTCGCCATGGTGTTATTTTTAGGGCCGCTTAGCTATTTTAGGACTTGAAAACTGCTCATGGACATATAAACAACACAATGGCGAGCCGTTGGCAATCGGGAAAGCCATAGAGCTTGCCCACAATGCATATGTGTTGTGGGTAAGCTTTATGGCTTGCCATATTGACGAACGGATCGCCATTGTGTTGTTTTTAATATGCGTGTGGGTAAGCTCTATGGCTTGTCGTATTATCGAACGTAGCTTAACATAACCTAACCTAATGTAGCTTAACCTAACCTAACCTAACGTAGCTAAACCTAACGTAGATTAACTTAAAATAACCTAACATATAAGATAACCTAACTTTACTTAATGTAGCTTAACCTAATATAACTTAACCTAACATATCTTAACTTAATCTAACCTAACGTATAAGATAACCTAACCTCACCTAACCTAACCTAATGTGTAACCTAACCTAATTGCAACGTAGCTTAATTTAACGTAACCTAACGTATAAGATAACCTAACCTAGCCTAATCTAACTTAACTTATAACTTAAACTTAACCTAAAACATAAACTCCATCAATTGCATAATTTCAAAAACGACATAATTCAAAACAAGATTTTTTCATAAACCAAAACAATTTTTTTTCATAATTTAAAATGAAATTTCACATCACAAACCATAATTTCTTTTAAAGCATTGAAATTTTAAAGCATTCAAAGTTTAAAGCATGAAATTTTCTTTTATTAATATACAAAGTAATTTAAATAAATTTAATATGCATTTAAAGGTTCGAGCACTCACATTCGTCCTATTGGAGCAATGAAAGTTGTTGTAAAAGTCTTGGAACTTGCAAAAACGCACACACAAACACAAAGTTAAACCCTAAACCCTAAATCTACAAGTAGACATGAAAACAATCTCACCTTAATGTTATGCGCTAACCCACAAGCAAGATTAGCACTTCCGACGGCTTGTTTTGCACCAGATCTGTGAGAGATTGGGAAGAAGAGAGCTTGAGAAAACGCGCAAGAACAAGAGAAATGCACAGAGAAAGCCTGCGATTTTGTTTTTTGCAGGTGCCGTCAGTACGGAAGTCGGCTTAGGCGTCAGAATAGCTGTCGGAACAAGCGTCGGAAAGTCCATTCGTGCGAACGTCGGAATAGGCGCCGGAATATACGTTGAAAATTTGAAAATCAAAATTTCTATAAAAATTAGCTCCCTCCATACATACACACACATATACCGATGCCCGCCAATGAAGCCGGTAATGTGGCGCCGGAATTCAAGTGACCTCTTGTAGTGTTGTGAAAAAATGTGATGTGATTATTCATCTTGTGGGCTACATTTGCTTTGTTCACCACTTCTTCAAATTCCAAGCGGAGATAGGTGCCAAAAATCTCACCAAAAATCATGTTTTTTATGCCTGCAAAAGTCGTTTAGTGGCCCCCTCCTTTGTTGAATTTTCACAATGCATCCAAGAGTGAGCCCCTCCTTTGTCATATCATGATACAAAGCGTCCAAGTTACCTTTACACATGCATGGAGGAGGATTACTGGTGAACAAAGAAATATATACATGGTGGGACTAGTGTGCGGACTATTCATGGATTTTAGCTCAATGAGCAGATGGTGTTAGAATACTGAGTAAAAATAATAATAAAAATATGAAAGAATTATGGATATGGAAAAAGATATTGGAATCATATCATATGGTCCCTCTTTTGTATTATTTTAGGTGAAAGGGGAAAAGGTATATAAGTAAATGAAAATAGTATAATAAATGTGACTAAGGGAGTAGAAATCAATTTTTTGTTTTCACAAGGGTGAAGGTGAAAATGTGGGGGGTGATTTGTATAAAAGAAAAATATGAGGTTAGAGTATGTACATATTGACAAAAAAATATGCTTATGGTGCAAGAGGATGAAAGAAGGCGTACACAAGTTTAATCAAACACACACCTAGGTATAAATATTTAAATAAAAGACCAAAATAATCATAAAAATTCTTATATTTAATCCATATATACAATGAAATATTTACACACAAAAATGTCATAATATACTTTTCTTTGTTATTTTATATATTTTTTTGACTCAACTAGCACAGTGACTAGCTAATTGAGGGTTTTAAGAAGATATGGAGAAAGTCCCCTAACTCACACACGCCTATGTACAATGAAATGGTAGGGATAGCCGTAGTGTTTAGGTGATTTTGGTAGGGTGAGGTAGCTCACTATGGCATTTTTGAATAGCCAAAAAACGGCTATCAGTATGATGAGTGTGGGAAGGA
Organism: Adiantum capillus-veneris; assembly: GCF_014529385.1. Taxonomy (NCBI): domain Eukaryota; kingdom Viridiplantae; phylum Streptophyta; class Polypodiopsida; order Polypodiales; family Pteridaceae; genus Adiantum; species Adiantum capillus-veneris. The sequence goes on along the minus strand of NC_140943.1, from coordinate 35,131,985 downwards.
GAAGACACACATCATGTGGTGGAGTGCAAGATGAGACGAATATTCATCCACTCCTTAGTGTTCTATTAAACCAAAGTGAATTATGTTAGTGATGGGTTAGTGGGTGTCTAGCTTCGTTGACCTAAAACCCCAACAAACTCCCACTTGAAGGCCAACGTGACCCAAGTTACTTATATATGTACGGACTCGTATAGTTGTGATGTCCATGGCTTCACTCTACACCCATCATCTCAATGCAATATGAAAACCTCTCTAAGGCTAGACTCTTTGTAAGAGTATCTAAGGGTTTATCATCTGTATGCCCATTGATTAGCTCAATGCATTTTCTAGCCAATGTCTCGTATCACGATACCTGACCTCTATGTGTTTTGACTTCGAGTGAAACATGAGATTCTTAGCCAACACTATAGCACTCTAACTATGACAATGTAGCACTAGAGTCTGATGAATGCCAAGATCTCCCACTAGACCATACAACTTCCTTGCTAGCATTATAAATTGCAACATATTATGCCTCTATACTGGAAGATGAAGGGCAATCTTGGAGACATGACCTCCTCAAAACGATTGCTCCAAAAAACCAGAGTAGGATTTTTTATTATCCACATAATTTGCATCTGTGTAACCCAATATGAATGCTTCACTATTCCACACAACCCGCATAATCTACATCTATGTAACCCAATATGGATGCATCACTATTCCTAAGCATAAGCATAAGCATTTGCTCATTGTACCCTTAAGGTATCTCAAAATGTTAATTATTGCTTCTTAGTGCTTTTTGCCAGGATTTTTCATAAATCTGCTAGCCACTCCCACTGCAAACACAATGTCTGGTTTGGTGGCTACCATGGCATACTTAAGATTATCCACTACTACAAAGAGTACGGCATCTTTGCCATTTCTACTTTCTCACCATCAGCTTTGGGAGCATCATCCTTGCTAAGTTTTTCATGTGCCTTCATTGGGGCACTCAATGGAGCCTTTCTTCCCTGCATATTAATATGTTGCAAGATTTTGTGGATGTCACCTGAGATAACTCTAGTATTCCATGCTTTTTGTCTCTCTTTATACGCACTTCAAGAAAGTGATTTTCATCACCCAAATCCTTCATAGCAAACTACATTCTAAGTGATTTCTTTAGAATGGTAATAGCATCCTTAGAATTCTTGGCAATGAGCATATCATCGACATAAATTATTAAGATGGTTAGAAAACCATTATTCAACTTTCGGATATACAAGCAATGGGCTTTTTGGCTCCTCACATAACCTTAGATGTACTTGTAAATTTTTTGATACCACTACCTTGAGCCTTGCTTAAGGCCATACAATGCCTTTCATAGTCTACATGCCAGTTTCACCTTGCTAGGCTTGTTGGATCTAACTTCAACACCCTTTGGTTGCTTCACGTAAACATTCTCTTCTAGATCCCCGTAAAGAAATGTCATCTTCATGTCCATTTGGAAAAGTTCCATGTCCCCAACAGCTACTAGTCCAAGCATAATACATAATGTAGTCATCTTGACTACTGGAGAAAAAACCTCATCAATATATGTGCCTTTCTTATACTTGAATCCCTTAGCAACCAATCTAGCTTTATACTTGGGCTCGAGATAATCTATTGTGCATTTCTTCTTATACACCCATTTGCAAGGCAAAGCTTGTTTGAACTTTGGCAATTTTGTTAGTTCCCAAGTCTCATTTGCCACAATTAAATTATATTCTAATTGCATAGCATGTTTCCACTTCAAACTATCTTCCATTTGAATAACCTCTTGGTAGCAGGTTGGCTCTCCATAGTCAGTGACTACTAATATATAGTCTAGCCCTGGTTGAAAATGCTTAGATGCATGAAGAGACTCTCACAAATCTTCTCATTGCATGATTGCTAGAATTTGCTCTCTTTGAAGCGTTACTAGTGTTAGGAACATCACCAATAGATTGAATTGTCAATCTAATCTCAGTTGAAGTTACATCTTCAAATCTATCTTTTTGATATTCCACCTCTTTGATAGATTTTTTGTGCATCTTTGATTCACTGAAAATGACGTGTAAACTCCAAATTACTCATTGAGATCAGGATGCTAGAGATGGTATCCCTTTTCTCCATCGACACCATAACCAATGAGGATGTATTTGTGTGATTTGGTGGGTCTATCTTTTCACGTAGATCTTTAGACACATGTGAGAATGACTTACGTGTGCCTAAATACACAAAATGCTATCATAGTTTGGCTTCTTTCCAGACCACATAACCTTTGGAATGTTGTAATTCAATGACTTACTAAGCGATATATTGATAATGTAAACTATTGTAAGAACAACCTTTCCCCAAAACTCTGTGGGTAAGTTTTCCAGATAGCATTGTTGTGACTTTCTCCTTTATGGTTATGTTCATATGCTCTACTACACAATTCTAAGCATGTGTATATGGCATGGTGTATTGTGGCCTGATGCCTCATTTTCTACAAAAATCATTGAGCTCTATAGAGACATGGAGACGGTCCGTGGCGGGCAACAAGAGAGGCGACCTCTAAACACCCCTCAAGGCTCCCATGCTGCTCAATTGGGGTTGGGGCAACCACAAGCAAGGAACAAAAACAAACCCACAACCAAACAAATGAAGGGGTACCACCTAGTTATAATATGCGAACTAGGATGCAAGAGAGATTTTGTCACACCCAAGAAGATGCACCACAAGACACACACAAGCAATCTCACACCAAGACACGCACCAAATGGAGCAGAGAGAGCTAGAGCAAAGGGAAGAGAGAGAGGAATGAAACTTGCGTAATACCTTGTTTGTGACTTGCAAATGGAGATGGTTTGTTATGATGCTATCGTAGAGCTTGTACAAAACTAGCTCATACTTGGTAAATGCTAAACATTGCCAACACACACACACACTGTCTTAGGGTGTGGGAGACCTCTCACCACAATACCCTCTTACAATGGACACAAAATTGACAATGAAAACACACTAAAACACTTTCTAAAACAAGATCAAATCATAGAAACTTAAAATACACAAGTCACCTTGAATTCACCAAACCGTATTGCACAAGTGGAAGGACGAAAATTTGAACATCGAATCACACCTTTGATGCACCAAACCTCAATTTATTGATGATGGAGGACATATACAATAGTGGTTTTGAGATTTTTAAACTCACGCTCTCTCACTTGTAATGTGTAGCTTGAAAGCTTCGCTCACACCAAAAGTGAAGCTCACAAAGTGATTGCTACTCCTAAGTCTCTTCTCACGCATAGAGTATTGGGGTGCTATCTGAAATTTGGAGGTGATTTACAAGAAGGGGAGGGGCTTATTTATAGGTTGGAGACCTCTCATTAAGATTATTGAAAATCCTAATTTACAAACTAACAAATCAGGATTATGATTTTTTTCAGAATATCAAAACACTGCAGGACTTCTTTGTCTGCTTGAGTCATGAATGTGAGCGCAAAAGAGAGCATTTTTTATGGTAGATAAGGTGAAAGTAGAGTTTTAAGGAAGGAGAGAGAGAGAGAGAGAGAGAGCGAGAGAGAGAGAGAGAGAGAGAGAGAGAGAGAGAGAGAGAGAGAGAGAGAGAGAGACCATGCACATGTAGGCTTGAGGTGAGGTATCTTTTATGGTTAGGTCAATGGCTATTTTGTGCTAGTATGTTAGTGGTTAGTTAGTAGTTTGTAGTTAGTAGGATGGGGTAAAATTACATGGCATATGCACTCAAGGCGCATTACATGATTTATACAATGAAAAAAGTAAGAGAAGGATGAGAATATACACAATTTGATGAAAACCACAAGATGAAAAGGAAAATTTCCACCTATCTCCTCTAGCGAATGAAGCGGTTGTAAAACTCTGTCGGTGTAGTTCTTGTGACCATGGAAAAGTTGAATCGTGCATGGAGGAGGATTATTGGGCAATAAAGAAATATATACATGGTGGGACTAGTGTATGGACTATCCATGGATTTTAGCTCAATGAGCACATGGTTTTAGAATAATGAGTACATAATGAAAAAATAAGGAAGAATTATGGATATAAAGAAAGATATTGGAATCATATGGTATGGTCTCTCTTTTATATTATTTTGGGTGAAAGAGGAAAAAATATGCAAGTAAATGAAAATTATATAATAAACGTGACTAAGGGAGTAGAAACCGATTTTTTGTTTTCACAAGGGTGAGGGTGAAAATATGGGGGTGATTTGTATTAAAAAAAATATGAGGTTAGAGTATGTACACATTGGCAAAAAAATGTACGTATGGTGCAAGAGGATGAAAGAAGGCTTACATAGGTTTAATAAAACACGCACCTAGGTATAAATATTTAAATAAAATACCAAAATAATTATAAAAATTCCTATACTTAGGCCCTTTATACAATGAAATATTTACACACAAAAAGTCCATAATATACTTTTCTTCTTTATTTTATTTATTTTTTGGCTCAATTAGCGCAGTGACTAGCTAATTGAGGGTTTTTAAGGAGATATGGAGAAAGTCCCCTAACTCACACCCGCCTATGTACAGTGAAAGGGTGAGGATAGTACAGTATTTGGGTGATTTGGTAGGGTGAGATAGCTCACTATGGTAATTCCGGATAGCCAAAAAATGGCTATCATTCGCCCTCCCCCAGGATGATGGTATATTCATGTATCATCATGAAGCATCTTTTTCAAAGAGAGTGATTCTGAGTCCTTGACAAGATTTTCATTGTTTGGCCCCTGGGCATTTTGGCTTAAGTTACACGCATACTTCATGCGACAAAACTTACATGAGATAGTTGCCTTTTGACAAATCTTTGGTAGATCCTTTAATAGAAGGCGACTCAAATAAGGCTTTGGCCGATACCCATTTACCTTCTTGGAGTGATCTTTACCATTCAAGTGTATAAGTTGATAGTAACTTGAATTGAAGGCCTTCTTGACTATGTATGGCCCGTGCCATCTAGTTTCAAACTTGGCATCAAAATGATTATCGAGTCGATTGTCATACCTTAGCACAAGATCTCCTTCATTGATACCTTTGTCCTTCAGTTTCTTGTCAAGCTTCTCATTTTCTTGTGTAGCTTTCCTCTTGTAGCACTCATAGGCTGCTCCTCTTTTCCACTCAAGCTCCACTAATGTAAGAAATCGATCCATCCATGCTTCTTGGTCATCTTGTTCCCCTTTTCTATGAAGCCGTATTGTTGGGATGTTGAGCTCAATAGGCTGCAAATCCTCTTGACCATAAACCAAGTGAAATAGTGTGAACTCTGTGGCTTCTCTATATGTGGTTTGATACGCCCACAAGGCACCATCCAAGAAGTCATCCCACAACTTTGTCTTTTTTGCACCATCTTTCTAATGATGCCTGCAATGACCCCATTAGCCTTCTCCACCAAACCATTTGATTGTGGGTAGTAGGGTGTGCTATGACGATGTAGAATGTGAAGCTCTTCACAAACTCCCGTGAGTAAACCCTTCCTAAACCCTGGACCATTATCAAAAACAATCTCCAAAGATGTGCCAAATCTGCAATAAATATTAGTGTAGACAAACCTGCTCTCTGTTTTCCCATTTACCCTTGCCACACTTTGAGCCTCTACCCACCTAGTCATGTAATCTACATCCACTAGAATGTAGAGTTTACCATTTTTTGTTCTAAGCAGAGGACCCATAGCATCGATGCCCCACTTTTCAAAGGATCCATTTGCAAGCACGATCTACCTTCGACTATGGACCAATCTTCTATTTCCGTTTACCTTACAATTGTGACAGCTTTTACACCAATGTTGGACATTCACATGCAGGCTTGGCCAAATATACCCCGCAAAGCAAAATATTCTTCACAGTTAACTCTCAGGCAAAATGACCACTACATGCTTCCTCATGCAAACCTTTTAGAATGGCTAAAATTTTCTTGATAGTTGGTACTCTTCTGCATACTTGATCCTTCCCTCTTTGATAGAGGGAAAGATCAAGAAGGCTCCCTCTTTGATAGAGGGAGCCTTCTAGGAAAGAGATAGACACTTGCCTTCTTCATGAGTCTCCTCTTCTGAGCTTTTGTGAAATCTTGTGGAAACTCGTCCTCCAAAATGTAGCCAATAATGGGAGCCAATGACTCCAATCCTTGGTATCTTGGTTGCTTGACAATTGCTGCCACCATGATGATCTACACTTCTTTATCAACACATGTAATTGCTTGTTGTGCAAGTAAATCTGCACCTTCATTTAGTTTCCTAGGAATAGATATAGTTGCACTTCTTAGACTGATTAAACAACCTACGGATGACATAAACCTTTGTTCTTAGGGTTTCTTTCTTGCATGCCAAAAAGCCTAAGATTTGCTTCACAATGAGAAGTGCAACCCCCTTTACCATGAGATGTTGTATACCTTGACTAAAGCACATCTTCAAACCATGAAGTAGTGTGTCGTATTCTTCTTCATTGTTGCTAGTTGAACCTGGTAAATTGATCTTCTCTTTCATGACCACCTCTCCACTTGGGTTGAGCAACACTAGCCCTCCCCCTGCTTTTCTTGTGGCTCGTCGAAAAGCTCCATCAAAGAGCAAGGTAAAATCATTATGAATACTTTTTGGTGGTGGCAATGATAGGGTCTTTACTTCAGGCACCTTAATCTCCTTATCATGTACCCTATAAGTGAGAATCCCTGCCAATTGTGCACGCACACTATCTTCTACCTTGAAAGAGTATTGAAACTCTTTCAAGTTCAGAATCCACTTTGAGATCTTAGTACTAAGATTCATTTGAGGTGCCGTAAATATGAGAGAAAGCATCATGAGTTCTGCCTCTGCGTAGCCTCTCTCCAAGGCATTCATGACCCTACTAACAAAGTAGATGGGTCGCATCCTGGTACTGTGGGAATCTTGTTGTAACAAAACTGCACCAATTGTTTCTTTCCCAACACTAGAGCTAACAAAGAATGTGTACTCCCAACAAGGAGGCATGAGTGTTGGTAGCTCTGACAAAACGAATTTAAAGTTATAAAAGTACTCCTCAAGCTCATCAGACCATGCAGATTCTACTTGTTGTGTCAACTTTTGCAAAGGATGAAGTAACTCCGAAGCTAAGTGAATGAAGCGTACTTCACCTTTTGAATGAATGAGATGGCCTCTTTGAGATTCTTGGGTGAAGACTCCTCTTCAGTAATGCTGCCACTACTTTCTTCTTTTGAAGTGCTATCGGTCCACCATTTCACTTTGTGATGATCCTTCATGGAGCTCCTCTTGGCGTTTCTCCTTCATGTCAAAGACACCTTCTTATGATTGTCATTCCTGCAAATTAGCTTTCCACTCTACCAATCTTGCAAAAGCTCGTATTTTCATTAGCCATGGTCTTCCGAGGATAAATGGGTAACCATTTCCTTTAATAAACATGACATAGAAATCCATTGCCTTCTTAATGCCAAAGGCCTCTACAAAAACATATTTACAAATGCCTACACACCTAGCTTTGCTATTGTTTCCCATCTTCACTTTGATTTCAGGTGTCTCATGGATGTGCATGCCTAGTCTTTGCATGAGTCCCTATGTCATGATACAAATTTGTGCACCCCCGTCCACTAGACCTTTCCTAACCAACCTCCCTTTGATATAACAATCTAGCACAGGTGTAATATCCTCATTCATTTCAGCTTGTGCAATTTTTACAACAAGCACACTCTCTTTTACCTTTCTCCTAGTGCTAACTGCCTTCATTGAATCCCTTCTAAATTGTGGACATAATGCAAGAAATTGGGGCCATGAGATATCAGGGCCCTTACCTCTCATGTCTTTCAGCAGGTTGTATGGAGCCATACCATATCCAAGAGGGAAGTCTTGGAGGTTGATACGATGTCAAGTCCTCTTGGCTTCCTTGGTCTCCTTTGCCTTCTTGCCCCGTCCATGGTGACTCTGTTATGTGACTCCTTGTTTCTCTTTACCTTTTCCTCGGGCACGCTTAATGCCATTTGCTTTGATGTCAAACTCATTTGACTTTGTCACCTCTACCACATGCACATTTGGATCTGGCAAAGCTGGAACTCCTTCTACCGCTTGTATAGGTGGTCTTGCTGCATTTTGCCTTTGTAGAAGCCTTGGTTGTTGACCAGTCCTTCACCTGCATTCATCACTGGGTAATTCAAGTTAGGTCTCCCTGGCTCCCCACGGGGCCAAGGAAAATTATCCATCCCATGTCCAAACTCTCCACAATTCCAACATTGCAAAATTCACCTAGGATGTGGCTCTCGCTCTTCTGTTTTCTTTGTTTGTCCCTGGGGACCTACACCTTGTGCAAGGTGAATTGAATAATTGCTCAAGGACTCATTTAGCTTCTCAATCACCTCAGCTGTTACCTCAAGAATCTCTCTAGATTTTGATGCTTGCAATTTTCCCTTGCGTCTAGGACCCTCTAGTGGAACCTCTCCTCTTAGACACTAGAGTTTCCTATACTTCTCAATAGCCCTAGTTTCAGCTGTATCAAAGGTAGAAGGTACGTCCGTCTCAAATTTTATCTTGAGTGTGGGAAAGAGACCGGCTATGAATCTCTCCTTCTTTAGGAACTTTGCACCATCAAAAGGGTTGGAAACATTTCTCACCCATACATCCCAAAGACACAAAAACTCTTGTTTATACATGTAGTAGTCATCTAAGTCCTTTTGCTTGTGAGAAACAATGTCTTGCCATAGCTTTTGAGTGTTTTGGGGGTCAAAGAAGTACCACTTGAAATGTTCAATGACTTCCTTATAGCTTCCCCTAACATCCTGAGATAGAGAGTCAAACCAAGTGCCAGCATCTTTCCTAAGGACCACTTCAAACATTTCTAAACATTCATCATCTCCTATCACTCTCTTTATGCAGCAAGCCATTTTGAAATTTGCTAAATATAGCTCGGCATCCTTGCTAGGCTCTCCAAAACAGAGAGGATATCATGACATTTGGCATTGGGTCTCCATTGAATCGATTTTTTTTCTTTCTTAGAAAATTTACACAATAATGTTTTTTAAATTGCAATCTATTCTATAACAAAATAAAAATATGCACATCAAATGATCTATGATAATCAACAAGAGGCAAGATGACAAGGTTTGGTGACGCTAGAATTTCTCCTACTTTTTAAGCACCAAACATGAACACCATACGCTGCTGAAAATGGATCTTTCTACTAATTGCAACGTTTATTCTAATGTGTGGAGTGAAATGGAAGGGAAAAAACTCTATTCCAAGGCCATTATGCATGGTCTATGCATGACCTAGTGCTTAAAACAACACAAAAAAATAGACGTCCAAGCTAATCTTGTACCTAATGAGAGGCAAAATAAAAGGATTTACCGAAGCGTTTATCTCAGCTAACCTAAGAGGACCTAAAATCCTACGAATTACACGTTGAAATTGCAACTTAGTACGAATAATTATGTGTATCTTTTGCCTTGCAACGGGAATGAAAGGATCATACAAACTCTCATGATTCATGCAAACTACTTGACTATTCTAAGTTGAACCTACCTGAAAACATACACAAACCCTCCTCAGTGGGGGCACAAAAATTGAGGTGGTCCGGGGTGGGCAACAAGAGAGGCGACCTCTAAACACTCCTCAAGGCTCCCGTGCTGCTCAATTGGGGCTGGGCAATCACAAACAAGGAACAACAACAAACCCACAGCCAAACAAGTGAAGGGACACCACCTAGTTATGGTATGCGAACTAGGACGCAAGAGAGATTTTGTCACACCTAAGAAGATGCACCACAAGACACACACAAGCAATCTCACACCAAGACACATACCAAATGAAGCAGAGAGAGCTAGAGCAAAGGAAAGAGAGAGAGGAAAGGAACTTGCGTAATACCTTGTTTGTGACTTGCAAATGGAGATGGTTCGTTATGATGCTATCGTAGAGCTTGTACAAAACTAACTCTTGCTTGGTAAATTCTAAACATTGCCAACAAACACACACACATTGTCTTAGGGTGTGGGAGACCTCTCATCACAATACCCTCTTACAATGGAAACAAAATTGACAATGAAAACACACTAAAACACTTTCTAAAACAAGATCAAATGATAGAAACTTAAAATACACAAGTCACCTTGAATTCACCAAACCGTATTGCACAAGTGGAAGGACGAAGATTTGAATGTTGAATCACACTTTTGATGCACCAAACCTCAATTTATTGATGATGGAGGACGTATACAATAATGGTTTTGAGATTTTTGAACTCACGCTCTCTCACTTGCAATGTGTAGCTTGAAAGCTTCTCTCACACCAAAAGTGAAGCTCACAAAGTGGTTGCTACTCCTAAGTCTCGCCTCACGCATAAAGTGTTGGGGTGCTATGTGAAATATTAAAGGTGATTTACAAGAAGAAGAGGGGCCTATTTATAGGTTGGAGACCTCCCAACATTATTGAAAATCCTAATTTACAAGCTAACAAATCAGGATTATGATTTTTTTTTTTAATATCAAAACATTGCGGGCCTTCTTTGTCTACTTGAGTCATGGATGTGGGCTCAAAAGAGAGCATTATTGATGGTAGATAAGGTGAAAGTAGAGTTTTAAGGAAGGAGAGAGAGAGAGAGAGAGAGAGAGAGAGAGAGATACCATGAACATGTAGGCTTGAAGTGAGGTGTCTTTTATGGTTAGGTCAATGGCTATTTTGTGCTAGTATGTTAATGGTTAGTGTTAGTAGTTTGTAGTTAGTAGGATGGAGTAAAATTATATGGCATATGCACTCAAGGTGCATTACATGATTTATACAATGATAAAAAATAAGAGAAGGATGAGAATATACACAATTTGATGAAAACCACAAGATGAAAAGAAAATTTTCATCCTATCTCCTCCAATGAATGAAGCGGTTGTAAAACTCTGTCGGTGTAGTTCTTGTGACCATGGAAAAATTGAATTTTCCATGATCAAACTCCTCCTTTTGTAGAGCTTGAGCTTGCTTATTTGCTGATTCTTTCTCTTTTTGTGAAAGGATGAAGAGGTTATGGTAATATGAGTTTGATTCTAGAGAGAGAAATTGAGCATTATGTGTGTAGAGATAATAATTTTTGAGCTATGGAGTAAGGGAGAGATGGGAATGGTGAAGAAGATGAAAGAAGCCATGAAAGCTACAGGTTTGAGTGAGGGATGGAGAGGAATGAGTGTGTGTGTGTGTGTGTGTGTGTGTGTGTGTAGGAAAGGAGGTGAGAGAAGACTATGGGTTGCTTTGTGAGATAAGTGGGGAGACTGGGGTCCACACATAAAATTCATATCTCACTGACGGTAGCCCCAAAAATTATGAAAAAAGTTGAGGTAATTATTTAGCTTGTGGGATACATTTTGTTGCTAGTCACTTCTTCTAATTCCGAGCGGAGATAGGCACCAAAAATCTCACCAAAAAGCCTGTTTTTTATGCCTGCAAAAGTATTTTAGTGGCCCCCTCCTTTGTTGAAATTGCACAATGCATCCAAGAGTGAGCCCCTCCTTTGTCATATCATGATACAAAGCATCCAAGTTATCTCTACACATGCATGAAGAAAGATTATTGGTGAATAAAACAATATATACATGGTGGGACTAGTGTATGGACTATTCATGGATTTTAGCTCAATGAGCACATGGTGTTAGAATAATGAGTACATAATGAAAAAATAAGGAAGAATTATGGATATGGAAAACGATATTGGAATCATATGGTATGTGTGAAAGTAGCTATCCCTAGCAAATGAACTCCACCTCTAAAGTCATCATCACAATCTATGCCTCGATCGGAATGGAGTCCTCAATCGGAACTCCAACGCTAACACCACTTGCAATGCTAATGCAAAAAAATCCACCTTTGAGCAATGTGCTCAAAGGTGCTCAGGAAAATGGTCTCTTGGAAGATTATATAGGAGCAAAAAGTACACTCCCACTACAAAACTACACTGCGGTAGTCCTCAAACACACCTCTCACTCTCTCGTTGATTCCAGAGAGCATGTTTGTGGGCCAAAATAGAACGTAGGGGTGTCAATACAAAAAATATCTACATGTGTGATTTCAATGTCGAAGGAAGATCGTTGGAGGTAAATACTCAATGGCAAGGACAAGAGAGATTCTAGTTTTGATGAGGGATGCCGATGTTGACAGGATGCAAGAAGGTTGATTGGAAAAAACCAAATTGATGTCGTAAGCCAAGAAGTGTCGAGAGCCAAATCTGATGCCAAAAATGCCAGTTGAAAGCTACGTTTTGCTATACTACGCACATAGAGTTTTGAGGGCAGAAATGGATTGAAAAGGGGGGTACTCCCAGTACAATGAGGAAGTTTAGCAAAAAGAAAAACCAAAATTTGGGTTCAAACAATGTGCACAACGTGGATGAGAATTTTAGCTCTCTCTCTCTCTCTCTCTCTCTCTCACACACACACACACACACACACACACCTGCTTTGAGCTCATCATATCCCTCTTCTCTCTCTGCTTTGATCACTGTGTGTTGCACTCTGTGTTCTGTGTGCTATCAAGCTCACTCATAGCTCTTATTCTCTCTACACACACCCTTAATCCACCCAAGCCTTAGTTTTCTAGGTAGAGGGAGCTCATGCAGATGTGAGAGGGGAAGATCCGCCATCACCATACCTTTGATATCACGTGTGAGTCTAGGTGGAGCATGTGTGCAATGAGTGTGGGAAGAAGAAGACACACAATATGTGGTGGAGCGCAAGATAGAAAGGATACTCATCTAGTCCTTATTGATCTATTAAACCAATAAGTGAATTATGTGGGTGATGGGTTAGTGTGTATCCAGCCTAGTTGGTCTGAAACCCCAACAAGAGCTTCCATTGGCAAGAGTAAGTGCAATCTTCCAGGCATTGTTAGTCCACGTGACAATATTCCCGCTAGGGACACTCTCAAGAGAAGTTTTAAAATCATTATGAGACCTTAAGCTTGGGAACTTCGCACTCCACCCAACCATCCCCTTCTCTACGTATAGAAGGCCCCTCGTGCTAGTTCCCATTGGGCCGTATCTTGGCCCTTGGCCTCACAATACTTCCCCCTTGAAGAAGCATTTTTGTCCTCAAAACAAAAGTTGGATAATTCTTCCCAAGAATACTAATGTTTTCCCAATTGGCACCTTCTTCGGGTCAATCTTTCCACTTAACCAATGCTTGGTGATGCACATGATGACAAGTACGTAAATCACAATAGTCAAGAATCTGCTCGAGTTCATGCGGTTGGGTGGAAGGTTCAATAAAATCATGATAGTCAAGAATGTGTTTGAGTTCATGCGGTTGGGTGGAAGGTTAAATGAAATCAACCAAAACTTGTTAATCAACTACATTGTTGTCCCAATGCAAGCATTTATGTAAATGACTTAAATGAAAAACTAGATGAAGTATGAGAGTGTGCACGGAAAGAAAGTTTGTAAGCTATATTGCGAGCTTGCTTGAGTATTTTGAACGAACTACAATATTTAGGAGATAACTTTGGTATAGGACCAGCCTTTAGAATTTATGAATGCTCTAGAACATGTAAGAATACCTCTTCACCTTCCATAAAAGTGGCTTGCCAATGTTTCTCATCAGTGTACTTCTTGTGTCTTTCATGTGCTTGTCAAACATTTTGATGAGCAATTTTCAGTATATCCATATGATCTTGGATAAAATCCTTAACCTGTTGAAGTTTCTCAATAGCTAGCCCCACTGTAAACTGCGACCTAGAATGAATATCGTACATAAGCATAAAGGGACCAACTCGAATAGGAACATGCTTTGCACTAGTATAAGAAAATTCTAGAATAGGGAGATAATGTTAGTATACCTACAATGCCCACCTGTCAATTTTACCCACCACAATGTATGTTGCACAGTTTGTAAGGTTCCCATACAAGGAGAAGCCAATAGTGCATATAATTCCCCATAATATTCCTTTTTGTAGAGATACATTCGCCGGATGGCGGTCGGAAGTCAAAAATTGATCAAAAAAAGGCCGGCCAGTGTGGCTGGTAGTCAATAACTGGTGGCCGGTGGCCGGATTTCAATGGCCGTGGCCGGTATTCTACTTGGACTTGTCTACACAAGGGTGGCTACACAAAGAGTGCATGGATAGATCTCTCATGAGAGAGAGCAGTCCATCAAGGCTCCCTTACATCTATAAAAGGAGGCCATCTCCATGACCCTGACACACATCTCCCACATTTGTGCCTACTTGCTCTAGTTATCTATATCGCCATCTAAGCTCCACCTTGAGAGCACATGGGTGGATGACATCATCAATTTGTAATAGTGCTAATCTAAAATTTAATTTTCCACTAGTCTACTTTGCATCATATCTCTGTCTACTCTCCTTGCTACAAGATCCTAATTTGTTTCCCATTTCTTACAGATAATTTTTCCAATCGGATTTATTTTTGCTAATGAATGCTTGTAGCATATCCTCTAGCCCCTGGTTATTTTTGCTAATGTATGCTTGTAACATATTCTCTAGCCCCCGATTAACTCATTCAATTTGGTCATCCATCTCTGGATGATCTAAAGTATTGAGATTGAGATGTGTTCCCAACCATATAAAGACAACGCTCCAAAAGTGATTGTTAAACTTGGGATCATGATCACTAACAATATTTCTAGATAATCCATATAATTTATACAAATTATCAGGAAATAACTTGGATAACTCTAGAGTTTTAATTGTGGACTTGATTGGAATAAACTTGCAAAGTTTAGTCAACCAATCTACAACCACCCATTCCAAATCATTAACTCATACTATGGTTGATAGACCCATAATAAAATCCATAGATATGATTTTCCATTAACCATTGGGAATCTCCAAAGGATGTAAGAGACATCCTGCCTTCAGGTGCTCTGCTTTGTTAACCTGACACCCATGTAAACATGGCTAGTCAAACTATTGTTGTATGAATGCATAAGCTTTCTTTATGCTTGGGTTCCTTGCACTTGGATTGTCATGACATTTATAAATGATTTGGCCCCGAATGTCTACATCCATTAATACACAAACTCTCCCGTTGTGAAGTAGGTACCCTTCTTCAATGGAAAAAATCTTCCATCTAGTCAGTTCATCACTCAAAAGAGAAGAACCGGGTGTGGATAAAATAAACACAATACAAGCCCAAAAGGAAAGGCCGATTGATTTTGAAAGCAAGAAACTTGATTTTATACATCAAAATCGTTATGCTTATGAAAGGGAGCTATATGCAATAGTGCATGATTTGAAAAAGTGGCGACATAATTTATATGGTGCTCAATTTTACATATTATTTCATGAAAGTATCAACTGGTTTTACACAACGATATGATTTTAAAGTCTATGTGGGATGAGATACTTCAAGAGTATGATGCACAACTCCGTTATAAGAAAGGACGATGCAATGTGGTAGCGGATGCTCTCAGTCATATGCAATGTGGTAGCGGTGTACGGTGTGGTAGCTAGAGAAACCTTAAGTGCTTCAAAACTTTGCAATTGATCCTCTCCCCAATAAAAAGCTTTGCCCTTGGCTGTCAATTGGTCCGTCGTAGGAACAACAATTCTCACATAGTTTTTAACAAACCTACAATAAAAACCTTCAAGCTCTTCCAAATTTTTAGGAAGAGACCATTTATGGATGGTTTTCACTTTTGGAATATTTGTACCAATCATAATTAACTATTCACTAAGATCTTTAATCCTTGTAAGAAATTCATCCATATCATCCTTCTCGTGCATAACCTTGGACTCTAGCAGGCTTATGCAAATAAGCAACTTTTGCTAAATTTTCATCCACATACAAAGTAGCTACCATATCCCACATCTGTTCTGCTATTCTTGATGATCAAATGTGTGGATTAATGGAACGCTTAACAGAAAGCACAAGCAATGCATGAGCTTACGCATCCCTCCCAGCATCTCAACATGAGAACTACTAGAACATGCACCATCATCCACAGAACCTATATCCACAAAGCGTGATTTTACATCATAACCTTGCACAATTTTCCCAATGCCCTTTGTAATAAGGACATGTTGCATCATGTATACCCAAATTGGGTTGTAGTCTCCATCCAGTTTGTCCTTATTCGTAGACAACATGAGAAAAACATCATTGTTATCATCCATGGCTTGTGATTTCACTTTATGCAAGAACTACATGTATAGAAGGAAAAATGCACAAAAGCAACCCATACTATATAGTACAACCCACGTCAGACTATAAAGTACTACTTTGCAGAAATCTACACATTCAAAAAACTTGCACAAAAGGATACAATTGCATGCGTAGTAGTGCCAATAGTGGAAATGGAGGTCAAAATGATCCCACATAAAAATTCTAACAACCCCTTCATCAAAGTTCTTCCCCTAAGGTTATTTCCCTCTGTCAACACTCACCAAATTTCACCTCAATCGAAGAACATGAGTTGGTGAGTTGGTGAGCTGGTGGCGACATTACCTTGAATCTTGAAGCCTGTTCTAATACCAATTATTGGAAACACATTTGCTAGCATGCATGTGAAGATGGAGAATATGAACAGGAATATCAAGAGCACCCCTACATAAGCTGCATATGTGTAGCGAACATGTGTCTTTGCCTCCAACAGAAATACACAACTCTTTTGTACCATTAAAATATCTCATCATACCTTTCATTCCCTCCCAAATCTTCTTGCTAGGATTTGTCATGATTGTGACTCCTAGGAAATAGTATTACTAAGTGTGCCAATACAAAGATAAGGCTTCGTCATAGAGTGATGGACGTATATATAAGTCGGGGAAAACAAACCTCCTAAAGAGGAAAAAAAGTGCCTCGGGGGTGTTGAGTGTGTTCACACACATCACTACCATAATATGGTAACACAAACACTATGGTAAGGCCGTGAATTTTATG
The DNA here is from genome assembly GCF_014529385.1 of Adiantum capillus-veneris. NCBI lineage: Eukaryota > Viridiplantae > Streptophyta > Polypodiopsida > Polypodiales > Pteridaceae > Adiantum > Adiantum capillus-veneris. Next base: position 35,115,148 of record NC_140943.1, on the reverse strand, counting down.
AGTTTGACCAATGAAAACCAAGGAGAGGAGGAGACAAATTATGACAAGGTGTGTCTACCACCCTCTTGATATCGACTCACCATTAATGAATCCTAATCCCAAAGAGCTCCTTTACTATTCACAATTTCTCCTAATGAGGACCATTGCATCATTGCTACTTACAGAGGGGGATCCCTAATGTCATTATAAGATATTGGGTGAGGCATACTCTCTTCTTCACTATGAATGACATAGATAAATATTGCAAAGACTCATGCAAAAATTCATGGGATGATCCCCTTTCCCTACCTTTCCTTGTATTGTACCCTCTCTCCTGTTTTATAATTTGGTCTCTTGTAATGTAGGAACCTATAACACTTTGATTCCCTTTGCTACACCCATAGCATATAATTTGTTTTTCTTGCCTTTTAGAGATGGTCTTTTATTTAGTTCTATCCCAAACTATTGTGCCACTTTTGTCTCATAGGTCACTTGGGCCTTTTGTAGAAGTCAATAGCTAGATGTGTGTGTGTGTGTGTGTGTGTGTGTGTGTGTGTGTGTGTGTGTGTGTGTGTGTGAGAGAGAGAGAGAGAGAGAGAGAGAGAGAGAGAGAGAGAGGTAGAGTGAGAGATAATCACTACTTTTGGAGATAGGTCATATCTACATAGTGTATAGGAAGACATGGTAGTGGTACTGTCTCTTAGAATAGCTATTATGATCATAGGTGTGGAGAGACTAGAGTGAAATTATAGATTGCCATAGCAATGGACACCACACATCAACAAGCAAGTGATCTTCACCTTCCTTGTGAGGCAAAAGAAGAGAGTTTATTGAGCTTGAATTAGCAGTACTTGTACCAACTACTCTTGAGTCTCTAGTGAGGCATGGAGACTCTTGAGTAGTTGTGAACACCTACACCCATTTCCTTTGCAAACAAATGAGGACAGTAATCGAGTAGTTTATATATAGGGCCAGTTCATCTACTCTACCATTACCACATGGGTGCTAACTGTGGACTTTCACTTTCTTCAATGCCAATTAGATGGACTACACGAGCAAATCACATGACCACAATGTTTTAATTGTTGAGCATATATGTCACACTCTATAGGCATAGTTACCTTTGGTGGCACGCATGTTGAATAGAGCCATTAGCAAAGGCTTTTTTGAGAGCAAGGGCACTAACACTATTGTGCTGATAATGGAGGTTGGGGATCATGTGCTCCATGGGAACTATCGTTCTATCATGAAAGACCCCACATTGGTTGAGCTTTATGCTTTTGTGCTTGACCATGAGCTCCATTGTTGAGCAAAGGGAGAGTGTCTTAGAGCATGGGTTGGGCTGAATTATGGAGATGATTCTCTAGGCTCGATCAGGTATTTACACTTTGAGCTATCATTGAGCAAGTTCGAGCACATGCCATCAAACCTATCATTAGGCTTTTGATATGACACCCCGACATCACAAGTGTATATCAATGAGGTATGAGCCGCCTATATTGATAGAGAGGAAGATAGAGTTTCACGGCTATCAAGCACCCTTACTCCTTTATGGAGATAAAATTCTCATTGCTCACTAACCAAAGTGACTACAGAGCATTACAAAGCTATGCACACAAGAGAGTGTGATTTGCTTGTGAACCTTTACCAAGACGAGGTCAGTGCCTACCCATATTTGGGAATCCTTCTTACAAGCCCCTCTTATCTCTATGGAGGAGGTAGCTACATTGAACCCCCCTTGCAAAGTTCAAGCAGGATGAGATGATGCCATGAAGCAATGGCATATGTGAAAATATAAGTGATAATACCCATAATGACAGCCTAATCAAGAGATCAATCTTTAGAAGATGTGCTTCAAATTAGCATTTGACTTGCACAAGGAGCTAAGAAATAAATTGCTTACCCTTTTTGGCACAACTAGAATTCTAACTTTGTTTTTTCATCCTTAAAAAATGCGCTATTAGCAAATAGGTAGAGGCCATAGGATTACACACAATTTCTCGAATTTGTCAATTTTCCAGCTTAATTGGTAGAAGATGTAATTTGCCATTCAGATTGTCAAAGTTTTTACTTCATTGGAAAGTCTACAAGAACACATTTGTTATGTTTGGCAGCTTCCTTATTAGACAGACTTGATAGGTATTAAGAAGATGTACATTCTCTCATGGCTAGCTCATCATGTATCTCGCAGCAAGCCTCTTGATTTGATCACTTGTTTTTTATAATGGGCTATCGGAACATATGGAGATGTTTGATCCATAAGTCTTTAAGGCCTTTGGCAACATAGATGAATATTTCTCCATTTCACACACACACATTCATAAGTTACACATTCATAAGGAGTGCTCATGGTTACACACAGCCAAAGTTTCCGAAAAGTCTACGAGGTGAAGAGTCACAATGGCCGCCTGTGTGGATGCAAACATGGATTAATGATGTGTCCAATTATGGCAGTGTGAAAACATGGCCATTCACATATCCCTTGTGTAAACATGCTATTGGCTTATTTTGTGTAAAACATTATGTGGTTAATCTCACATAATTTTGCACATCCAAATTTGGCTATGATGGATGGGCAGTACACCCTTCTGAGACCCAGTTCCAAATGTGTAAGGATTGTCTTTAATGTTAACAAGTGATCATACAAGCTCATTGCTCCTCAAACATGTAGAGATAAGGCTCAAGCTGAAGACTATCATCTACAAAAATGTCAATGTACAATCATATCACAAAAGGTGAAAGAATGCTCTCTGTCTGGCTTCTATTCTTCCGCAGAAATGGGGTTTAGGATACAAAAGAATGGGGAATGTATCAAAAAATGAGATCAGCCACCTGCATTTTATAACCGCTTAATAGAGCTCTGCTCTTGAGAATTTGACCCCCTTTCGGAGCTGCTGGGATGGCTCGTGTAGACGCTTTTCCCACGACCCTTTTGTTGATGAGCAGCATATCTTAGCGGAGGTTTCGGCTTTTATGCTAGCACCATTACATTTCCTGTCTATCTGCAGATTTTTTTTATAAAAAGGCTGCATTAATTACATCAGCAGAAAGCTTACTAAAAATAACCCTGAACCAAACTACTCATCCAAGCAGGCTTTGTTTGCAGAGCACAAAAAGAGGCTAATACACTTGGGTTGGGCAATTCCCCTTACAGGTATGAGCCATGTACTATGATGCTCCATACCCTCAGACAAGAGCCATGCATAGACATCGCTCATGATCACTGCCGGTCCAGTTTCCCAAGGAGGATTAAAGTGTTTGACAACGGGCCCTGACACATGATTTGCCCAAGGAGGAGAAATCAAGTTTTTTAAGGGTAACTTTCCTGAAACACCAAGGCAACATACTAATCTCCTAGGAGACCGTCAGGACTTTAATGCACAAGCAGATTGATTCATTACAGACCCAATCTAGCAGGCTTCACAAACCTGATGATGGATGTATGTGCTTACTCAAACAGCTTTCAAGCACAAACTAGAGAGAACCTATTCTAGGATAGTCACTGATTAAACAGTTGACTTTAATCCCACTTACAAACCCTCCCGTAGCTATCTTTCATTTTTTCTCCCTTCAAAAGAACATCCCTCTGCAGAAGTTGATGATAAACATAATTTACTAGATCTGGCTAAGAACAAAATTATCTATCAAAAAAGCCTTTACAAGATGCGTGAACTGGGCAGAGTAACTCTTCAACATGATTTATGCCATATTCCCCCTCACTTGACGGTATCGTCATTTAGTTTGCATACCTTGTGAATCTTTCCATTACGCAGATGGTATCTCACACCAGCCCAGTCAATTGACTGGGTGAAATGAGAATACACAGCAGAAACAGGGTACAGAAAGTTGTCAACAATAAGAGCCCAGAAAACCTGCAGATTAATCCAGAATAAGTTTTCAAACCTCTATGCCTTCCTGCATTCATCCCAAACGAGCAGATAATTCATATATGATTACTCCTATCAAACTAGAAAGTCGCTCACAAGAAACCAGTTGAAGGTCTTGATTGAAAACGGCTCCTGCTCCGGCGACAGAGCATTGCATAAATCTATCTCCACCCTTGAAAGATGTCGCAGGGAAACCATCTCGATCATCACACACACAAAGTGACAGCACGCAAAGATAAGACCTGCCCAACAGAGTAACAAACGCTCATTATTAGTACAGGACCCTTCAAAAAATGGTCACAACACTAAATTGAAAGACACTGACATAATGTGGCATTTCCTCATTAAATGTGTAGTACCATTGATCAAGCAGCCTACTACAGTAAAACCTTTTCAAAGAAGTTGAGCCAGAGAAATTGAAATATTTCAACATTGTATGAGCACATCACAGTTTTTGATAAGCATCAATAAGCTCAGACTCCAGCCGAAGGACAACAATTCAAGCTTCTGAAAAAAATTTACCAACCATTAATGTGAAAGCCGCGCACAAGATATACGCTGCCCAAAAGAAATCTGAAAAGTGCTAGTAACTGCACTGCAGACATTACAAAGGGCAAAACAAAGCTCCAGGATAACCAGCAATGTGAATAAAACAGAGCCCGGTTCATTAGCCAGTTCACATGAGTGTTGTATGATTCTAACACAAAGGTTTGCTTTCTCAAGTAGTTCCAGTATCTGAAAACAGAGAAAACCTCTGTCAGCTTCAAATAGTAGAAGAGTTCAAACAATCATTGAAAACCACAAGGTCTATTTGTTGTTATACTGTGAAAAAGTGATATTCTTTGCAAGAGGGTGGAAAAAGATTGCAACTGGAGGCGAACTGATCAACCTCTTGTTCGCTCCTGTAATACATGCACAAACACACAGAAAATTGATGAAATCAATTTGCTGGATGTGACAAGGTTAGTATTTTCTGTCAGGCATTAACAAACCCCTATTGCATTTGATACTTGTCTATCTTAATCAAAGACTCGAGAAGTCAGTTGGACTGGGAACATGCTTTTTCTTATGAACGGATTCTTCGTACAATGTAACCTATCCAATGGCCCTCCATTGTAAAGACATACTGCCGCTCACTTTTGTTAAATCAAGCTATGAACAATTTTGTATCTCTCATAAATTTGGCGAGTCCTAACTTACAGTCGATTTAATGACTAGAAAGATCACATTGATGATCAGAGTCGTGCGGGTACACCAGGGACACTAAAAGACCTATTACAACACAAGGGAGATCAACCAACAATCTTATTTGAGCTTTACCTTAATATGATAACTAATCTTGAACATGAACCCACAAAGCAGACCAGGCAGTATTATGGAGGGGAAGTGGACATACTATGTAGTCATATCATATATGAACCTCATACTAATACAGAACCTCACAGAGGCACTCAATTACTATGAGTACTGAGAGTCCGACTATAAGCCCTGAAAAAGACCAAGCTTGTCACCTTCCACAATACGACTTGCTTTATCGGTTGGCAAACTTGGATCTAAGTGTACGTACACCAAGTAAAGCCAGCAAAGTATGTCCAAAAAGTGTATCTTGGGCTCAATTTTGACTTCAATATTTTTAGAACGGAGAGTTAATTCCAACAAGGAAGATGCATCGCTTCAAAGGAGAAGTGCTCACAGTGTAGTAGAACATGAGCTTATGTTGCTTTGAGACAGGAGAGGCATACATTTATTTGGGAGACCAAAGGAGAGCCGATAACATTCATGGATTGAGGTAACCATAAAGGGAGGACACGCAAACACATGAAAGAGAGGATCAAAATATTGTATAAGAAACTAATATATAGATGGCAAATGAGGTCACCCCAACTAATAGAAAGCAAGAGCTAACAGAGGATTACGAAGCGAGGAAGCAACTGAAATGGGCTGCCTATACTGCAGAGACAGAGCCTCATTGAAGATTTCAAGAAGCCCCTAGGTTGGGAATAGATAGCCGAGGTTCTCAGGTGTTATATACTTTTAAAACGTTCAGCCTAGTCTATCAACCCAATCGTCTAGTGCCTTTTCCTGTAATTTTGTGAGTTCTTATCTGTAGTCAACCCCAAAGCGGAATGTACTAATGTCATGGATGTACTTGTCCCCATAGGTTGTTTCAACCTTCTGTTGACATTGATGTCCCTGAAAAAGTTAAAACAAGCCAGGCATACCTGCCACTGCAGCAAGTGTCATGTCATCTGAGTAGCCACCATAACGTAGTCCAGTTACCATTCCATATCGATTTTCCCGAAAATCATCAGCATGCATCTGAAAAGTTTCTTGCTTTATTAGCTATGGCTGGCCAACAATGAGAAAGGAGCAAAGAAAAGATGCAAAATTATTGTCTGGTAAATGTGTATACCATCATGCATCCTCCCCAAAGAAAAAACGTCCGTCCACCTGTTGCAAAGCCCATAGAGCAAGGCTACATAAACCATTCATCAGTTCAGTATAAACTTACCTGCTAGCAGCAACTTAGCATGTGAAGTGTGGTCAGTCAAAGCAATTTTAATTTACCATGTGATATTCAAACATGCAATAACTGCCCAAGCTTCCTGATGGAATATCAAAAGGGTAGCCTGTCAAAACAAAAATCTGCACAATTAAAAAAGTCAGTGGAGGATTAACAGCCTCCCACAGAACAAGCTGATAGCTGACAGCATGAACTGTCAGCAGCAAAATTAGCTACAACCTTTGGATTCTCCTCTATGCTGGCTGCCAGAGCGCCCAGTGTGCCCGGATGAAGCCTCACATCATCATCTAAGAATAGCACATACTTGGTTTCCTTGTGCATTGAATCAATACCTGCCTATCATGGTACATGTATATAAGCACAACCATTTCTTGTGAAGGCCTATGATCACATGTCCACCCACTAGTCACTGAACAAAACAGGCTTTTAGCAAGAAAAGACAAGTAATCACCAGTTGGTTATGTATTTTTTGGCTGCAAGTGGTAGACAAGCCAGCCACAATTACTTTTGCAGTCACTTGACCCTGCGAGGACAATTATTTATTAAGATAACCCATATCATATCTTTGCGACCATCACAAGAAAAGCTTAATACAATTTCACATTAATCCAGCTACCCAAAATGTTAAAGAAGAGAGAAGAACTAATCATCCAGTTTATGCTTTCACAACATGCTTTTTTACAGTTGAATGCACGTTGTTTTTCACTTTATAGGCAATCATAAGACAAGTTACCAAAGGCTGTGGTCATCGGGTCTATGGGCATTCCCATATGTGTGATATGCAGGTGAATTCTACAACTTCAGGTTGCTAATGTCACCGACACACTGGCTTTGCCTGCCAGGTAGGCTTGCTACAACCACCCCTACTGTGAATAAACAGGTTAGCCAAGTGATCAGCCTTCACGACATTCTTTACTGATACAAAGTGAGGCTGCTTGCTGAATCTATCCAATAGAGTCCACATGCCATCAAGCCCACCCTAATTGTTTGGAAGATCAGAAATAAAATCCGTAGAATACTCTCCCGCAGTTGATCTGGAATCGGTAAAGGCTGGAGGAGTGCTGTCGCTTTGTGCCTTTCATACTTCATCTTCTCATGTACCATGCAAGTCCGCACAAAAGAATCCACGTCCCTCTTGAGCTGGGGGTAATGATGCAACAGCCCCAAATCTTTCATCTTGAAAGTAGCATTCAAATCAGCCTTAAATTTAGCAATATGTGCCGGTGATCAACAAATCATCCACATATAGAACAACAATGAGAAGTACATTGCCCTCACGCTTTACATACAGTGTGCTTTCAAAAGCGCACCGCATGACGGTGCAAGCCTATGGGACCAGCCTTAAAATGGCAGCATGGAATTGTAATGGATCAATGAAGTTGGATGTAGGCGCATATGAGGATAGCTTTAATGAAAGAGAAATTATTTTTTACTCAGAAACGCATCAGACTCCTAGCGGCACATTACCTAGAGTGACGGGATACCATTGGAAGACTACCTGTAGGCAAGATGTGAGATCAACACATAGAGGACGGGGTCAGGAGGAGTGGCAGTCCTATTCAAGGAGGAGCTTCAACCCCTCATTTGTATTGTTCAGAGAGATGAGCAGGCCAAATATATGTGGGTCAGAGTGAGAGCGGAGACAGGGAGGCCACTCTACATTGCAATATGCTATTTTGCCCCCAGCACATCTCATTATGCATTGCACAGGGGACAGTCACCGTACATGATATTGGATGAGGACATATGGGAGTTCTTTAGGGATGCAGATGTCATTCTTTTGGGAGACTTTAATGACAGGACGGGCCAGTCTCAGACAACTTTCTACGATACCTCAGAGGAAATATTGAGAGAATTGGATGTTAGTGATTTGGGATTGGCCAGGCGTTCGCAAGATGAAGAGCACACTGGATATGGGGGACATCTGACAGATTTGGGGACTGCACATGGACTCGCCATCTTGAATGGCCTCCAAAGATTTCTAACGTCGAGTGGGTTCACTTGTTTTCCTCATAGACATGGGGCTAGCACAGTGGATTATGTTTTGGCTCAACCCAGTTTCATACCCTCTGTACAAGACTTTAGAGTCGCGCCCACGCCTATTGTGGTAGCAATAGATCATGCTCTCCTCACGTTTACAGTCTCATTCCAGTTCAGTACAGCTCGACTAGCACAGAGATCTACGCATACCCAGTACACTTTTACTTCGGAGACTGATTCTGTCTACATAGATGGTATCTACAGACACTTGTGGACAGAGGATCCGAGGAGACCTCTACGGGAGCGCACTTATATATTAATAAAGACACTACAGGATGCAGCAGTAGAGGCATACCCACACACTGAGCCTGGGCAGTGATGACGTTCTGGCAGCATACCCCAGAATAGCTCGTATGATGAGGAGTGCAGAGAGACCAGAGCCCGACTTCAAAGGGAGGCACTTCTAGGAGTTATTACTCACAGGAAATCATGGATTGCTTGCAATTTGGTACGACGAAAGAAGAGGGTGTTTCTAGCTCGACTAGAGCAGGATTTATATCAGTTGTTTTTGAGCAAGGATTTAGGCGAGGCATGGCGACTCTTCCATGAGCACTCTCCCCTACCAATCATCACTTCTACGGAGGTATGGCCCATGGGGTCTGTCACGAGGACATGGCAACTGCTAACCTTAGTTGTTGGTTTCTTTCCAATGATTTTTGTTTAATTTTCAAGACCCTCTTTTTGAAGTTGCAAATGGTCGGACATTGTATGGCCAATGTGAACGATAGTTTCACCTGCAGACGGGAAGTGGTCGGCACTGGAATTCGTATGGTAAGAGGATGTCTAGGCTCAGAGCAAGATCATATAGGTTCCCCCGTCGCACTTAGCAAGTTGGTGGATACTAGGAAGTGAACTCAATTAAGGCGTAAAGTCAAGGTGGGACTACCAACAAAAAGTATCCGACAGTTGGGCCACATTGCATTTTTGGATGCGGTCCCAATGAGGATAGATGGTCAGAAGACCAGCGGGAGCCTGACGGAAGCATCTCCTAAAAATTAGGGCACTGCTATTTTGGGCCGTGAAATGTGTTCGCGTCATTACCTCTGGTATGACAAGGGGAACATTTTAGTACTCTGCTACAAAGTCAATTGATACACCAGTTGAGAGATTTTTAAGCAGGAAACCCAATGCCGAGAAATTGCATGCATGAGTGCCAAGTGGCACTTTTTGGTCAATTTACCAAGTTTGGGAGAACAGAACTCGTAACTGACTTTTTGGAGCAGTTTTGGAGGCTGTTAACTCTCATTTTCAGCCATTTCTCTCCATTTTTGAGCTTCCCATGACTTTGCCTAGGTCCAAGGAGCTCATTTTCAGCATTGGAAGGCATCAGATGCGTGTTTACAGGGCTGTTTTGCTGCGTTTTCAGCGATACGCAGGTTTTGGCAGCCATGGAAATCTTCCCCTTTTTGCATCTATTTGTTCATAGATGCATTACAGGTCAAGGGCAGCAGAGGGGACGCTCGATTTATGCTAGGAGGATGCTTCATTGAGAACCTATCACAGGTTAAGAGCTATGGAGTGCATGCTTTCCTCTCTATGTACAGTGTGGTGCTAGGAGTGATGACCTACACACTACACACTACTCTCTCTCTCCCCTACGTGCAATTATGTGATACCCCACAAGAGGGCTCTTCGTTTGACTGATGTACAGCTATGTGGGTTCATGCTTTTGTGTTGAGGCAAGAGCCTCCTTGAACAGGAACAGGGGTAGCTAACTGCTACTCCAAAGCAGGCACCGGTGAGGGTCATAACCTCACCGTACAGGTGCGTTTTCAGCGCTGTGTATGCGCTGTAAATTGACCGTTTTTCAGCCATACGGACGCCAAAACCATTGGGAATAGTGCCCCACTCGCAGAGGACAGTCAGGGCACTGTTTGGGGCTGAAAACAGGGCAAAAACCAATAAATACAGTGTGCTGAATTTACTGTTTTTGGGCAGGAATCAGAGGGTTTATGCCAATGGAAGTGAGTTCCAGCAGGGGAATTGGTTTCGCGCAGGTTTTGGGGCCGTTATGATGCCGAAATTTGGCCAAATCAAGTGGTATCTAGTTGGATATAGACAAAGGATTCCCAAGACTCTACTTTGTAAATTTACCCTCTCAAAGTATAAAGAAATACCGAAAGGGGCGCCAATTTTGGGACCTACAGGTTGTCGGCGTCTGCTCGGGGCATTCTAGCTTCCGAGCCGTGTGTTCTTAAGTGTTAATTCCCGTTGTAGGTTCTCTTTGCAAAGTGCTCTGTGTGTGTGTCTAAAGTAAAGAATTTCGGGTGAAAGCCAACGCCTACCACCCCACCATGGGCCGGTTTCAGGGTCAGTATGCATCATCCCTCTATACAGTTCCAGATCCGCATCCTTGAGCAACAGTTGAGTAGATGGGCAAAGAGAGAGGGTGTACAGGTAGCAGGACAGGCGGGTTTCAGGAGAGGTTTCTCTACTCTTGATCATATTTTGACACTCAGAGCCATTATTGAGGAGGGAAGATCTTGTGGGAGACGGCTCTATTGTTGCTTTGTGGATTTCCGCAAAGCCTTCGATATAGTGCCCAAAGCTAGATTGATGCGTAGACTGCAGGAGATGGGGGTACCCAAAGAGTTGATTTGGTGGATCATAACTCTATACAAGTCAGTAGTGGGGTATGTATGCACTCTAGAGGGGATTTCTTATTTGGTTCACTCCACGATTGGGGTGAAACAAAGCAGCCTGCAATCTCCTACACTATTTGGCATGTATGTGAATGAGGTTGCTAACTACATTGAGAGGGATGGTGATAGAGGAGCACAATTGGCAGGGACATGGATCCCACTATTGTTATATGCTAATGATATTGTGTTGATTTCTGACTCCCCAAAGGGGATGTAGCGTCATTTAGATGCTTTGTACACACTTGCCCACGATAGTGGATTGTCTGTTAACTTGGGGAAAACCAAGGTTATGGTGTTTAACACCACACCACCGTGGGTCAAGAGGTCAGCACCGACTTTTACATATGGCGAGGAGACGGTGGAGTAGACAGATGCATACACCTATCTTGGGGTAGTCTTCATTGGACCGGTGTTTTCATTGAGGAGAGTAGCAAAAACTAGATTGACGAGAGCTTATGAAGCCTTGGGAGGAGATGTATTCGCAGGTTCAATTTCAGGAACCTCGAACAAAGCTCTGGCTTTTTGACACTCTAGTGGCTTCAGCTATGCTTTATGGGGTTCAGATTTGGGGACCCTCGATGGACAACCATGGCATATATGGTAGCACTGATAGATGGAGATGTATGGAGAGGCCTCTAATCTCTATGATCTCTCGAATGATTCGGCCTTAGGCCTCAGTGCCACATGAGATTGTTCAAGCCGAGCTAGCTGCCCCCCCTATCGCGGTCGAGACCCTTACTAGATCAGTATCCTTCATGCATAATTTATGGGACCTTCCCAGAGACAGATATGTCGAGCTAGCCCTTGAGTCGTCTCAACAGCTAGCGTTGCAGGGGGACACAACATGTTGGTATGGGCAGATAACATCATGGTTTCAGTCACATGGCTTCAGCATGGATAGACTCCCTCCATTCCAATACTCCTTGGATGCACCCTCCCTATCTCTCACACGGACAGAGATCACTAGACTCATACGTCAGGACTTGATTCAGCTAGATACCAAGAGCACAACACAAGAGTTGGGCACGAAGATGGATTTCTATAGAGAGCATCTTCTCCAGCTAACAAAAGACGGATATCTGATCAGACCGGCCTATATGGATACTCATTTATCCTATGGGATACGATGTTGTAAGGTGCAGCGGAAGTGAATGTTGAACTTTGCTCAAGATGAGTGCTCCGGACTATGCTCAAGGATTCCTTTCACTTATAGAAGGGAGAGCCTTCCGTTCTTTAATGAGAGAGTGCAATGGACACAAACAAAGTGAATGGACACTGTGCATGAAGGTGCATGAGACTGAGAGTTAGAGAGAGAAGAGAATACGACACCAGAATGTTGTCAAACCCTCCTCCGATAGCACTCTCTATGACGAGAGCGGTCTACTATTGATTACACAAATCTCTACAATGCTTGGACTTACCGACGATGTCGACAACGATGAGGACAACGATGTGACGGACTGGAATCTGAGAATGCTAAGGGCTGAAATCTGCAAATCTTGTATCTGCTGAATTCTGACTCTATGTCGATGACGATGGTACGATGACGACGCGCTGAAAACGCAGATGTTGAAATCTGTGTTTTCCGGGCTGAAGCTGCAAACTTCGCGGGATCTAACCGTGCGGCGAAGATTTGTTGCGGGAAGGTGAGATTTGCGAGGTTCGGGGGTTCTACTGCAATGTTTGACTACTAAAAACTGAAAACGCTGGTGCTTAATGAGGTTCCGTCACAACGAATCTGCAAAACGCTGAAGTGTGATGCACATGCAAATACGCTAGGGCTGATCTTTGTCTTCTGCTGTTACCGGTGGTTTGCAATGCAAAACGCTAGGCTGATCTGATGGGGTTCTGTCACCAAGATGATGCATAAGCCAAAACGATGGCTGCTCTCGTCCAAAAACGCTAGGTGTTGCAGTCTCTTGCAAAACGCTAGGCCTCTGTGGGGTTCTGCTGAGAAGTTGCCTTTTGAGCAAGGTGCTCCTGCTGCCTCTTCTGCCAGAAAGTGCTAGCGCTAGGTTTCTATATATATAAACTTAGCAAAATTGCCCTACCTACTTTCCACAAAAGTCACTTGAAAATAATAAGTGAAAAATGTCAAAAATAGGGAAAATAGGTCTATGCACTGAAAAAATGCTCCTGTTGGGTTCTTATGGAAATCTGATGGGAATGCTTATGATCATGTTGTGTGCAACCGGAGGATATGCATCTAATCTAAGTGACTGGTCATGCACAGTCTACGAACAGACTTACAAAAGTGCCAGATCACTACATATTCTAGACTGACTTGACTGAACTGAACCCTGATCATGTTGTAGCTTGTCCACGGACACATAGGGTTGGATGTGTCACGTGACAGATGTGCTATTGGTCAGATGCACACATCATCGCATCAGCTAGAGAGTGAGTCTGGCAGATTTAGGAGAATACTAGTTGAGGCCAGGATATACCATTTGTGTCATATAGAGCCAGAGACAAAGTTACATCACATTTGTCATTGTACTGTATACTATGAGATACGAGGTCGCTTTCATTGTCTATTCAGAGAGGGCTTTGGACCATTGGCTAGAGTCATGAGATATCAGGATCAGAGATGCCTCGGGTTGTTTTTGCTAGAGCTACGCAGACACAGGGAGACTCTCTTAAGGAGATCATGCAATGGGAGACATTCACAGAGGGAGATTACTGACTTCTTTAGAGCAAGGACTCAGCAACCAGATGAGCATGCTTCACAGCAGACTTCAGAGCCCACTTATACCAAAGGTATATTAGTTGATAGAGCCATTGAGCTCCGGAGAGCTAGACGCCCATGTCTACGAGGCGACCACAACATCAACGGAGGCTCCATCAGAGGATCATTAACTATTCTAGCACGACGCCTACTACGACTATTTACAAAGGCGGACATTGACGAAGCTCTTCAGCAATGGATGCAGTACTTTCTCGGACAACGCCTGATGCCCGGCATCCTCGGGCACTAATGATGATGATGATGATTTTAGTCTTTCAATTTGCTTCACTTCATTTTTATTTTTGTACGCAGACATTGGATTAGATCCACCAAGATTGTGCCTTTTGAAGACGTATAATGTAACATTTCATTCCATTTCATTTTCCCGCATATTTCCTTATCAACACACCTGCTGCTGCACTTTGACAATGTTTTGCATTAAGTGGATCCTAAGAATAAGCAAGAAAGTTCTATATGACCATTGACTTCGGCTTCCATTGTCCTTGTCACCTGGATTCAATTGTGCCTCTGAATTCATCCGCACTTCTTCTTCAACTTCCTATTCCACTTCTTCTTCCATACTCTCGTATTTTTCCTCTAAGTCATGATGGCTAGAGGGTGTCACGTTCATGGTTGATTACTACAGATTCGGATTAAACTCTTCCTACAAGAAGAATTGATTGGTTGTCTCATGTAAGGTGCAGCGGAAGTGAATGTTGAACTTTGCTCAAGATGAGTGCTCCGAACTATGCTTAAGGTTCCTTTTTTTCTTAGAGAAGGGAGAGCCTTCCGTTCCTTTAGTGAGAGAGTGCAATGGACACAAACAAAGTGAATAAACACTTGTGAATGAAGGTGCTGAGACAAAGAGATAGAGAGAGAAGAATACAACACCACAATGTTGTCAAAACCCTCCTCCGAAGGCCCCACTCTCTATGGCGAGAGCGGTCTACTATTGATTGCACAACTCTCTACAATGCTTTGGACTTGCCGACGATGTCGACGACGATGAGGAGGACGACGAGTCGGGCTTAAATCTGAAAATGCTAATGGCTGAAATCTGCATATCTTTATCTACTGAATTCTGACTCTATGTCGGTGACGATGTCGATGGCGACGATGCGACGACGACGCACTAAAAATGCAGATGCTGAAATCTGTGTTTTCTGAGCTGAAACTCCAAACTTCGATGGATCTGACCGTGCGGCGAGGATCTGCTACGGGAAGGTGAGATCTGCGAGGTTCGGGGGTTCTACTGCCATGTCTGACTGCTGAAAACTGAAAACGCTGGTCCTTCTTGAGGTCTAGTCGCGATGGAACTGCAAAGCGCCGGTTGTTATGCTGCTCCAAAAACGCTAGGACTGATCTGTCTTTCTGTGGAAAACTGCTAACGCTTGGGCTGGTGTGTTGTGTCTTGTTGTCGCCGAGGCTGATCTTTTATGCAAAAACGCCAAGGCTGGTCTGTTGGTTCGCCGGCCCACTCTGATGCGTGGATCATGTGATACTTGAACTTCATAAAGGTCTGCAATGCTTGCTTCTTTGGGCCGCGTCAAAAGCGACACATAGTCTTCTGTGGCTTCTTCAATGCTTCAACTTCGTCTATAGTCATGCGTCTACCTTCTTCAAATATCTCCGAGGATGAAAATTCCTGAAACCACTCCCGACACAAAAACATGAACATACCCATTCCATGTAAAGTGACTGGAAAAATTCTAGTCTTCTTTAAAGACTGTGCATGCAATGTAGATGAACATATAGACGGAGCGCCAAACCGTTCATCAAACACATATAAACAATGGACTCGAAACTTATCTTTTTGATCTAAATCTATCAACTGTGGCAAATCACAATGGAAATGCCGATGCTTGATGCTCAATCTTTCTTGTGCTCTTTCTGAGACTGTCATGCCAAGGAAGAGACATGGAATGTGAATTCCTTGGGTGCGGGTGCAAACATTTCATTTTTTCATGAGTAATCCGCATACATCCGTGCTCATTCATGAGTGAATCGTGTTCATCGTGCAATATGTCATGCCTAAGAAAAGGGATCACATAAGGACGGTGACACAAAATACAGGAAAGCATCACGAATGAAACACTCGAACAATGCATGTTGCCTAATGTAAGGTGCAACGGAATGAATGTTTGAACTTTGCTCAAGATGAGTGCTCCGAACTGTGCTCAAGGTTCCTTTTACTTACGGAAGGGAGAGCCTTCCGTTCCTTTAGTGAGAGAGTGCAATGGACACAAACAAAGTGGATGAACACTGTGAGTGAAGGTGCATGAGACTGAGAGATAGAGCGAGAAGAGAATACGACACCAGAATGTTGTCAAACTCTCCTCCGAAGGCCC
Source organism: Adiantum capillus-veneris (assembly GCF_014529385.1). Taxonomy (NCBI): domain Eukaryota; kingdom Viridiplantae; phylum Streptophyta; class Polypodiopsida; order Polypodiales; family Pteridaceae; genus Adiantum; species Adiantum capillus-veneris. Next base: position 35,099,000 of record NC_140943.1, on the reverse strand, counting down.
CACTCTCTATGGCGAGAGCGGTCTACTTATGATTGCACAAATCTCTACAATGCTTGGACTTGCCGACGCTGTTGACGACGATGAGGACGACGACGAAACAGACTGAAATTTGAAAATGCTAAGGGGCTGGAATCTGCAAATATTTATCTGTTGAATTCTGACTCTATGTCGGTGACGATGTCGATGTCGATGGCGACGATGCGCTGAAAACGCAGATGCTGAAATCTGCGTTTTCCGGGCTGAAACTGTAAACCTTGCGGGATCTGACCGTGCGGCGAGGATCTGCTGCGGGAAGGTGAGATCTGCGAGGTTCGGGACTTCTTCTGCGATGTCTGACTGCTAAAAACTGGAAAACGCTGATGCTTCTTGGTGTTCCGTCAAGGGGATTCTACAAAACGCTATGCTGATGCAAAAATGCTAGGGCTGAAATCTGTCTGTTGCGGGGAATCTACCACCCAACGCTAGGCCTTGCTGTGTAATCTGCTAACGCTAGGGCTGATCTGCTGTGTCCTTTAGTTGCCGAGGCTGATCTGCCATGCAAAAACGCCAGGGCTGGTCCTGTGGATGAAAAACGCTAGGTATCGTAGTTGCAAAACGCTAGGTCTTTAGATGGGAGTCTTGCTGAGAAGTTGCTTATTGAGCCTTGGTTCCTGTTGCCTCTTCTGCCAGAAAGTACTAGCGCTAGGTTTTTATTTATACAAACTTAGCAAAATTGCCCTACCTACTTTCCAACAAAAGTCACTTAAAAATAATAAGGAAAAATATAAAAAATAGGGAAAATAGGTCTATGCACTGTAAAAATGCTACTGATGGGATTTGATTGGAATCTGATGGTCATGCTGTGTGCAACCAGAGAATATGCATCTAATATAAGTGTCTGAACATGCACGGTCTGCGAACACACTCACAAAAGTGCCAGATCACTTCCTATTCTAGACTGACTTGACTGAACTGAACCCTAATCATGTTGTAGCTTGTCCACGGACACATAGGGTTGGATGTGTCGCGTGACATCCCCTCCTTTTCAAAGTGAGGTACTGGTACCGAACAGTATGGCGTCGAGGGAGATCGCCTATAGCATCCGGAATCCTGGAAGGGACTCTTCACCGGCCCACTCTGATGTGTGGGTCGTGCGGTACTTGAACTTCATAAAGGTCTACAACGCTTGCTTCTTTGGGCCGCGCCAAAAACGACACAAAGTCGTCTGAGTCTCCTTCAATGCGTCCACTTCTTATATGGACGTAGGTCCACCTTCTTCAAGAATCTCCGAGGCTGAAAACTCCTGAAACCACTTCCAACACAAAAACAAGAACATACCTAATCCATGTAAAGTGACTAGAAAAACTCTTGTCTTTTCTAAATACTATGCATGTAATGTAGATGAACAAATAGACAGAGTGCCAAACCGTTCACCACACACATGCAAACAATGAGATCGAATCTTGTCTTGCTGATCTAAATCAATCAACTATAGCGATTCACAACCGAAATGCCCATGCTTGGTGCTCATACTTTCATGTGCTCTTTCTACAACTGTGTTGTGCCAAGGAAGAGACATGGAATGTGACTTCCTTGAATGCATACTTTTCAGCTTTTCATGAAAAATCCGCATACATTTGTGCTCAATCATGAGTGAATCATGTTCATCGTGCAATATGGCATGCCTATGAAAAGGGATCACATAAGGGCAGTGACTAAAATACAGGAAAGCATCACGAATGGAACACTCGAATAATGTGTGCTGATTAATCATTCGAACACATAATACTTCCAGTGAGGGTTCTTTGGACCTAGGCTCGAGAGCCAAGATCGGTTCTTCCTGAGGGATCGTCTCTGCAATGAGGTTAGCTTCACTAGAAAAAGTATCAACTAACACATCATCCTTGTGAACAATCACGTCATCTTTATGCAAATCATCATGCTTGGGAGAAATCACATCTTGATCATGCAAATCATCATCCTTGTCACTGTCATCCAAATCATCATGCTCATCGTTATCATTCAAATCATCATGCGTATCATCATGCAAATCTTGTGTGTCATGCTTTTGAGAAGAAGAGACTGAGAGAGTCTCCTTTTCCCAAATCTGTGCAAAATGCGCCTGCACAATAGAAAAGAGTCGCAAGAACTCTTTCATGTGTTGGTCGCTCTGTTCTTGTCTTGCTTTGGCCTCGCGATCAAATGTTGCTTGTCTTTCGTTGTTCTCGCGATCCAATTTGGCTTGACTTTCTTTGGCTTCCAAGTCGTACTTACGCTCTATGGCTGCCACGCTTTCTTCGTAGTCACGATCTATGGCTACCATTGTTTCTTCGTAGGCCTTTCTTTCTGTTTCTCTTTCTTCGCGTTCTAACTTTCTTCCCATAAACAACTGCTTCAACTCCTCCATAGGAGTTAATGCAATCCTTGGCGTAGATGGGAAAGGGGGAGGGTGGGGAAAACTTTTCTTCGCCTCTCTCATGCTCATCACCTCCAAGCAAAGTATCCATTCCGCTTCGAGTGATGACCATCCACTGATGTCGTGGGTTCTTGTGGGTCCTTGTGGTCTTAAGTTCTTAAGTTCACAAGGAACTTGGGTTCCTGCACGTCTTGGTTCTTAAGTTCACGACGAACTTGGGTTCGTGAGGCCCGGAGTCTTGATTATTGGGGTTCGCTTCTTGAGGTTCTTCTTTAGCTTGCAATCTGTGTTAGAGAAGGATCTTCTCTTCACCGAAGTTCTTCTCTTTTCCGCGGCCGCACCCCTTGAAGACCTTGCCCTCACACCAAGGTTGCTTTTTCCCACCTCATGTCGATTGGCCGGCCGCTAAGTGCACGGTCCGCTCTCAATGAGTGAAAAGAAGCACACGAGGAGGCTGGACAAGCCCTTCTTTCTTGGGTTTCCTGTCACTCTTCAAAAACACGATTAGAAATCGACACACCCAAGTGAACTTGGGTTCGTGCGATCGCAACAAGCAAAAAAATTATTGTGATTCTTCTGGTTCTTTCCTTGAGTGATATAGAACACTGCCAAAGCTCTGATACCAATGTTAGGTGCAACGGAATGAATGTTTGAACTTTGCTCAAGATGAGTGCTCCGAACTGTCCTCAAGGTTCCCTTCACTTACGGAAGGGAGAGCCTTGCGTTCCTTTGGTGACAAAGTGGATGAACACTGTGAGTGAAGGTGCATGAGACTGAGAGATAGAGAGAGAAGAGAATACGGCACGAGAATGTTGTCAAACTCTCCTCCGAAGGCCCCACTCTCTATGGCGAGAGCGGTCTACTTATGATTGCACAAATCTCTACAATGCGTGGACTTGCCGACGATGTCGACGACGATGAGGACGACGACAAGACAGGCTGAAATTTGAAAATGCTAAGGGGCTGAAATCTGCAAATCTTTATTTGCTGAATTCTGACTCTATGTCGGTGACGATGTCAATGGCGACGATGCGACGACGACGCGCTGAAAAAGCAGATGTTGAAATCTGCGTTTTCCGGGCTGAAACTGTAAACCTTGAGGGATCTGACCGTGCAGCAAGGATCTGCTGCGGGAAGGTGAGATTTGCGAGGTTCGGGACTTCTGCGATGTCTGACTGCTGAAAACTGAAAATGATGATGCTTCTTGGTGTTCCCTCGCGGAGAATCTGCAAAACGCTATGCTGATGCAAAAACGCTAGGGCTAAAATCTGTCTGTTGCGGGGAATCTGCCAACGCTACGCCTTGCTGTGTAATCTGCTAACGCTAGGGCTGATCTTCTATGTCTTATAGTCGGCGAGGCTGATCTGCCATGCAAAAACGCCAAGGCTGGTCCTGTGGATGAAAAACGCTAGGTATTGCAGTTGCAAAACGCTAGGTCTTCAGATGGGAGTCTTACTGAGAAGTTGCTTGTTGAACCTTGGTTCATGCTGCCTCTTCTGCCAGAAAGTGCTAGCGCTAGGGTTCTATTTATACAAACTTAGCAAAATTGCCCTACCTACTTTCCAACAAAAGTCACTTAAAATAATAAGTGAAAAATGTCAAAAATAGGGAAAATAGATCTATGCACTGTAAAAATGCTACTTATGGAATCTGACTGGAATCTGATCGTCATGCTGTGTGCAACCAGAGGATATGCATCTAATATAAGTGTCTGGACATGCACGGTCTGCGAACAGACTCACAAAAGTGCCAGATCACCTCGACTTGACTGAACTGAACCCTGATCATGTTGTAGCTTGTCCACAGACACATGGATGTGTCACGTGACACCTAATCATTCGAACACATAATACTTCCTGTGGGGGTTCTTTGGACCTCGACTTGACAGCCAAGAACGGTGTAGCGCGAATGTGTCGTGCTCTCTACAGTGTGGGTGCCCCTCAGTGCAATGTGCGCGACAATCTCACTCAAACAAATGGAAACTCTCTCAACAGAATGAAACACAGGAACAATGGATAACAACAATAGAGACACAACAGTGGACCAGAACATGCGGACTCGACTAGCTCAAAGAACCATGTACAGACTCGGGCGTGGCAGCACACTCAGCTCCAGCCCAAGGCTCACAGGTACAAAATGGGGTGTCGAGGCTCAGATGTGCAGGGATGGTGAAGCAGTGCTCAGTGTAAGACCCGCTCTAGACGACTACGTACAAGATAATAGAACTGCCACAAACGACTACTCATATGTACCACCGTAAAGAGGCACCAACGGCTCATAAATGTCAACCATGTGGTGACCTGGCCAAGAGGTCCACTAGGCCACAGTCGCTCGTCGGTAGGTATCCTGCCACGTCACTCCCAGACCACACGTCCGTCCAGAGGGTCCGTCCAGTGTGAACTAGTCCCAGTGTGACCCACTGTCCAACTGTATGTCCTGTGAAGTGACACTGTAGCCCTGCTACAATCGGTTCTTCATGATCGATCAAATCTGCCTATGGGGATGCTGTGGACCTCGACTCGAAAGCAAAGATCGGTTCTTCGTGATTGATTGAATCTGCACAACGGGGTTAGCTTCGCTAGAAAAAGCATCAACTAAACCATCATCCTGGTGAACAATCACATCATCTTCTTGCAAATCATCATGCTTGTGAGAAATCACATCTTGATCATGCAAATCGTCATGTGTGTCATGCTTTGGAGAAGAAGAGACTGAGAGTCTCCTGCTCATGATTTTGTTCAAACTGCGCCTGCAGAATAGAAAAGAGTCGCAACAACTCTTTCATGTGTTGGTCGCTCTTCTCTTTTCTTGCTTTGTTCTCGCGATCAAATTCTGCTTCTCTTGCTTTGTTCACGCGATCAAACTTTCTACGAGGCTTCTAAGCGTGCTTGCTCATGCTCACGCTCTATGGCTGCCACTCTTTCTTTGTATTCACAATCTATGGCTGCCCTTCTTTCTTCAGCCAGCAAGCGCGCTTGCTCATGCTCACGCTCAATAGCTGCCTTTCTTTCTTCGCGTTCTAACTTCCTGTTCATAAACAACTGCTTCAACTCCTCCATAGGAGTTAGTGCAATCCTTGGCGTAGATGGAATAGGGGGAGGGTCGAAAAAAACTCCTGGTGGGGACAACTCTTCTTCGCCACTCCCATGCTCACCACCTTCATGCGAAGTATCCATTCCGCTTCGGGTGATGACCATCCACTAAAGTCTTGGGTTCTTAAGTTCATGAGAAACTTGGGTTCTTGTGGGTCTTGGATTCTTGGGGTTCTTGAGTTCTTGAGGTTCTTGAGGTCCTTCTGTCGCTGGCAATCTGTGTTAGAGAAGGATCTCCTCTTATCCGAGCTCTACTCCTTTCCGCGGGCGCACCCCTTGGCGGCTTTGCGCTCACACCAAGGTTTCTTTTTCCCACCTCACTTCGATTGGCCGGCCGCTAAGTGCACGGTCCGCTCTCAATGAGTGAAAAGAGAAACAAGGGGAGGCTAGACAAGCCCTTCTTTCTTGGGTTTCCTGTCACTCTTCAAAAACACAATTAGGAATCGACACACCAAAGAGGTCTTGGGTTACGTGTGACCGCAACAAGAAAAAAAAAATTATGTGGTTCTTGTGGTTCTTTCCTTGAGTGATACAACACATTGCCAAAGCTCTAATACCAATGTAAGGTGCAGTGGAAGTGAATGTTGAACTTTGCTCAAGATAGTGCTCCGAACTGTGCTCAAGGTTCCTTTTTTCTTACGGAAGGGAGAGCCTTCCGTTCCTTTAGTGAGAGAGTGCAATGGACACAAACAAAGTGGATAAACACTTGTGAATGAAGGTGTTGAGACAGAGAGATAGAGAGAGAAGAATACAACACCAGAATGTTGTCAAAACCCTCCTCCGAAGGCCCCACTCTCTATGGCGAGAGCGGTCTACTATTGATTGCACAAATCTCTACAATGCTTTGGGCTGGCCGAGGATGTCGACGACGATGAGGATAACGACGAGACGGGCTGAAATCTGAAAATGCTTATGGCTGAAATCTGCAACTCTTTATCTGCTGAATTCTGACTCTATGTCGGTGGCGATGTCGATGGCGACGATGCGACAACGACGCGCTGAAAACGCAGATGCTGAAATTTGCGTTTTCCGGGCTGAAACTGCGAACTTCGATGTATCTAACCGCGCAGCGAGGATCTGCTGCTGCGGGAAGGTGAGATCTGCGTGGTTCGGGGGTTCTACTGCGATGTTTGACTACTGACAGAACCGCAAAACGCTGGCTGTTATGCTGCTCCAAAAACGCTAGGGCTGATCTGTCTTTCTATGGAAAACTGCTAACGCTAGGGCTGGTCTGCTATGTCTTATTGTCGCCGAGGCTGATCTTCTATGCAAAAATGCAAGGGCTGGCCTGCTGTGTGAAAAACGTCAGGCCTTTGCTGTGATGCAAAAACGCTAGAGCATCTTGGGGGGGTCCTGTTGAGAAGGTGCTTGTTGAACGCGAAGTTCCTGCTGCCTGTGGTGTAGTGAACCTAAATCTTAGAGATTGTCATGTGGAGGTATGCATTGAAGGAGATTTCTCTTATGTATTAAATGTGGACAACTTCTGCCCAAAAGTGCTAGCGCTAGGTTTCTATATATACTTGCTTAGTGAATTTGCCCTACCCAGTTCCCAACAAAAGTCACTTAAAAATAATAAGTGAAAATGTCAAAATAGGGAAAATAGGTCTATGCACTGTAAAAATGCTCCTGATGGGTTATGATGGAAATCTGATGATCATGTTGTGTGTAACCAAAGGATATGCATCTAATCTCAGTGTCTGGACATGCACTGTCACCGGCCAGTGGCAATTCCATTTTTGTTTATTTTCTCTTTCTTTGGGGAATTTCGTTTGTTTTACCTTTTGGAAACACCCCTCTGGAAATCTAACTGCCCTGCATTGCATAGCCAGTGTGGAATTGTTCAGAGAGAGTCCAGGCCTGAGGACTAAAGAGCACTAAGGTTGGACAAGGACTATGGTTAGCCAAAGTGGGGTCATTGGCCAGCCAAAGCGGAATCCTTTGCTACATAGGCTACATTTCAGTTATGGGTGTGGCTGCAGTGTACAAAGAGAGTCAGATGACCTAGAAGAATGTAATGGCAGAAACTCCTAAATTTTAGGGACTGCTATTTTTGGACAGCAAAATGTCTTCACGTCATTACGTGCAGTTTGACATGGGGATCATTTTGTTACTCTGTGGCCAAGTCAACAAAGGCTGCAGGTGAGATATTTTTAGACCCGAGGGTCTAAAGCGGAAAATGCACAAATGAGTGACACTTGGCACTCTGAGGCCAGTTTACTACTTAAAGAGAAGGCAAAAACGTGATTTTCAGCTGTGAGCTCGTTTTTGAGTGTTGTCACAGGTGGGAGAGCTTCAATGGAGTGCTGGCTTACCCTCTATGTACAGTGAGGTGCAGGATGTCATGACCTGCACACCTCTCACTGCTCTCTCTGTCCCCTATTCTTTATGGTTATGCCCCTCTAGTGGGCTTTTCAATTGACCAATGTATAGTTGTGTGGGTTCATGCGCGATTGCCGAGGCAAGAGCCTCTTGCACAGGTATTGGATTAGCTAGCGGCTAATCCCCCACAGGTACAGGTGATTCGGAGAGGTTTCACGTGCGAAATCTCGTCCGATTCAAAGGGCAAGTAGCCCTACAAGCGTGGGAGCTCGAGAACTTACTACGGATGCGACCGGCACGCGAAACGGAGCCCGAAACAGTGAATTACAGCCTGCTGTGTATTTTTGCAGGTTTAGGGTTTCGGCCCTAAACGGACCCCAATACCCCCAGGAGATTCGGGGACGCGAGGGGACCGCTGCACAGATGATCTGGCGCATTTTTGGGGCAGAAAACAGAGAATTCAGCGTGCTGCAGATTCTCGCCAGGTTTTGCAAAGTGTCTGTATGCGTCGGGAAAGTCATCTAATGCGTGGGGATACTGACTGTGAAGGATCCTAGTACAGTTATGCTGCCGAAATCGGGCCAAAACAAATGAAATTCAGCCAAGATTGTGCGAGGCAGCTTGTAGGGAACCACAGTTTTTATTCCCTCTTTTAAAGAATAAAGAAATACCGAAAGGGGCACCTATTTAGGGGCCAATCTGGTGTCGGTCTTCTCATATAGGTGCAATCTACCAACCTGTATCCCTTTCCCCTTTGTTGTGTCTTGAAAGTACACGTAAAGTGGGCGACAAATTAAATGGGTGAAAGCAAATAAGGTTTAAGTCTAAGGTCTACCGCCCTTTTTGAAGTTAACAGGCCGGTTACATGGTTCCATCGACGGGATTAAATCACTTTTTCCTCAAAAAGTGAGCCTTGGTCAGTTTGGGTTAAAGACACAGAGAGAGTTTGGGATGACCTTGAAAACACAGAGAGTTTGAAAGTAGATCGAGTGGATTTACAGGTGAGAAAGGCTACGAGAGTTTTCCTTTGGATACAGGTGAGAAAGGCTACGAGTCTTTCTTTGGATTTACAGGTGAGAAAGGCTACGAGAGTCTTTCTTTGGATACAGGTGAAAAGGCTAGGAGTCTTTCTTTGGATTTAGGATGGATGGCAGCAAGGAAGAGGGTTCCTCTTCAGAGGATAGACAGCCTATTACAACTGCACATGAAATTGGCGAGAGTTCAGGCGAAGCAAAGAAAGCTTTGCAGGTTGTTACTGCTGTGACCATGTTCAAGCAATTGATGGAGAATCCAAGATTTATGGAGTTCATACAATCTTCATCAATAGCACATCAAGTTCAAGGCAGTTTTGGCATGCCAAGAACAGTGTTTAGAGGTATGCAAGGCATGGTGCCCAACCCCATGTATACAAACATTAGTTTGCACCCAGGATTTCAAGGCACACAAGGTCAGTTTGGGGTGTCACAAGGCAACTTGGGTATAGCTAGTTTTTCAATCCCATCAGTAAATATGACACTTGGACATCAACATGTTACTAGCCAGAGAGTACAGATGGCCCCCACAGATGTAGCCATTTTGTAAACTGTCTCTTTTGACAATTTGGAGTCAATGGATAAGCTAAAGCCATACAAAGAAGATGATCAGTGTGAGTCCATTGACATATTCAATGGCTTTGATGAGAGGACAAAGGTTTTCTCTTTCCTCGAACAGTTTGACAAAGCATTTGTTGGAAGGAGCATTTAAAGTCAAGAAAGCTGCCACTTTTCTGGAGAAAAAAAAAAATGCAAGTCAGTGGTGGAATACACTGTTGTTACAAGGACAGACTCCTTCCACTTGGAATGATTTCATACAGGTACCGAATTAGCTAAAGGCTAATTCAAAACAAGTACAAGATGATTTAACAAGATTTCTTGCGAGAAATCTCGTGTAAATCAGAGGGCAAGTAGTCCTACTAATGCAGAAGATCAAAGGCTACGAATTGGTGCGATTGGCACGCAAAACAGAGCCCGAAAGAAGAAAATACAGCTTGCTGTATTTTTCTGTAAATTTAGGATTTTGACCCTATTTGATGCCTTTTTATCCCAAGAGCTTCGGGGAAGCTAGAGGACAGTAATGCAAGTGATCTGGAGCATTTTAGGAGCTAAAAACAGAGAATTCAGCGTGCTGAATTTCCAGGACAGGTTTGCAAAAGTGCTCTATTATGCGTGGATAATCACTTGGATATGTGGATTTTTGGTTGTGAAGGTTTCTACTACAGTTATGCTGCCAAAATTGGGTCAAAAAGAGAATTCTCAGCCCAATAAAAGTGACAGCATAAGGATAGATCATAGGTTAATCAAGATGAAGAGCAGAGAAAGATTGTTTTCGATACTCAGTATGCAAATCAGTGATATTGCATAAAGGCTGAAATTGCCTGAGAGTTGGAAGATTCACAATGCGTTTCACGTGAGTCTTCTCAGACCCTATGTGGGTGATGTGCCAGAAGATATGCCAGCTGAAGATCAACCAAAAGTCGAGGAACTTGACGAGATCTTGGTCCCGGAACAGATTTTAGCACATAAAGAAAGAAAAGAAAAGACAAGGTTGCAAGGTGCTGTTTGGTAAAGTTCAAAAGCTATTCACCTCTGGATGTCAAGTCGATGGAAAAAAGTGAACTTGCAGAGTCACTAAAAGTATGGGAACTTAAAACCTTGGTTTGTAACCTACCTTGACCCCTTGAGATTCAGGGCTACATGGATTGTCAGTGTGACAATGGCTTCTGAAAGAAATGATGTACATGTTACTTACAGTGAGCTCAAATGAAGTGCATGTTACATGAATGTTAGAGCTGTACAGATTTTCAGTTTGGCAATTGCTCTTATGGAATGTCCAAAAGTTTGTTTAGTGCTATAGAAGTGAGTATTTCTTGTCAGTTTGTCAAGGGTACAACAATTATTTCTATTGAAGAGTACATGTGTAACTGCATTCTTAAACTGTCGGTTTGGGTATGCTCGAAAGGTTACTGGATCCAACGTGTACTAAAAGACAGTGGCAAAATGTGACGCTTCCATTTTGTCATTGGAAAGTTATAGACTCAAAGCAATGGCAGAGTGTGACGCTTCCACTATGTCATTGGGACAGGGTTCACACGCAGGCAATACATGTGTCAACGAGGTGTTGACTGTGAGCATGTATGTGTCGTACATGTGCTGACACGGTGTCCGGACACCCGAGTGCTGACTGTAAGCATGTACGACATAGGTGCAAACGAGGACGTTTGAGATTTCAAGAGAGGGGTATGTCACCAGCCAGTGGCAATTCCATTTTTGTTTATTTTCTCTTTCTTTGGGAAATTTCATTTGTTTTACCTTTTGGAAACACCCCTCTGGAAATCTAACTGCCCTGCATTGCATAGCCAGTGTGGAATTGTTCAGAGAGAGTCCAGGCCTGAGGGCTAAAGAGCACTAAGGTTGGACAAGGACTATGGTTAGCCAAAGTGGGGTCATTGGCCAGCCAAAGCGGAATCCTTTGCTACATAGCCTACATTTCAGTTCTGGGTGTGGCTGCAGTGTACAAAGAGGGTCAGATGACCTAGAAGAATGTAATGGCAGAAACTCCTAAATTTTAGGGACTGCTATTTTTGGACGACAAAATGTCTTCGCGTCATTACGTGCAGTTTGACATGGGGATCATTTTGTTACTCTGTGGCCAAGTCAACAGAGGCTGCTGGTGAGATATTTTTAGACCCGAGGGTCTAAAGCGGAAAATGCACAAATGAGTGACACTTGGCACTCTGAGGCCAGTTTACTACTTAAAGAGAAGGCAAAAACGTGATTTTCAGCTGTGAGCTCGTTTTTGAGTGTTGTCACAGGTGGGAGAGCTTCAATGGAGTGCTAGCTTACCCTCTAGGTACAGTGAGGTGCAGGATGTCATGACCTGCACACCTCTCACTGCTCTCTCTGTCCCTCTAGTGGGCTTTTCAATTGATCAATGTACAGTTGTGTGGGTTTATGCGCGATTGCCGAGGCAAGAGCCTCTTGCACAAGTACTGGATTAACTAACAGCTAATCCCCCGTAGGTACAGGTGATTTGGAGAGGTTTCACGTGCGAAATCTCGTCCGATTCAAAGGGCAAGTAGCCCAACAGGTGCGGGAGCTCGAGGACTTGCTACAGATGCGACCGGCACGCGAAACGGAGCCCGAAACAGTGAATTACAGCCTGCTGTGTATTTTTGCAGGTTTAGGGTTTCGGCCCTAAATGGAACCTAATACCCCCGGGAGGTTCGGGGACGCGAGGGGACCGCTGTACATGTGATCTGGCGCATTTTTGGGACAGAAAACACAGAATTCAACGTGCTGCAGATTCTCGCCAGGTTTTGCAAAGTGTCCGTATGCGTCGGGAAAGTCATCTAATGCGTGGGGATACTGACTGTGAAGGATCCTAGTACAGTTATGCTGCCGAAATCGGGCAGAACAAATGAAATTCAGCCCAGATTGTGCGGGGCAGCTTGTAGGGAACCACAGCTTTTATTCCCTCTTTTAAAGAATAAAGAAATACCGAAAGGGGCGCCTATTTAGGGGCCAATCTGGTGTCAGTCTTCTCATACAGGTGTAATCTAGCAACCTGTATCCCATTCCCCTCTCTTGTGTCATTATAGCACAGGTAGAATAGAGGACTAATAATGGGTGAAAGCAAATAAAGTTTAAGTCTAAGGTTTACCGCCCTTTTTGAAGTTAACAGGCCTGTTACATGCACGGTCTGCGAACAGACTCACAAAAGTGCTAGATCACTTCCTATTCTAGACTGTGACTGAAGTGAACCCAACCCTTGTCATGAAGTAGCTTGTCCACGTACAGATAGGGTTAGATGTGTCACGTAACATCTCATACCATTGGATCCGGCAAGTCACCTGGCATGGAGATAAATCAATGCAACAAACAATACCACAAACTCATTGAAAAGAGACTTGATCTGAAAGCGAATGCTACGGACAAGACACACTGAGCCTCAGTTACCCACTCAAAGATATGCCCTCCAACAGGTGCCCCTTGCGGTACGTCTTGGTTTTATTGATCAAGTTTCCCTGTATGAGCCCACTCACATAGCCTGCCTGCTAATGGAGCCTTGGCAGCACCTGCCCTCATATCGAAAGGTCACTTTGAAAAGTTATTTTTACAAAGTGCCTAAAAGCTCTAAAAATCAACTGTTAACAATCACTAGCACCAAAAAAGCAAGCTAGCGCCCCATCAGCAACTATCCATACGCGCTACAATGTTAGAAAGGGTCTGCACTGCACAGCCCACCATGAATCATGCCACAAATCCCACCGCAATTCACGGGCCCTCGTGCACAGACTTGGGCACAAGGTTGGCTCCAATCATCCCTTCCCTCCTTGCTCTTGGCCAGCAATGAGCAAGCTTGAAGCTTCAAAAACTCTTCTAATGTCCCCGAGTCCAATTTCCCCCCTACTACGCTACTTCTCTCTCTAGCTCTATTCTATAGTGTACTTAAAATTAGCATGACCACTTCTTCTCATGTGACGAGCAGCTTGTCTTGTAAAGTGGCATCGTTGAGCACTTCGCAAAGTTAAGTTTGCATACATACAGATGTCGCAGCCATTGAACAAGCCACACATATTTCAGACTAGTGGAGCTTTCTTTGTAGAGCTAGGCTTCTAGAGGCTCATGGTTTCTTGTGACTAATTTAATTGTTTTTTGTTCGCACTTCAGTCCCCCCGTTACTGTTCTGCCCCTTTGTTCCCATTCACCATTATTCCCTTCCATATTTCTCTACCTTATTGTCCCCTCCTTTGGAGATGTTTGCTCAGAGCATTTGAGGTGCTCAGCTTTCAGAGAATGGCCAAGTCCCACTTCTGCTACTGTTGCTGCTACTGCTCGTGTGCTTTGAGCTGGTGTGTCTGTTTGTAAATATACTTTGATACTTTAACAACCCAGCAAGATTTTAAGAACTGTTCTTTTGATAGGGTCGACCACTTCTCTGCAGAAAAATGCATTGATCCCAAAAAATGGTCCATCTTTTGTATCCACTCAGATGCCCAAGTCCAAGTGTCGCTTCTGTATTAAAAACTCATGTCCACACTCTTCTAATCAAATCTCCATGAAAGATTGATCTTAAAAGAGTAAAAGAAGATCCCACTTCTAATAAGCTCTCTTTGAGACACAGAAATAAAAAGTGTAAACACCCTTAAATGATCAAAGTTACTATGATTAAGAAAAACGATGACTCGTGAAATCCGGTACGGTGACATAGATGTAAATCCATGCTAACCTGCAAATCCAGTAGCAATTCTGATACCACTTTATAAGCAGGATCATCTTCACTCTCAACAACAAAGAAAAATTCTGTCGGACCTCCATATAAAGATATAACCTGACAATCGAAAAAAAATTGGTGCTTGGAAGTTCTCGTCTCACTTCAACCAGCAAATGTAAAGAAAATTTAGAAACACCCATCCAAAACAAGTCATCTTGCCTGACTCCTCCAATTGCTTCTACTGTGTTCTGAAACACCCTTGACCGGCATTATAACAGTTACACGTGGCAGCTTCCTTTGAGCGGAATGTTCCAGATCATTTATATCTGGATAAATGAAGGAAAAGCTATTTCCTGACTGCTCTCCTTCCTTGATTCTTTTCAGCTTTTTGTTTCTGTGAAGTGGGACAAATGATTTGACTAGTACAGTGTTATGTATACACCTGATAATACTGCTTCTTACCTTACAGAAGCTGCAAATGCCCAGCCCAGAGCAAGAAACAAGCATATCACGCAGCCCTGCAGTAATCCAAAGTAAACCAAAATAATAATAATAATAATAATGAGATTAATACTTCATTGACACTCAGCAAAATGGACTTCTACAGACTGTGCAGGAGTTGATCGACAAGCTGAACGTTTGAGGTCACATGAAGTTGCAAAAAGAGCTTTATGGCATGGCTAATACAAAAGTGCTTTTGTTAGCCTTCAAATTGTTGCTTATTGGATCCCTTTACCATCAACATGGAGTCTTGAGCTAAAGTGTTTGAGAGCAGCATCTATGCATAACACACTGGAATTGATTAATCATGCAATTCAAGTTCCATAGTCACAAGAGACAGTTTTGTGTGTTTCGCTGTTTCATTGTCTCATTTCATTTTGTGAATTTGTTTCGAGTATGCCCAAAAAAAGCATATAGGTATTGCGGGGTTAAAGAACACATACCTAGATCCAAGCCAGCACACTAAAGCGAGACGTTGCATTAGGGGTTTCTTTAGCCTTTATAGGTTTGTACATATATGAGCATGTTTACAGGGGGTCCAAGGGTGGCTGAGACCCAACACACATTATGTACATGATAACGAAATGAGCATTCAATCATACAAGGCCTTAGAAAGCTGTTAAGATAGCCTATTCTTGACATAACACTGAATTGTGGATGTGTGCGCACATGTATATAGATCAGGCCATGAGCGTCAGTGTGTATGTACGTGGATGGTTGATAATGTAAGAAATTAAATTGTGTGTGTGTGTGTGTGTGTGTGGAGAGTAGGAAAGGACAGCAACAACATTCACAAGAAAAAGGACATAGAAGCACGCTACAACATGTGTGTGTGTGTGTGTGTGTTTGTGGCATACTGCGCAACCGGGTCCATGAGGTCCTGTACAAGAACACGCACCTCAAGAACAGGTGCCTGACCATTCCAAGCTTTCTGAGCCTCCTCAAAATCCTCATACAAACAGGTTTTGATCTCAGAAGTGGTCTCCGAGGAATTTCCCATGGATTTCCAACGCTTAAATACACACAAAGATTCAGACATATAGTAACAAAACCACCCACACAGCAAATGCCTAGCAAAAAGTGCACTACAACACACCACCCCCCCCCCCCCGGTCCGTGGTTTGGTGCTCGTGGATTTAATGAGGTCCTGTTGGCAAATACTGAAGCCATAAATTTGTTGTAGGAAATGTCTATCAAAGATGCAGCGGAAAAGGGTGAATCGGGTGAAGAACTTGTCTACAACCGCGAGCAAACCTCCTTCTGACCAGGCAACCAAAAGATCTCGGATCTATCGCAATAAATCTCCTCATAAAGATATGCGACAGTTTCACACAAAAACTTAGCCATGGTCAAACTTATTAATAAATCATTTTAATGATATATTTTATAAGAATTTGACAAAGGTTTTGCCCTACCTAAGCCTTTAGGAGTTTATAACCTACAAATCTCACATGTAAAGGGAGCAACTTGGGCCATCGATTTGCATCAATTGCAGCTAGCGCCAGCAACAAACCGGCCCTAGCGTTTTTGCTTCAGATCGACCCTCAGCTCTAGCGTTTTTGCTCCAAATCGGCTGATCAGCCTAGAGCTTGCAAGTTCACCAGATCAACCCTAGCGTTTTAGATTTCAGCCCTTTTCCTCGCCGGAACCGGCTCTGGAGTATCAGCTTGTACTGTGTTGATGTAGTATAAAGATATACCAAAAGGGGCGCCAAGGTTTGGGGCCAATACTCTCTGGAGTGGAATTCCGCCACTTCAGATCGCCTGTCATCTCTCTCTCACAGTTCAATTGTTATTGAACAGCTAAAAGCGCTAAAAGTCTATTTCGTCTATTCTTTTCTATTGGCACGTGGTGCCCGTCTTGTGACAGTGGTATCAGAGCATCAGGCATGTGCTTTTCTAAAAGCATACCGGTCCGACTAAAGAGCAAACAAAACCAAAGACTACTGGAATTTTATTTGAAGTATCTTCGGCTCCCGATCCCGGACTACTGGAATTTTATTTGAGGCACTCCAGCTTCTGATCCTGGACCTATTAGTGTCACGTGACACATCCAACCCTATGTGTCTGTGGACAAGCTACAACATGACCAGGATTCAGTTCAGTCAAGTCAGTCTAGAATAGGAAGTGATCTGGCACTTTTGTGAGTCTGTTCGGAGACCGTGCATGTCCAGACACTTAGATTAGATGCATGTCCTCTGGTTGCACACAGCATGATCATCACATTTCAGACAGAACCCATCAGGAGCATTTTTACAATGCATAGACCTATTTTCCCTATTTTTGACATTTTTCACTTATTAATTTAAGTGACTTTTGTTGGGAAACTGGGTAGGGCAAATTGCCTAAGTTCACATATAAGGAAACCCTAGCACTAGCATTTTTGGCAGAAGGAGGAAGGAGAGCAACATGCACCCAGTGCAGCAGGCCCTTTGGAGCACCTTCTCAAGCAAGATTCCCCCAAAGCACCCCTAGCGTTTTCAGCTCTAGACCATCAGCGTTTTCAGCCCTAAACCTCAGCGTTTTCAGCAGTGACTTCCCGGCGTTTTCAGCCTAGCAGTTCAGCTATTTCCAGCCTGCTGCCATAGCGATTTACAACCAGCAAATCAACGTTTTTAAGGACTGCAGCCAGTGTTTTTCAAAGGCAGCAAAGGCAGCGTTTTTAGAGACAGCATGACCAACGTTTTTGGACCAGCAGAGATAGCGTTTTGAACCAGCAAGGCAGCGATTTGCAGCAACAGAACTCAACGTGTTAGCAGCAGTAGAATTCAGCAGAAGACCCATCAAATTCAGCAGAAGAAGAACATCCCAGAAGATAGTGTTTTCAGCCGTCGTCGTCGCCGTTGTCTCCAAGTTTAGATCCACCTTGCATCATAGTCTCACCACTTGCATCAGCATCTTGTACCAGATTGTGCAATCAATAGAATAGACTTCTCTCGCCGTCAAGAGAAGGGCCCTTGGAGGAGGGTTTGACAACTTCCTAGTGTCGTATTCTTCTCTCTCTATCACTCAGTCTCAACACCTTCATTCACACTGCAATTCACTTTGTTTGTGATCATTTGCACTCTCTCACTAAAGGAACGGAAGGCTCTCCCTTCCGTAAGTAATAGGAACCTTGAGCACAGTTCGAAGCACTCATCTTGAGCAAAGTTCAACATTCACTTCTGTTGCACCTAACATTGGTATCAGAGCTTTGAGAGTGTTCTGTATCACACTCAAGGAAAGAACCACATAATTTTTTTGCTTGTTGCGGTCGCACGTAACCCAAGACTTCTTGGGCGTGTCGATTCCTAATCGTGTTTTTGAAGAGTGACAGGAAACCCAAGAAAGAAGGGTTTGTCCAACCTCCCCTTGTGCCTCTTTTCACTCATTGAGAGCGCACCGTGCACTTAGCGGCCGGCCAATAGACGTGAGGTGGGAAAAAGCAACCTTGGTGTGAGCGCAAGGCCGCCAAGGGGTGCGCCCGCGGAAAAGAGTAGAGCTCGGGTTGTCACGTGACACATCCAACCCTATGTGTCCGTGGACAAGCTATAGCATGATCAGGGTTCAGTCAGTCCAGTCAATCTAGATTAGAAGTGATCTGGCACTTTTGTGAGTCTATTCGTAGACCGTGCATGCCCATTCACTTAGCATAGATGCATATCCTCTGGTTGCACACAGCATGATCATCAGAATTCCCATCAGAATCCATTAGAATCAGTTAAGGGAATTTTCCAGTGCATTTAGCCTATTTTCCCTATTTTTGACATTTTTCACTTATTATTTTTAAGTGACTTTCCAACAAAAGTAGGTAGGGCAATTTTGCTAAGTTTGTATATAAGCAAATCCAAGTTAGCACTAAATGGCGGAAGAGGCAACAGGAGCTTCCCGCTCAACTGGCATTCTTCTCAGCAAGAACCCTCAAGCGCCAAGCTTCCCATAGCCTAGCGTTTTTGGACAACCTCAGCACTTCCCCATCCCTGGCGTTTTGTAGAGTTGCTTGATCGCCACAGATACTCAGCCCTAGCGTTTTCTCCATCAGTACCTCCCCTAGCATTGGCGTTTTCAACATTGCTTGGCCGCCAACAGTCCCCCAAGCCCTGGCGTTTACAGATCGCCATCAGCAGTACCAGAACTTCCCAGCTACCTAGCGTTATTACTAGCGTTTTTCAAATTTACCAGCGTTTCCTATTTTCAGCCAACCTGTAGCAGAAGAGGCAGCATTTTCAGCAGTTAAGGACAGCAGCAGATTCAGCCCTAGTTGGTTGCAGAAGACCCCCATTTTCAGCCATAGAAAACGCAGCCAAAACGGTCATTTTCAGCCACCGAAACAGCCCCGAAATTCAGCAGATAGAAGACCACAGATTTCAGCCCTAAAGTCGTCGTCGTCATCACCGTCGTCGTCACCGACATAGTCCCAGGTTGCATCAGTCCATTGCATCGTCATTGTACCACCTTGTGCAATCAATAAGTAGACCACTCTCGCCGACGAGAGTGGGGCCTTCGGAGGAGGGTTTTACGTCGTCTCTGGTGTCGTATCTCTCTTCTCTCTCTCTCTCTCAGTCTCATACACTTGCACGCACAGTGTCCATTCACTTTGTTTGTGATCATAGCACTTTCCATTAAGAACGGAAGGCTCTCCCTTCCATAAGAACTAAAAGAAACCTTGAGCACAGTTCGGAGCACTCGTCTTGAGCAAAGCGCAAACAATCATTCCGCTGCACCTAACACGGGTGTAGAGAAGATCCTTCTCTAACACAGATTGCAAGCGAAAGAAGAACCTTAAGAACCTCCCAAGACCTTCAAGACCCTCAAGAACCTCAAGAACTCAAGTCCCCCAAGAACCCAAGACCCACAAGAACCCAAGTTCCTCGTGAACTTAAGAACCCAAGACTTCAGTAAATGGTCATCACCCGAAGCAGCATGGATACTTCGCATGGAGGTGATGAGCATGAGGGTGGGGAAGAAGAATTTTCCCCACCAGGAGATTTTTCCGACCCTCCTCCTTCCCAATCTATGCCAAGGATTGCACTAACTCCTATGGAGGAGTTGAAGCAGTTGTTTATGGAAAGAAAGTTAGAACGCGAAGAAAGAAAGGTAGCTATTGAACGTGAGCGTGAGCGTGAGCAAGCGCGCTTGGCGGCCGAAGAAAGAATGGCAGCCATAGAGCATGAGCACAACAAAAGGAAAGACACCTTGTTCCAATTCTTTCCTCAAGTGCAGGCACAGATGCAAGAAATTCGAGAAAAGGAGACTCTCTCAGTCTTCTCTTCTCCAAAGCATGACACAGGATTCGCATGATGATAAGCATGATGAATTGCCTGATAATGATAAGCATGATGATTTGGATGACAATGACAAGCATGATGATTTACAGTATGATCAAGATGTGATTTCTCACAAGCATGATGATTTGCATGAAGATGATGTGATTGTTCACAAGGATGATGTGTTAGTTGATACTTTCTCTAGTGAAGCTAACCTCATTGCAGATTCAATCAATCACGAAGAACCGATCTTGGCTCTTGAGTCGAGGTCCACAGAACCCCACAGGAAGATTCGACCAAACACGAAGAACCGATATTGGCTCTCGAGCCTAGGTCCAAAGAACCCCCACAGGAGGTACTATGTGATCGCATGATTAGTCAACAAGCATTGTTCGAGTGTTTCATTCGTGATCGTTTCCTGTATTTTAGTCAGCATCCTTATGTGATCTCTTTTCCTAGGCATGACATATTGTTCGATGAGCACGATTCACTCATGAATGAGCACGGATGTATGCAGATGATTCATGAAAAGCTGAAATGTTTGCACCCAAGGAACTCACATTCTATGTCTCTTCCTTGGCATGACACAGTTTCCAAACGAGCACACAAAGGATTGCGCATCAAGCATCGGCATGACCATTGTGATTTGCCACACTTCATTCATTTAGATCAGAAATACAAGATTCGATCTCATTGTTTGCGTGTGTGTGGTGAACGGATTGGCACTCCGTCTATTTGTTCATCTACATTGCATGCACAATCTTTAGAGAAGAGGAGATTTTTTCCACTCACTTTACATGGAATGGGTATGTTCATGTTTTTGTGTTGGAAGTGGTTTCAGGAATTTTCATCCTCGAAGATTCTTGAAGAAGGTAGACGCATGACTCTAGACGATGTTGAAGCATTGAAGGAGCCACAGAAGACTGTCGATTTCGACAAGGCCCAAAGAAGCAAGCATGACCCACGCATCAGCGTGGGCCAGCGATGAGTCCTTTCCAGGATTTCGGATGCTAGCTCCCTCGATGACATACAGTTCGGTACTAGTACCTCACTTTGAAAAGGAGGGGATGTCACGTGACACATCCAACCCTATGTGTCCGTGGACAAGCTACAGCATGACCAAGATTTAGTTTAGTCAAGTCAGTCTAGAATAGGAAGTGATTTGGCACTTTTGTGACTCTGTTCGCAGACCATGCATGTCCAGACACTTAGATTAGATGCATGTCCTCTGGTTGCACACAGCATGATCATCACATTTCAGACAGAACCCATCAGGAGCATTTTTACAATGCATAGACCTATTTTCCCTATTTTTGACATTTTTCACTTATTAATTTAAGTGACTTTTGTTGGGAAACTGGGTAGGGCAAATTGCCTAAGTTAACATATAAGGAAACCCTAGCACTAGCATTTCTGGCAGGAGGAGGAAGGAGAGCAACATGCACCCAGTGCAGCAGAGGCCCTTTGGAGCACCTTCTCAAGCAAGATTCCCCCAAAGCACCCCTGGCGTTTTCAGCTCTAGACCATCAGCGTTTTCAGCCCTAAACCTCAGCGTTTTCAGCAGTGACTTCCCGGCGTTTTCAGCCTAGCAGTTCAGCTATTTCCAGCCTGCTGCCATAGAGATTTACAACCAGCAAGTCAACGTTTTTAAGGACTGCAGCCAGTGTTTTTCAAAGGCAGCAAAGGCAGCGTTTTTGGACCAGCAGAGAAAGCGTTTTGAACCGGCAAGGCAGCAATTTGCAGCAGTAGAACTCAACGTGTTAGCAGCAGTAGAATTCAGCAAAAGACGATCAAATTCAGCAGAAGAAGAACATCCCAGAAGATAGTGTTTTCAGTCGTCGTCGTCGCCGTCGTCTCCAAGTTTAGATCCACCTATAGTCTCACCACTTGCATCAGCATCTTGTACCAGATTGTGCAATCAATAGAATAGACTTCTCTCGCCATCGAGAGAAGGGCCCTTGGAGGAGGGTTTGATAACTTCCTAGTGCCGTATTCTTCTCTCTCTATCACTCAGTCTCAACACCTTCATTCACAGTGTCATTCACTTTGTTTGTGATCTTTTGCACTCTCTCACTAAAGGAACGGAAGGCTCTCCCTTTCGTAAGTAATAGGAACCTTGAGCACAGTTCGAAGCACTCATCTTGAGAAAAGTTTAGCATTCACTTCCACTGCACATTACAATTAGTCACTCCCACCCTTACTGCATCGCGCACCGAGTGCGCTCCCGTCTTCATCGCTCTGTCTTACAGGGCATAAAGCCATAAAGAACCCAAGACATGGCGTTCATGGATTCAGCAGAATATTTATAGTTTCTTCTCGACGAGCTTCACGACATTCTTTCGCGGCATCTTCAGCAAAACCTTCCGATGCTGCAAAGTTTTCAACAATTTTTGAATTACATGTTACCCCCTCTAATGCCACAAGTGGTACCTCCTCCTCCGGCAACAGAACGTACGAGGACTTCCAACCGACAACCTTCCCAGCTGTAGCAGGGCTACATTGTCACTTCACAAGACATACAGTTGGACAGTGGGTTACACTGGGACTGGTTCACATTGGACGGACCCTCTGGACGGACGTCTGGTCTAGGAGTGGCACGTGGCAGGGTACCTACTGATGACCGACGATGGCCTAGTGGACCTCATGGCCAGGTCACCACATGGCTGACATTTATGAGCCGTTGGTGGCTCTTTACGGTGGTACGTATGAGTAGTAGCGGTCGGTTATCTTATCATTTTTCTTCACCTTTGGTCCAGCATCGTCGAGAGGGCAGTGAGTCTATGCACAGAGCACATCTTCACCATCCCTGCACATCTGAGCCTCGACACCCCATTGTACCTGTGAGTCCTGGGCTGGAGCTGAGTGTGCTGCCACGCTAGAGTCTGTACATGGTTCTTTGAGCTAGTCGAGTCCACATGTTCTGGTCCACTGTTGTGTCTCTGTTGTTATCCCTTGTTTCTGTGTTTCATTCTGATTGAGAGAGTTTCCATTGGTTTGAGTGAGATTGTCACGCACATTGCACTGAGGGGCACCCACACTGTAGAGAGCACGACTCATTATCCGCGCTACAGGTACTTTAAAATGAGAGCACCTGTAGCGCGGATAATGTGTCATGCTCTCAAGAGTGTGGGTGCCCCTCAGTGCAATGTGCGTGACAATCTCACTCAAACAAATGGAAACTCTCTCAAACAGAATGAAACACAGGAACAATGGATAACAACAACAGAGACACAACAGTGGACCAGAACATGCGGACTCGACTAGCTCAAAGAACCATGTACAGACTCGGGCGTGGCAGCACACTCAGCTCCAGCCCAAGGCTCACAGGTACAAAATGGGGTGTCGAGGCTCAGATGTGCATGGATGGTGAAGCCAAAGCTCTGATACCAATGTTAGGTGCAACGGAATGAATGTTTGAACTTTGCTCAAGATGAGTGCTCCGAACTGTGCTCAAGGTTCCCTTCACTTACGGAAGGGAGAGCCTTGCGTTCCTTTAGTGACAAAGTGGATGAACACTGTGAGTGAAGGTGCATGAGACTGAGAGATAGAGAGAGAAGAGAATACGGCACGAGAATGTTGTCAAACTCTCCTCCGAAGGCCCCACTCTCTATGGCGAGAGCGGTCTACTTATGATTGCACAAATCTCTACAATGCGTGGACTTGCCGACGATGTCGACGACGATGAGGACGACGACAAGACAGGCTGAAATTTGAAAATGCTAAGGGGCTGAAATCTGCAAATCTTTATTTGCTGAATTCTGACTCTATGTCGGTGACGATGTCAATGGCGACGATGCGACGACGACGCGCTGAAAAAGCAGATGTTGAAATCTGCGTTTTCCGGGCTGAAACTGTAAACCTTGAGGGATCTGACCGTGCAGCAAGGATCTGCTGCGGGAAGGTGAGATTTGCGAGGTTCGGGACTTCTGCGATGTCTGATTGCTGAAAACTGAAAATGATGATGCTTCTTGGTGTTCCCTCGCGGAGAATCTGCAAAACGCTATGCTGATGCAAAAACGCTAGGGCTAAAATCTGTCTGTTGCGGGGAATCTGCCAACGCTACGCCTTGCTGTGTAATCTGCTAACGCTAGGGCTAATCTTCTATGTCTTATAGTCGGCGAGGCTGATCTGCCATGCAAAAACGCCAAGGCTGGTCCTGTGGATGAAAAACGCTAGGTATTGCAGTTGGAAAACGCTAGGTCTTCAGATGGGAGTCTTACTGAGAAGTTGCTTGTTGAACCTTGGTTCATGCTGCCTCTTCTGCCAGAAAGTGCTAGCGCTAGGGTTCTATTTATACAAACTTAGCAAAATTGCCCTACCTACTTTCCAACAAAAGTCACTTAAAATAATAAGTGAAAAATGTCAAAAATAGGGAAAATAGATCTATGCACTGTAAAAATGCTACTTATGGAATCTGACTGGAATCTGATCGTCATGCTGTGTGCAACCAGAGGATATGCATCTAATATAAGTGTCTGGACATGCACGGTCTGCGAACAGACTCACAAAAGTGCCAGATCACCTCGACTTGACTGAACTGAACCCTGATCATGTTGTAGCTTGTCCACAGACACATGGATGTGTCACGTGACACCTAATCATTCGAACACATAATACTTCCTGTGGGGGTTCTTTGGACCTCGACTTGACAGCCAAGAACTGTGTAGCGCGGATAATGTGTCGTGCTCTCTACAGTGTGGGTGCCCCTCAGTGCAATGTGCGCGACAATCTCACTCAAACAAATGGAAACTCTCTCAACAAAATGAAACACAAGAACAATGGATAACAACAACAGAGACACAACAGTGGACCAGAACATGCGGACTCGACTAGCTCAAAGAACCATGTACAGACTCGGGCGTGGCAGCACACTCAGCTCCAGCCCAAGGCTCACAGGTACAAAATGGGGTGTCGAGGCTCAGATGTGCAGGGATGGTGAAGCAGTGCTCACTGTAAGACCCGCTCTAGACGACTACGTACAAGATAATAGAACTGCCCCAAACGACTACTCATATGTACCACCGTAAAGAGCCACCAACGGCTCATAAATGTCAGCCATGTGGTGACCTGGCCACGAGGTCCACTAGGCCACCGTCGGTCGTCGGTAGGTACCCTGCCACGTGTCACTCCCAGTCCAGAGGGTCCGTCCAATGTGAACCAGTCCCAGTGTAACCCACTGTCCAACTGTATGTCCTGTGAAGTGACACTGTAGCCCTGCTACAGGTTGCCCGCCACAAGACCGCTCACCGTCTCGGTGAGAGGAATACTGAAAAAAACTGTGAAAGAAAACCACTAGGTGCTGCATCCGTACATTTCTTGAAGCAGGTGCTAGGCCCACCCATGACCTTACATCAAAAGTGGAGTAAAACACTGTCCTGCTTGCAACGCCTTAAGCCTTTGAATAGGCAAGAACCCAATATGATTGCATAGTCCAAGAATCCGATTCCGCAAAACAGACTGAGGCTCCTCAGCAAAGAGATATGCTCGGTTTGGATCCAACGCATCTTTATCCTCCATAACTATAGTGAGAAGAAAATGACCTGGTCCGCACTTGCAGATGAAATTGTCGAAAAGAGGGATGATCAGAAGCTCGAGTAATAACGCGATGCGGTTAAGCTCCATCTTAAAGGCATCATCACTGCCACCAACAGTCTTGTTACTGGGCATCTGTCCATCTGGATAGAGCTCCCAGCAAGCATTTTGACCTGGATGCCAGTCTGACCAAGGGCGAGGGTGGCTGGTTAGGGCCGAGGCAAGGGAGGAGGTGGGTAGGGGCGAGGGTGGCGAGGGAGGGCTAGATAGGGGCGAGGGGGAAGGGGGAGTGGGTAGGGGCGAGGGGCGAGGGTGAAGGAGTGGGTAGGGGCGAGGGCGAGGGCGAGGGCAAGGGAGGGGAGGGTAGGGGCGAGAGGGGTAGGTTGGGGCGAGGACTTAAGGGGGTAGGTAGGGGCGAGGGGGGGGGGGGGGGGGGGGGGGGGGGGTGGGTAGGGGCAAGGGGTGAGGGGAGGGTAGGGGCGAGGGCTTAAGGGGGTGGGAGCCAATTGGATTGGGTAGGGACCAACTCGAGAGGGTAGCGACCGATTGGATTGGGTAGGGGCCAATTGGAGAGGGTAGGGACCAATTCGAGAGGGTAGGGACCGATTGGATTGGGTAGGGGCCGATTGGAGAGGGTAGGGGCGAGGGGATTGGGATTGGGTATGGACCATTTGGAGAGGGTAGGGGCGAGGGGATTGGGATTGGGTATGGACCAATTGGAGAGGGTAGGGGCGATAGGGACCAACTCGAGGGGGTAGGGACCGATTGGATTGGGTAGGGGCCGATTGGAGAGGGTAGGGACCAATTCGAGAGGGTAGGGACCGATTGGATTGGGTAGGGGCGAGGGGATTGGGATTCGGTATGGACCAATTGGAGAGGGTAGGGGCGAGGGGGATTGGGTAGGGGCCAATTGGAGGTGGATTGGGAAGGGACGAGAGAGGAAGGGTAGGGTGAATGAAGGTTGGGTAGGGGCGAATGGGCAAGGGGGAGGGACTTAGGGCGAGGGCGAGGGTAGTGATGGGGACTAGGCGAGGGGGAGAGTAGGGCGAGGGCGAGGGGGAGAGGGGGAGGGAGGGTGAGGGACAGAGGGTAGATAGTGGCAAACAAAGAGCACCCAGCTATCAGGAGCAATACAGCTATCAAGATCTTGGAATTCATCTTGCAGGACGGACTCTGAGAAGGGAGTTTGCTAGACACAGAGGAGAGCTTTCTTCTGGTCAAAGAAGCAGACACCAAAAGGGTTGATGTTTTAGGGGGGGCTCATGTGGCACATTAGATTTAGTTACTGTGGAATCATTTGAAGAGGGTGTTCTTTCAGGCGAAGAGTGAATAGAGACTCCATAACAAGGCATAGATTTTGTGGCCTCCAACCACTCGAGCAGATCTTCATCTGACCCTTTAGGTGTAATAGGCTGTTCTTGTTTAGGTTTTGTTTCCATTGACAAAGAAACTTGCTGCACCACGGGATCCATACCACCCTCTAAGAGAATGGGTTGCATCGAGGAGCCAATATTATGTATCCACATTGCATCATTTCCCCAATCGTGGAGTGCTTTAGTGTGTCGCAGCCAGGGTCTTCCAATAAGCAAGGGAAATCCGCCCTCAACTTGGGGAAGATGAACCACCACAAAATCCAAGTTAAAAGTAAAGTCTTGTACCTGCAGAGGCACATTGTCCACTATGCCCACTGGGTAGACTATCTGCTGGTCGGCCAATGTAACTGTGAAGGGAGCACGGCGAGTAGGTTGTAGACCTAGAGCTAACATAGTGAATTCAAGCATCAAATTGATTCCAGCTCCACCATCAACGATGACGCCGGATAGCTGGTGCCCAAGAATAGATAAAGTGAGACAAGGACTTTTATAATTGATGAGGGGAGCAAGGAGAGTAGGACCAAGACTTTGCTGTATTTTGTGCAATCCCTTTATATAGTAGCAATCCTTATCTTCATGACCCGATTTTTCGCAGAAGTGGCAATAAGAGCGAAGGGGACAGTCCTGTGGAGGGTGTCTTGCAGAGCGGCATGAACTACACCATACCATAGCCTTAGTCTCCTGCTGAGACCTGAGCTCTTCTAACTCTCTTTTAGGTTGATCATAAGCCTCTTGATGTGGAGGCTTCTCCTATCTGAGAGAGAAGGATCTCTCTTCCTGAAGGGCCCGCTGTAACTATAGGGCTTCCAGTTCCCTTCTTAAAGAAGTCAAGGGGTCTGATGGGATGTCCATGAGTACAGGGGCAGTATCTAAATGAGAAGAGTCAGTGAATTGCCTTCTTGCTCCCTCTATTCTAGTAGCAGTAGCAACAAAGTCCTCCAGACTGGCTTCAGGACGGAGACTTTCTCTGAGCTTTTGTTGAGAAATCTTAGGAAGAGCCTTCTCTACCCACTTCTTCACCATGAATTCCCCTTGTTGCTGAGGCAGCTTGGCGACCAGGGACTTTGTTCTGGTCATGAGCTCTGCAAATGTCTCCTTGGGCTGGAGCAATAGGTTGGCTAACTCATCTAGAATCTTCTCTTGATAATCCCCTGGTCGGAAAGCTTCACAGAACTGCTGTCTTAACATGGTCCAAGTAGTAAAGTGGTTTTCAGCAAACTGATTGTACCATTTATCTGCAAGACCATCCAAGGTGGACGAGAAGAGCACCAAGTATGTGTCTTCTCTGTTGAGGCCACGACCTCTGCAAAGAGAGACAAACCTCCGAGCATGGTCGTCTGCGTCTTCTACGGAGAGACCTTTAAAGGTAGGGAACTTGATGTTCACCTTCGCACAGAACACTTGTGAGCTCCTCCATGGCCTCTTGCTCCTAAGTCTGTTGCTCACTAGCTTGCTGTAACAAAATGGGGGAGAGACTTACCGGAGAAGGTGACCTGGAGGATGTAGAACCGGTCGAAGGAATGGAGGTAGCCGTATGAGTAGGTATGGGTGATGCGGTTAATATGCTTCTACTAGGCACCAAGGGTTGACGTCGTCTGTGGTAGTACTTTAGAGGACTAAGTAGTGCACTGACACTCCAAAGACCTCCTTGTATGTGTCATGCAGTAACCGCCAACCCCACCAAGCTTTGGGCAAGAATACCTTCACTTGGGCAAGACAACCTTCACTTGGCTGAACATTGGTCTATCTGCTAGACCAGGGCGAGTGACTAGACCACCTGGCCTGGACCAGGACGAGGAAGGACTAGACCAGGAACGAGAAGGACTAGACCAGGACGAGCACTGGGTGGCCCAGGGCGAGAGAGGACCAGACCAACAAGGCGAGAGACTAGACCAGCTAGATTAAGCTGTCAAGGGTGAAACTTGACCAGACCAACAGGCTACTCAACAGAGTGAGACTTCAATTGAGGTGCCACCGTGATCGCCAAAATGAGAGCACCTTTAGCACGGATAATGTGTCATGCTCTCAACAGTGTGGGTGCCCCTCAGTGCAATGTGCGTGACAATCTCACTCAAACAAATGGAAACTCTCTCAAACAGAATGAAACACAGGAACAATGGATAACAACAGAGACACAACAGTGGACCATGTGGACTCGACTAGCTCAAAGAACCATGTACAGACTCTGGCGTGGCAGCACACTCAGCTCCAGCCCAAGACTCACAGGTACAAATGGGGTGTCGAGGCTCAGATGTGCAGGGATGGTGAAGCGGTGCTCTGTGTAAGACTCCCTCTAGACGACTACGTACAAGATAATAGAACTGCCCCAAACGACTACTCATATGTACCACCGTAAAGAGCCACCAAAGGCTCATAAATGTCAGCCATGTGGTGACCTAGCCACGAGGTCCACTAGGCCACCGTCGGTCGTCGGTAGGTACCCTGCCACGTGTCACTCCCAGACCAGACGTCCGTCCAGAGGGTCCGTCCAGTGTGAACCAGTCCCAGTGTCAGTCCCAGTGTAACCCACTGTCCAACTGTATATCCTGTGAAGTGACACTGTAGCCCTGCTACACCAGCCGTCTGTGCCAATCCGGGGAGCCTTCGAGAATATGGTGCAGCCATTTGACCCTGATCCAATGCAGCCACCTTTGCCACCGTCGTTGCCCCCACCACCACCGCCACCAGCATATTTATTATCCGATTTCAAGGATGTCGGCACGACAATCAAACTTTTCACTTTTTCTGGGGTGAAAGATCGGAAGAAAGCATTGCAGTTCCTACAGCAATTTGACAATATCTATGCTTTGGGGAACTATACAAAAGAATCCAAGATTTCTCAAGCAACGGGATTTCTTAAAGATAATGTTATGCAATGGTGGAGCTCAATCGTGACACAACCGCAGCTCCAAGGACCTAGCAAGCTTTCAAGACAGTTTTTGCATGTAGTTACATGACTTCTATGTTCGAAGTCCAGATTAGGTCCAAATGGGGCAACTTGAAAATGCTTGCCACAGAGACCATGGAGGACTATAACCAAAGGTTTCTCGACGTATACCTTCCAATGTCCTTCTTTAAGTTCATTCCCTTGGAGGAGCAGTGCGAGCACTACACCATTGTAGGAATATTGTTTCTCCAAGCAAGTTTCAACCATGAAAGAGCTTATGGACCATGCCGCGGTCGGCTACAAAATGATGAAAGGAAAGTTGAAGTTAACCACGGAAGCAACTCTAGCCACTAACCAGAACTCCCGGCAACAACGAACAAATTCTCGAAAATCTCGTGAAACTAGTCTCAACGGCCTCGTCTGACACACCGTCAACGAGATGCCTTGTTACAAGAAGGCCAATGCTTTGAATGTTTCCAAACACGGCATACGTTCAATACATGTCCTGAGCGAGCACGGACGTCCTCAGTGCAGCCTTTTGCTCCCACGTTAGACAGATCCCCTGTGTCACATGCACATCTAACCCTATGTGTACGTGAACAAGCTACTTCATGTCTAGGGTTCAATTCAGTTAGCATAGCTTAGGAAGTGTTCTGGCACTTTTGTGAGTCTATTCGCAGACCGTGCATGTCCAGACACTTAGAGTAGATGTATATCCTCTGGTTGCACACAGCATGATCCTCAGCATTACCATTAGATTCCATCAAGAGCATTTTACAGCGCACAGAACCTATTTTCTCTATTTTAGCCATTTTTCACTTATTATTAATAAGTGACTTTGTTAAGAAACTGGGTAGGGCAATTTGACTCAGGCAATATATAAGAAAACCTAGCGCTAGCGCTTTCTCGTAGAAGAGGCAACAAGAACCTTCTCAGCAAAACTCCCCGGCGGAATGTCACAAAACGGGAGCGTACACGAGCACTTAGAAATCTGAAAAATATAATACTTCGCAAAAGGGAGAGAAGGGAGAAGATCGACACAGTATTGGGGACCAGAAGATGGGCTGGTCCCCCCCCCATTAAGAGTATTCTTTTATTCAGGGAGAATTCTTATACAAGCACGAGAACCCGAGGAAACCCCTCCGTTCTGTAATCTTAGACCCGAAGGTCGTGCTTTCCCGTAAAGGGCTTGGGCACAAGGCCGTTCCTTCCCGTAAGGGACTTAGGCGCGAAGCCGTACTTTCCCATAAGGGACTTAGGCGTGAAGCCGTACTTCCCGTGAAGGGCCTTCCCGTAAGACGGGAGATTCCTGCAAAACAAACCACACAAAGCAACAATTCTCAATGCGTATCAACACCTTATACCTGTCGCTCCTTGCTCGGAGAATCGACCTCCGTACTCAGTCGTCACACGAACACTTGCAATTTCCGTCGCCAGTCTCTACTCCAGAATCCCAACGCTAGCACTTTCTGCTGCTCCCGGCTTGTCCCAGAACTGGAGAGCTGACTACCCTTTTATAGGGTCTGGCACCCGGCGAGAATAGAGGCCCAAAAAGCAGAGCCTAGCGCTCCTAGAGAGAGGAGAGAGAAAGATCGCAAATTCAGCCCCCTCCCCCCCCCCCCCCCCTTGCGTAGCTTTTTAGCGCTGCCTTTTTTGAGGGACTTGCTTTATTTTATTAATAAAGGCCTGGTCACTTAAAAGTGACCGGCCACTTTAATAAAATAAAGTGTGAACCTGTTCAAACTTTAAAAACTCACTTAGTTAATGAAAACAATGCTAGACGGACACATTCCAGGCGTCCCCGGGTGCAGGACACGACACAGATGCAATGCAGACACAGACTCCTCGCGGAAAAACATCTGTCCTCCCGCGACTGTTCCTGCTTTTCGTAAAAAGCTTCATTGAACCCATCTTTATTCTTGTGCTTGCGTTCTTACGCGTATTTTCTTACTCAGTTCGGATTTCCTCCTTAGCCTACGGGGTGCCCCCCTTACTGATGCACCCGTCACCCATCATGTGATGCATCAAGGGCACTCGTAACCCGGCCCTTTCCACCGAACTTACGGAAACTCCTTCGCGATGTTTACCGTCACCCATCAAATGACACATCAGAGTTGTCCGTTCTTGATGGCAGTTCCTGTAGCTACAATCTTTTAACAGTTCCTAGTGCACACAATAAAATATCCTAAAAAAGAGATAAATCATTAAAAATAAGAAAATAGTCCAATTAGCAACATCCCTCTAGCTTCTAAACAGTTGACCTCAACTGTAGTGCTTGGATATATACCTCCAGTATCTCGAGATAAGCTGCTAATTCCTCTTGCATCATCCACTGAGCATCTAGATTTGAATAGTTCTTAAACTTAACCAAATACTTCCGTGTTATCTTTCCGGATTTGAGAGACCGCTCCTGATGACTTACTATCTGCTCCGGCTGGAGTATTTCTTCTGTTTCCTCAACCTCAAGAGGTTCCTCAGCATTAGGCTGGCTTGGAGGCGGTCCCACATACGGCCGGAGTAAACTGACATGGAAAGCATTATGGATCTTCCAATTAGGCGGTAGCGCTAATCAGAGCGTGACATCATTTACTCGCTCAGTGATCTTAAACGGCCCATAATAACGGGTAGAAAGTTTTACCACCTTCCCCTTATGAGACGCTTGTTTCTTAAGTCTTGCCTTCTCAAACTTGAGTAGGACTAACTGTCCGATTGTTAAGTCGAGATTCCTCCTGTGCTTGTCTGCAGCTTTCTTATGCTTTTCCTGAGAGCGTAGAATAGCTCTCCTAACTTGCCCGTAGGCTGTGTCCAAATCCCAGACAAATTCATCTGCTGCAAAGATCTTATCCTTAGTTAAAAGGATGGGTGGAAGCAAAGGCTTACCATAGAGAATCTCAAAAGCTGCTTTCCCCGTCGATGAGTGTATGGTATTGTTATACGCATACTCGACCAGAGGCAAATATTTCTCCCAGTCAGATTGCCGGTCTGACACATAAGCTTTTAACATATCCAATACTGTGGAATTGGCTATCTCACTTTGCCCGTCCGTTTGAGGATGGTAGGCAGATGAAAAATTCAGCTTTGTACCAAGATTATCCATCAACGCACGCCAAAAATTTCTTGTCATGCGAGGATCTCGATCACTCACAATAGACTTAGGCATTCCATGATGCTTAAAGATCTGTGCCAGAAAAACCCTAGCCATATGATCTGCTTTGATCGTTTTCTTGACCGGTATAAAGTGTGCTTGCTTGCTAAACCTGTCCACAATGGTCCAGATCGCGTCATTTCCAGTCTGAGTTCTAGGGAGGTCCATGATGAAGTCCATGGCAATACTTTCCCAAGGTTCATTAGGCACAGGCAAAGGTTGTAGCAACCCAGGCATCTTATGCCGATCATACTTCACTTTTTGGCAAACCAAGCATTCCCTGACATACTTATCAATGTCTGCTTTAAGGCTAGGCCAAAAGAAATATCTTTCCATTGCTAAGGTCGTAGGGAGAATACCCCGATGACCCGCATAAGGCGAAGCGTGTGCTTCATCCATGATCTTCTTTCTTAATGGTTCCGCCACACATATGGCCTGATGGTGGTAGAGATAACCGTCCCGAATGGAATAGGGAAACTCATTCTCTCCACGATGTAGCTTTCCCCAAATGGTGGAGAAGTCTGGGTCATTCGAATACAAATCCGGTAGTGCTTCTAATTCTTGGTGATACACGGAAGTGATAGCGTTCACCCTTGGCCGCCTAGACAATGCATCCGCGACCACATTCTTACTCCCAGCCGTGTGAAGGATCTGGAAATTTGCCCATCTCATCTGCTTCTCAGATAGTTTCCTTTGCGTAAGAAAATACCGCAAACTCTGGTGATCAGTCTTGATCACAAAATCCACTCCTAGAAGATAGTGCTTCCAGTTGGATAAGGCGTGAATCACAGCCGTGAGTTCCTTTTCATAGATTGATGCATGCAACTCTGCATCCTTAAGTCGTCTGCTCTCGTAAACCACTGCATGGCCTTCTTGGTTTAACACTGCTCCGATGCAATCGCCTGAAGCATCGCAGTGAACCTCAAATGGTTTCCTTAAGTCGGGCACTATCAAAATAGGTCCATGGCTTAGCAAGTACTTGAGCCGATCAAAAGCTCCTTGTTGTCTCGATCCCCATCTGAAAGGAATCTTCTTCTTTGTCAAATCATGAAGTGGTCCTGCTACATGAGCAAATCCTCGGACAAACCGTCGGTAATACGAACATAATCCCAGGAAACTACGTACATCATGTACCGTAGTGGGAATAGGCCATTCTTCTACCACTCTGATCTTGGCAGGATCCATACTCACTTGATTATGAGAGACTATATGGCCGAGATGGTGTATCTCTGAGAGAAAGAACTCGCCCTTCTTTGCATTCACATGCAAATCATGCTTTCGCAATTCTTGAAACACTAAGTCCAAGTGCTTCCGATGTTCCTCTTCTGACTTAGAGAAGATGAGTATGTCGTCAAAGAATACTCCTGTAAAAGCTCGATACGGGCTGAAAATGCGGTCCATCATGCGATTGAACGTCGCAGGAGCATTGGTCAAGCCGAAAGGCATTACCAAAAATTCATATAGTCCAAAGGTTGTGCGGAAAGCAGTCTTATGGACATCCTCAGGGGCGATCCGTATCTGATGATACCCACTCTTTAAGTCTATGCGACTAAAGACGCTTGCACCCTGCAACTTATCAAGTATATCATCAATCCGAGGGATCGGAAAGCGATTCTTGATTGTGATCTTGTTTAAAGACCTATAGTCTATGCACATTCGAAACGTGCCGTCTTTCTTCTGCACCAGTAGAACTGGAGAGCAGTAGGGTGAAGCACTTGGTCGTACTAACCCTTTCTCTAGAAGCTCGTTGACTTGCTTCAAAATTTCCTCTTGCTCAGCAAGACTTACCCGATAAGGGGGTTGATTGGGAGGCGAGCTACCCAGTATGAGATCTATGCGGTGATCTTTCAGGCGTACCGGAGGGAGTTCATCAGGGAGTGTTTCCGTGAAACAATCTTTGTGCTTTTCAATAAATTGAAGACGCTTAATTTCCAGACTAGAGACAGAGTCCCTACTAGTTTTATCCTTTTCACGTGCAAAAATCAAGTAAGCAGAAACACACTTCTTCATTTCTTTCTTAATGGAGATATGGCTTACAATTGGGAACTGCCAATCTCCTGCATCAGCTTGAATCTTTATTTTCTTACTCCCATGATCAAAAGTGAGGGTCTTTTCCACATAATCGGGAATAGGTGTCATGTGCAAGTGCCATGGCATACCCAAGATGATATCACATCCCTCGATGGGTGCCATCAAAAATGATTCGCGGTCCTTGTACTCGCCAATCCGAAGATTGAGCTGTCCTTGCACGGGAGTTGCATTGGTTGTCAACCCCTCGAATGCCGATCCGGATGTAACCGGTGTGCCAAGCTGAGCCGGTGTGAGGCACAATCGTTCCGCAGTATCCAGGGAGATGAAGTTATCCATGGATCCTGGATCATAAAGAATCAGTACTCGCTGGTTGTTCAAAGACCCCCAGCCCTTCAGAAGTTGACGCTTCCCTTTCTCCATTTCTGTGTTTCCTTGAACATCTGGGATTGAGTTCGAGCTTGGCGGTGCGGGTTCCTTCCTTGCTTTCTCTTGCCTCGTAGAGGCTTGTTCTTGCCGTTGCTGCTTTAGCGGGCATCCCGGTTTCATATGTCCTTTCTCGCCACAGTAGAAGCATCTTCCTTCCGCTCTGAAAGTTTGAAGTTGAGTAGGAGAAAGATACTTAGTTCGCTTGCCAATGCCCTCTGGCTTCTTAGAATGATCATTGTCCCTAGATGGAGGACGTTTTCTTCCTTGGCTCCCATGGTCATCGTAGACCCCTCTTTGTCTTGCACGGTAAGTGCTATGCTCCATTTTTCTGGGCGTCCCAATTGAGTGCAAATCCTCAGCAATGATTGCTGACTCCATCATCCTCTGAAGAGTATCATGCGGATACACCTTCATAATCGAAGCTGCGGTTGGAGACCCGCTTCGAACTTTCGTTTCTTTTCCTCGTCGGCAATCTTCATGAAGGGAGTGACCTTCAGAAGAACCGACCAATACTTGTCCACATAAGTCGTTACTCTTTCATGTTCATTCTGGGCAAGCCAGTCCCATTCCTTTCGTATGTCCTGCTCGAAGTCAGGTGGAAGAAATTGTTCATAAAATTCAGATTTGAAGCTCTCCCAAGTTTTGGCCTGAGAACCTTCCAGAATCTTGGCTAACCACCAATTACTTGCCGTTTCCTTGAGGTGCATCCCCACATGGCGTGATTTGGATCTTTCTGTGAAGTGCCCATTGGTAAAGGCGACTTCAAACTGCCTGATGAAGGAAAGTGCTTTGGAGATGTCTCTCCGTCCGTTGTAGGTTTCGAACTTGATGTCCTTGTCGCCCGATTTGAAGACTCTCATGCGATTTGAGACTTGGACCATGCTTCTTGAATCGAGCTTATCTTTAGGTGATGTAGGGTAGTAACAGTAGTAGCGGCTTCCTTCTTTGACGAGTTGATCGAGAAGTAGAGTTAATCAGGAGAGTAGGATGGAGATGAGATAGAGATGTCCTTGCTCTCGTCTAGCAGCGAGCGCTTTTTCCTGGCCTTTCCTTGGTGTAGGCCGTTCATTCGATCCGAAGATCCTCTGTGCACCTCGGCACGTTCTTCTTCTTTTCCTCCTGTGGTCTCACGCCAACATATTGTCTTGATGCTGGCTGCATCGGTTCCTTTTGTTTTCTTCATTCCGCCCAAGAGCTTTTGCACATCTGGGAATAGTAAGATTTGTTGCAAATCCGCAAGCTGGGCTTGCACTTGTTGAAGCTCCTCTTCAACGCTTTCTTGGCCCGACATGGTTCTTCCCGTTCTTCCCGGAATCGTCCTTCTTTGCAGAGAAGAGAGGAGTCCGAGCTCTGATACCACTGTCACAAACGGGAGCGTACACGAGCACCTAGAATCTGAAAAATATAATACTTTGCAAAAGGGAGAGAAGGGAGAAGATCGACACAGTATTGGGGACCAGAAGATGGGTTGGTCCCCCCCCCTTAAGAGTTTATTTTATCAGGGAGAATTCTTATACAAGCACGAGAACCCGAGGAAACCCCTCCGTTCTGTAATCTTAGACCCGAAGGTCGTGCTTTCCGTAAAGGGCTTGGGCACAAGCCGTTCCTTCCGTAAGGGACTTAGGCGTGAAGCCGTACTTCCGTGAAGGGTTTTTCCCGTAAGAAAGGAGATTCCTGCAAAACAAACCACACAAAGCAACAATTTCAATGCGTATACACCTTTACCTTCGCTCCTTGCTCGGAGAATTCCGTTCGTCGAAACACTTGCAATTTCCGTCGCCACTCCAGAATCCCAGCGCTAGCACTTTTTGCTGCTCCCGGCTTGTCCCAGAATTGGAACGCTGACTACCCTTTTATAGGGTCTGGCACCCGGCGGGAATAGAGGCCCAAAAAGCAGAGCCTAGCGCTCCTAGAGAGAGGAGAGAGAAAGATCGCAAATTCAGCCCCCCCGCCCCCCCCCCCCCCCCCTGCGTAGCTTTTTAGCGCTGCCTTTTTTGAGGGACTTGCTTTATTTTATTAATAAAGGCCTGGTCACTTAAAAGTGACCGGCCACTTTAATAAAATAAAGTGTGAACCTGTTCAAACTTTAAAAACTCACTTAGTTAATGAAAACAATGCTAGACGGACACATTCCAGGCGTCCCCGGGTGCAGGACACGACACAGATGCAATGCAGACATAGACTCCTCGCGGGAAAACATCTGTCCTCCCGCGACTGTTCCTGCTTTTCGTAAAAAGCTTCATTGAACCCATCTTTATTCTTGTGCTTGCGTTCTTACGCGTATTTTCTTACTCAGTTCGGATTTCCTCCTTAGCCTACGGGATGCCCCCCTTACTGATGCACCTGTCACCCATCATGTGATGCATCAAGGGCACTCGTAACCCGGCCCTTTCCACCGAACTTACGGAAACTCCTTCGCGATGTTTACCGTCACCCATCAAATGACACATCAGAGTTGTCCGTTCTTGATGGCAGTTCCTGTAGCTACAATCTTTTAACAGTTCCTAGTGCACACAATAAAATATCCTAAAAAAGAGATTAATCATTAAAAATAAGAAAATAGTCCAATTAGCAACAGAGAACACCTAGTGTTTTCAGCCATCAGAATCAGCCTGGTGTTTTCATCAAGTGCAGATCAGCCCCAGCGTTTTGCCACTTCCAAATCA
This sequence comes from Adiantum capillus-veneris, assembly GCF_014529385.1. NCBI lineage: Eukaryota > Viridiplantae > Streptophyta > Polypodiopsida > Polypodiales > Pteridaceae > Adiantum > Adiantum capillus-veneris. Next base: position 35,061,136 of record NC_140943.1, on the reverse strand, counting down.
GCCTGGCATTTGCAGCTCTCCTAGCGTTTTCTACAGTAAATACATTTTCAGCCCTAGCGTTTTGGGAACAGCAGACCAGCCCTAGAGTTTGCAGTTTCCGGCGATAGTTCAGCATCATTGCATCAGCGTTTTGCATTTTCAGCAGTCAGACTCCGTACCGCAACCCCCAAACCTCGCAGATCTCACCTTCCCGCAGTAGATCCTCGCCGCACGATCAGATCAGCCAGCGTTTTCAGATTCAGACTGCTATTCGCAGATTTCAGCACCTGTGTTTTCAGGCGTCGTCGTCACCATCGTCATCGACATAGAGTCAGAATTCAGCAGATAGCAGATTTGCAGATTTCAGCCCTTAGCGTTTTCAATTTTCAGCCCGTCTCGTCGTCGTCGACATCGTCGGCAAGTCCATTGCATTGTAGAGATTTGTATAATCAATAGTAGACCGCTCTCGCCATAGAGAGTGGGGCCTTCGGAGGAGGGTCTGACAACATTCTGGTGTCATATTCTTCTCTCTCTCTCTCTCTCTCAGTCTCAGCACCATCATTCACAGTGTTTACCACTTTGTTTGTGATCATTTGCACTCTCTCACTAGAGGAACAAAAGACTCTCCCTTCCGTAAGTAAAAGGAACCCTTGAGCACAGTTCGGAGCACTCATATTGAGCAAAGTTCAACATTAACATCCGTCGCACCTTACATTGGTATCAGAGCTTTGGCAGTGTTTTGTATCACTCAAGGAAAGAACCACAAGAATTATTTTTTTTGCTTTTGCGATCGCACGTAACCGAAGTCCACTTGGGCGTGTCGATTCCTAATCGTGTTTTTGAAGAGTGACAAGAAACCCAAGAAAGAAGGGCTTGTCCAGCCTCTCCTTGTTTCTCTTTTCACTCAATGAGAGCGGAACGTGCACTTAGCGGCCGGCCAATCGACGGGAGGTGGGAAAGAGCAACCTTGGTGTAAGCGCAAGGCCGCCCAGGGGTGCACCCGCGGGAAAGAGAAGAGCTCGGGTAAGAGAAGATCCTTCTCTAACATAGATTGCAAGCTAAAGCAGGACCTCAAGAACTCAAGAATTCAAGGACTCAAGAACTCAAGCACCCAAGAACCACAAGAACCCAAGTTCCTCATGAACTTAAGAACCCAAGACTTCAGTGTATGGTCGTCACCCGAAGCGGAATGGATACTTCGCATGGAGGTGATGAGCATGGAAGTGGCGAAGAAGAATTTTCCCCACCAGGAGGCTTTTCCGACCCTCCCACTTCCCCATCTACGCCAAGGATTGCACCAAATCCTATGGAGGCTTTGGTCAACCGACGATGGACATGATGAGACAGCACGAAGCGTGGCACGAAGAAAGAATGGCAACCTTAGAGCGTGAGCGCGAGCAAGCACGCTTGGCGGCCGAAGAAAGAAAAGCCAAATTGGATCGCAAACGCGAAGAAAGACAGTTAGAGCGTGAAGCGTAGAGAGACCAACACATGCAAGAGTTGGTCCTACTATTTTCAAATGTGCAGGCAAAGATTGAAAAGAATCAAGAGAAGGAGACTCTCTCAATCTTGTCTTCTCCAAAGCACGACACACATGATTTGTATGATCAAGATGTGATTATTCAGGAGCATGATGATTTGCATGATAATGATGTGATTGTTCACAAGGATGATGGTTTAGTTGATGCTTTTTCTAGTGAAGCTGACCTCATTGCAGATTCGATCAATCACGAAGAACCGATCTTGGCTCTCGAGTCGAGGTCCCAAGAACCCCCACGGGAAGTAGTATGTGTGCGCATGATTAGTCAGCACGCATTGTTCGAGTGTTTCATTCGTGACGGTTTTCTATATTTTCGTCATCGTCTTTATGTGTTCCCTTTCCATAGACATGCCATATGGTACGATGAACACGATTCACTCATGAATGAGCACGGATGTATGCGGATTACTCATGAAAAGATGAAATGTTTGCACCCAAGGAATTAACATTCCATGTCTCTTCCTTGGCATGACACAGTATTCGAAAGAGCACAAGAAGGATTGAGCATCAAGCATCGGCATTTCCATTGTGATTTGCCACAATTGATAGCTTTAGATCAGAAAGACGAGTTTTGATTACATTGTTTGCGTGAGTTTGATGAACGGTTTGGCACTCCGTCTATATCTTCATCTACATTGCAAGCACAATATTTAAAAAAGACTAGAATTTTTCCAGTCACTTTCCGTGGAATGGGTATGTTCATATTTTTGTGTTGAAAGTGGCTTCAGGAATTTTCATCCTCGGAGATTCTTGAAGAAGGTAGACGCATGACTATAGACAAAGTTGAAGCATTAAAGGAGCCACAGATGACTTTAAGTCGCTTTCGTTGCGGCCCAAAAACGCAAGCGTTGCAGACCTTTATGAAGTTCAAGTATCACATGACCCACGCATGAGCGTGGGCCGGCGAAGAGTCCTTCCCAGGATTCCAAACACTGTTGGCTATCTCCCTCAACGCCATACAGTTCGGTACCAATACCTCACTTTGAAAAGGAGGGAACGTCAAGTGCACATCCAACCCTATGTATACGTGGACAAGCTACTTCATGTCTAGGGTTCAGTCAGGGTTGTTCTCGTCCGTCGGACGGAACGAATCGTACAGTGGCGTCCGGTGGCGTCCCGTCCGGTCATGGCGTCCGATCCGTCCGGTGGTTTTTTAGTCCGTTTGACCGGTTTTTAAGTCCGTTGACTGCGCTTTTCTTTGGAAGGATTTTGGGTTATCTTTTGGCATAGGATCCCTCCCACCTAGCCTAGGATCCCCCCCCCCCCCCCTCACCTCCCACATGCCTTGAGCCTCTCTCTCTCTCTCTCTCTCTCTCTCTCTCTCTCTCTCTCTCTCTCTCTCTCTCTCTCTCTCTCTCTCTCTCTCTCTCACACATTGCTTTGGATTCCATTAGGCTCCTCTCTCTCCCTCTCCCTCTCCCTCTCCCTCTCCCTCTCTCTCATTGCTTTGGTCCTTCACCTTGGATTCCATTAGGCTCCTCTCTCTCTCTCTCTCTCTCTCTCTCTCTCTCTCTCTCTCTCTCTCTCTCTCTCTCTCTCTCTCTCTCTCTCTTCCAATACTCTCTTGAGGCTCCATCACTGGCAATCACACGAACAGAGATTAATAAAATCATCCGCAAGGATCTTATACAATTGGACACTAAGAGGACATGGGTAGACCCTACACAAGAATTGGGCAGGAAGATGGCCAACTACAAAGAAAACTTCCTACAGCTATGTGAAGATGGTTTTGTGATTCGCCTGAGCTACATGGATACCCACCTGTCTCATGGTTTGAGATGTGCTATTGGTCAGATTCGTACATCCTCACACCAACTGGAAATTGAATTTAGCAAATTTAGGGGAATCCCACCTGAGAGCAAAATTTGCAAGTTATGTGGAATGGAGCCGGAGACAGAATTACACTACATATGCCATTGCACCGTATACTATGAGATACGTGGGCGTTTCCATTGCCTATTCAAAGAAGGCTTTGGACCTCTAGATAGAGTCATGCAATACCAAGATCAAAGGTGCTTAGGCCTATACCTACTGGAACTACATCGACGCAGGGATAATCTAATGAGAAGACAAAGAGCACTACAACCTCAGAGGCAGATCACAGATTCAGATCGAGAGAAGCGGGAATGGAAGGAGAAGCAAGAGGCCAGCAGCGAGCACAAAGGAGTACCCACATTCATACCAAGGCACCCTCATGGCCAGGACGATTGAGCTTAGGAAATCGAGATGACCACGACCGAGATGCAAAAGCACACTTCACCGGAGGAGACTACAACAAAGGATTAGAAGCATTCTAGCCAGACATCCAGAATGCTCCTAAGAAGTTTATCTAATACTTTGTATTTAGTTTTTTCGCATTTATTTTCACACTTTCACACTTTTCAGACATTGTAACAGATTCACCACTTTTGTATCAGTTTGGTCTCATAGGTCACTCTGGCCTTTTTGAAGACGTTAATATAACATTTCATTTCATTTAATTTCTCTCTCCCTCCCTCCCTCTCTCTCTCTCTCTCTCTCTCTCTCATCCTCTCATCTAACTCTCTTGTGTTCAAGGGCAAGTGTCTACACTTTAAATCTATATAAGGATGCCCTCTTTCTCTTCTTCTCCATTATGTTCCAACTCAAGGCTCAAGCTCATGAGCCATTCTCAAGCTCTCTCATGAGTCATGAGAGATTGCAATTTGCTAAGCCTCTCAAGCTCTCCATTGCGTAACCTCTCAACTTTCAAGCTCTAAATCTCTCAACTTTCAAGTGTTCTATTATGCCTCCCCCTCTTCATGAAGCTTTTGAAAAGCATTGCCGTTCCTATGAGAGAGTGAGGGACAAACGAAACGTTTGTAGGTGGACTTGCAAGTATTGTCCCAAGATCAGGTTCTCCTCCTCCACTCGACTCATCATCCACTTGACGAAGATGGGAGGTGAAGCCGGTCCATGTCCCAATAAACCCGACGACATTTTGAAAGAGTGCAAGAAGAAGTATCTCCCTTTGAAAACGCGCAAGGTGGGGATGAAGAGAGCCCAAGAGGAGATAATGGCGCCCGACATTGATGTTACCGACTCGGAGGAGGATACAAGCGGCCCTCCTCCCTCTACCTCCATTGCAACCGGTGACGCGACGGCAAGCTCAATGGCTACCAATAAGAAGAAGGCATTGGCAAGTGCTAGTGGCCGTCCTCCAAAGCAAGCAAGGCAAGCCTCTCTCTCGCAATCGGTGGGTTTGAGCTCCGGTCCATTGTCTTTCCTCAAAGAGAGACAAAGGCTTGCGGACATTGAGATTGCATGCACCATCATTGAGTGTAATCTTGCGTTCAACATCCTTCAACTAGAGCGGTGGAGGAGGATGGTGAAAGCTATTGCGGCCCGTCGGTCCATGTGAGGGGTGGACGGGTCCATCCTATGCGGACATGCGCAACAACAAGCTCGACGAAGAGCGGACAAGAATCAACAAATCCCTTGAGCCCGTGCGAGCCGGATGGGCAAAATATGGGTGCTCCATTCTCTCCAATGGGTGGAGTGATCATAAGAAGACGAGCATCATTAACATACTCATGTCATGCCCTCTTGGCACCTACTTCTTGCGGGCGGTTGATGCGGGAGCAAGAGGCAAGAAGGTCATGGGAAAATTCATCTACAAGCACATCAAGGCGGCAATAGAAGAGGTGAGAGTTTAAGTTGTCCCCTCTTCTTGTGCAATGTGTAGTATGTACTTACTACTTTTTGCCCTCTTGATAAGTGTTCTAAATTTTTCTCTCTTTAATGTAGGTCGGGCCCGCAAATGTGGTGCAAGTGATCACCGATAATGCATCCAATTGCACTAGAATGAGCCGACTACTTGAGGTCGAATACAAGAACATTGTACGGACCCCTTGTGCCTCCCATTGCCTCGATCTTCTCATGGAAGACATAGGAGAACTAGAATGGGTGAAGGCCATTCTCACCCAAGCCCTCACTATCGTCAACTTCATCAATGCTAAGGTGAGAATACTTGCAATTTTTCGCACGTACTCCAACAAGGAGTTGAAGAAACCCTCGTGTCACGTGACACATCCAACCCTATGTGCCCGTGGACAAGCTACAGCATGATCAGGGTTCAATCAGTCCAGTCAAGTCTAGATTAGAAGTGATCTGGCACTTTTGTGAGTCTATTCGTAGACCGTGCATGCCCAGTCACATAGTGTAGATGCATATCCTCTGGTTGCACACAGCATGATCATCAGTATTCCCTTCAGAATCCATCAGATTCAATCATGGGAATTTTCCAGTGCATTCAGCCTATTTTCCCTATTTTTGGTATTGTTCACTTATTATTTTTAAGTGACTTTCCAACAAAAGTAGGTAGGGCAATTTTGCTAAGAAAATATATAAGCAAACCCAAGTTAGCACTTTCTGAGCAAAAGAGGCAGCAGGAGCTCCCCGCTCAACAGGCGTCTTCTCAGCAAGAACCCGTAGTACCCCCAAGCTTGGCGATTCCCTCTCCAAGCCCTAGCGTTTTTGGACATCCTCAGCACCTCCCCATCCCTGGCGTTTTACAGCTTTGCAACATTGCAAGCAGTACCAAATCCCTAGCGTTTTCAGTTGTAGTCATCGCCAGAACTTTCTAGCTACCTAGCGTTTTTGCTAGCGTTTTTTAGATCTCCCAACGTTTTCTAATTTTAGCCATTCTGCAACAGAAGAGGCAGCGTTTTCAGCAGTCAAGGACAGCAGCAGATTCAGCCCTGGCCATTGCAGAAGACCCCCATTTCCACCCTCGAAAACGCAGCCAAAACAGTCATTTTCAGCCACCGAAAACAACCCCTAAATTCAGCAGTTAGAAGACCGTAGATTTCAGCCCTAAAGTCGTCGTCGTCATACCCATCGTCATCATCGGCATAGTCCCAAGTTGCATCGGTCCATTGTATCTGCATTGTACCACTTTGTGCAATCATAAGTAGACCACTCTCGTCGACGAGAGTGGGACCTTCGGAGGAGGGTTTTACAACGTCTCTGGTGTCGTATCTCTCTTCTCTCTCTATCTCTCAATCTCATACACTTGCACGCACAATGTCCATTCACTTTGTTTGTGATCATAGCACTTTCCAATAAGAACGGAAGGCTCTCCCTTCCATAAGAACTAAAAGGAACCTTGAGCACAGTTCGGAGCACTCATCTTGAGCAAAGCGCAAACAATCATTCCGCTGCACCTAACATTGGTATCAGAGCTTTGGCAGTGTTCTGTATCACTCAAGGAAAGAACCACAAGAATTTTTTTTGCTTGTTGAGGTCGCACGAACCCAAGTTCGCTTGGGCGTGTTGATTCCTAATCGCGTTTTGTTGAAGAGTGACAGGAATCCCAAGAAAGAAGGGGTTGTCCAGCCTCCCCTTGTGTCTCTTTTCACTCATTGAGAGCGGATCGTGCACTTAGCGGTCGGCCAATCGACATGAGGTGGGAAAAAGCAACCTTGGTGTGAACGCAAGGCCGCCAAGGGGTGCACCTGCAGAAAAGAGTACAACTCGGGTAAAGAGAAGATCCTTCTCAAACGCGATTTGCAAGCAAAAGAAAACCTCAAGAACCTCAAGATCCTCAAGAACCCAAGAACCCAAGACCCTCAAGAACCCAAGTTCCTCGTGAACTTAAGAACCAAAGATCATAGTGCATGGTCATCACCCGAAGCGGAATGGATACTTTGTATACAGGTGATGAGCATGAGAGAAGCGGCGAAGATTTTTCCCCACCAGGAGATTTTTTCGACCCTCCCCCTTCGCCATCTACGCCACGAGTTGTACTAACTCCTATGGAGATGATGGTCAAGTCGATGTTGGACATGATGGCACAACAACAAGAAACGAATCGAGTTGCGTTGGCACAGCTCGCAAGCAAAGCAGAACAACAAGAAGCTAAGGACCGTGAGCAAGCAGCTAAGGACCGTGAGAGCGACGAAAGAAACACAAGACTTGCCGCTCAACAGGAAGACAATCGCCTTGCTTTAGAACGCAAGCGCAACGAACGCAAAGAAAGAAAACAACAAAGAAAGGCGGAAGAGACAGCACGAAGCGCATTCCTTGAGGCCGAGCGTGCAGCTCAAAGAGTGGCCTTGGAGATCGAGCATGAAGCTCAAAGAGAGCTACGCACTCAAGAATTGGTTCGACAAGTGCTAGCCTCGAAGACTGAACCACCCAAAGATCGTGGGAGTTTCTCAAGTGACGCAAGCCACGATGCAAATTCCAACCATCCAGTCACAGAGAAGTTGACTTTCAATAAGTATGATGGTAAGATGGATGCTACGGTTATTCATTCTTGGTTGCATCAATTTAATGCTTATTTTGCGACAACTAAGAAGACAGGAAATAGCAAGGTTTTGATGGCAGCTTTGTACCTTGCCGGTGATGCCATCAATTGGTACCACGCATAGCAAGAGGCACAGCTAGCCGCGCACCTAGAGGAAGCCGACGGATTCACGTCCCTTTCCTTCAATTGGGTTGATTTCCAAGACAAGCTCAAGGCGCGGTTTATGCCACCTCAGTACCTCACACGATTGAAGGACGATTGGCGCGCTCTCAAGCAAAATGGTATGCCGGTTATTGTCTTTTTCTAATCGTGTTTTGCAACTAGGTACCCAAATACGCAAGTCGGATGATGAACGCAAAGAGGCATTCCTTTTCGGGTTAGTCGACTATATCAAGTTTGATGTAGAAGTCTTCGATCCAATCGATCTCAAGTAAACCCTCACAAAAAATAACAGTATAGACAAAACGATTGAAGGACGATTGGCGCGCTCTCAAGCAAAGATGGTATGCCGTTATTGTCTTTTCTAATCGTGTTTTGCAACTAGGTACCCAAATACGCAAGTCGGATGATGAACGAATAGAGGCATTCCTTTTCCTGGTTAGTCGACTATATCAAGTTTGATGTAGAAGTCTTCGATCCAATCGATCTCAACAAGGCGTTAGCGATTGCTCTCGCCAGGAGATGAAGCACAAACAAGGGAAAGCCTAAGAGAACAAGACTTCCACAAGTACCACCTCCCTCGCAGAGACTTCTCAGAACCCCCCTCAGAACGGTAAGAATGGTGACTCTTCTAACCAATCTTTCAAAAGTCCATCAGTCAAAAAGAATTCTTCCAATGAATCTAAGGGTAAGGCTAACTCAATTGCTAAACCTAAGCTTTTATCTCCTATGAAAGGTAGCACAAGGAATTGTAGGAGGATACATCACGTCGAAGAGCAAAGCACTTATTTTAAGGAAGGTCGTTGTTTTCATTGTCACATTAAGGGTCACATAATAACATGTCCTAAGCTTGAATCGAATGAATCTCTAAAGAATCCCACAGAACCCCCACTTCCTCTGTCAATGCAATGAATGATAACACACGAGTGTGCCCACATTTCTACCTACCCACCCTCTCCATTGATTGATTCCCTCATTAATCTAATGGTCGTACGTCGAACAATCGACGATTTAAAAAGGCGTTTTTTGGTCATATTGTTTGATATACCCAGGTAGTATGCATGAATGTGATCATCAGTCCCTCTCTCTGTTGAGAGAGAGCCCCCCGCCTCGAAGTTAGTCCGAGATCTCCTATCGAGGTCTCTGGCATTGTTTTTCCTCCTGGTATGGACGCTCCTCCTCCTCACAGAGGAGTGTCTTGATGTGTTTTTTGGAATTCAACAAGCTGCCTTCACTAGACGATTTGTTGTTTCTCCTCTCTCAGGATGTGATATGATTTTGGGCATTCGATGGTTTCGTGATACTAACGCTCTCATTATTTTGCGGCTAACACTTTTACCTCTCAATGCCAACAGTGATTCTCCTATTGTCATTCATGGAGAGGACATTGTTCATTCTCCATCTCTCATTGCTAATATGCAGGACAAGATTGAAAGGATTTAGGAGAAGGAGACTCTCTCAGTCTCTTTTTCTCCACAGCATAACACACAGAATTTGCATGATTATGAGAAGCATCATGATTTGAATGATAATGATTTGCATGATGGTTTGGATGACAAAGATAAGCATGATGATTTGCATGATCAAGATGTGATTTCTCACAAGCATGATGAGTTGCATGAAGAAGATGAGATTGTTCACAAGGATGATGTGTTAGTGGATACTTTTTCTAGCGAAGCTAACCTCGTTGTAGATTCGATCAATCACGAAGAACAAATCTTGGCATTCGATTCAAGATCCCAAGAACCCCCACAAGACGATTCGATCATTCAAGAAGAACCGATCTTGGCTCTCGAGCCTAGGTCCAAAGAACCCTCACAGGAAGTATTATGTGTTCGCATGATTGATAAGCACGCATTGTTCGAATGTTTCATTCGTGATCGTTTACTATATTTTAGTCAGCATCGTTATGTGATCCCTTTTCCTAGGCATGACATATTGTATGTTGAGCACGTTTCTCTCATGGATGAGCATGAATGTATGCGGATTTTTCATGAAAAGCTGAAAAGTATGTATGTCAGGAAGTCACATTCCATGTCTCTTCCTTGGCATGACACAGTTGTAGACAGAGCACATGACAGTATGAGCACCAAGCATGGGCATTTCCGTTGTGAATTGCCACAGTTGATCGATTTCGATCAAACAGAAAAGATTCGATCTCATTGTTTGCATGTGTTTGATGAACGGATTGTCACTCCGTCTCTATGTTCATCTACATTGCATACACAGTCTTTAGAGAAGACAAGATTTTTTTCCTTCACTTTACATGGAATGGGTATGTTCATGGTTTTGTGTTGGAAATGATTTCAGGAATTTTCAGCCATGGAGATTCTTGAAGAAGAAAGAAGCATGCCTCTCGACGAAGTTGAAGCATTGAAGGAGCCACAAAAGACTGTCGCTTTCGGCGCGGCCCAAAGAAGCAAGCGTTGCAGACCTTTATGAAGTTCAAGTACTGCACGGCCCACATATCAAAGTGGGCCGGTGAAGAGTCCCTTCCAAGATTCCGGATGCTATTGGCGATCTCCCTCGACGCCATACAGACTACCTCACTTTGAAAAGGAGGGGATGTCACGTGACACATCCAGCCCTATGTGTCCGTGGACAAGCTACAGCATGATCAGGGTTCAGTTCAGTCAAGTCGAGTCTAGATTAGAGGTGATCTGGCACTTTTGTGAGTCTATTCGTAGACCGTGCATGCCAGTCACTTAGCATAGAAGCATATCCTCTGGTTGCACACAGCATGATCATCAGTATTCCCATCAGAATCCATTAGAATCAATTAGGGAAATTTTCCAATGCATTTAGCCTATTTTCCCTATTTTTGGTATTTTTCACTTAATATTTTTAAGTGACTTCCCAACAAAAGTAGGTAGAGCAATTTTGCTAAGTTAATATATAAGCAAACCCAAGTTAGCACTTTCTGGCAGAAAAGGCAGCAGGAGCACATGCTCAACAGGCACCTTCTCAGCAAGAACCCCTCAAGCACCTTCCCGCACCAACACCTAGCCCTAGCGTTTTGGTTTCCTCTCAGCCTTGGCATTTTTGCATAGCCTCAGCACCTCCACAAGCCTGGCGTTTACAGTTTCTCATCACCAGCCCGGCAGACAAGCCAACGTTTTCACTAACGATAGCAGATCAGTTCAGCGTTTTCTATTTTCAGCCATGATCGTCAGCAAGTTCCCAGATCTGCCAACGTTTTTGGTTTTCAACCCTTGATTCACTAGAGGAGCAGCGTTTTCAGTAAGCATTAGAAGCAGCAAATTCAGCCCTAAATGATTGCAGAAGATCCCCATTTTCAGCCCATAAAAACGCAGCCAAAACAGTCATTTTCAGCCACCCAAACAGTCCCGAAATTCAGCAGATAGAAGACCACAGATTTCAGCCCTAAAGTCGTCGTCGTCATCACCGTCATCGTCCTCGGCATAGTCCCAAGTTGCATCAGTCTATTGCATCGTCATTGTACCACTTTGTGCAATCATAAATAGACCACTCTCACCGACGAGAGTGGGGCCTTCGGAGGAGGGTTTTACAACGTCTCTTGTATCGTATCTCTCTTCTCTCTCTATCTCTCAATCTCATACACTTGCACGCATAGTGTCCATTCACTTTGTTTGTGATCATAGCACTTTTCCCTAAGAACAGAAGGCTCTCCCTTCCATAAAAACTAAAAGGAACCTTGAGCACAGTTCGGAGCACTCATCTTGAGCAAAGCGCAAACAATCATTCCGCACCACCTAACATTTATTTTCCTTATTTGTCGAAGTCTTGGGTAGGGTAATTTACTGGGCTTGCTATATAAGCAATCCCTTGCCTCCATTGTATACACATTCAGTTATTCATTGCCAAGGTTGATTGGTTCAGGAGACTCTCTCTCTCTCTCTCTCTCTCTCTCTCTCTCTCTCTCTCTCTCTCTCTCTCTCTCCTTGGTCTCTACGCTTCCGCATCGTCGACTTTGACATGGTATCAGAGCCCTTGGTGGAGCTCCATTCTTGAAGGCCTTGGACGTGAAGGAGCAACTTTGAGAAGAAGACAAGAACCGTTGTCGCCTGTGTTGCTGCTTAAAGCAGCGGCGTTGGAATCTCCTTGTCCCTGCTTGCGTTTTGAAATGCTGATCTCAGCGCTAGGAGGCTTCCAAACAATGTCCTTCAGACCAAATCCAGTAACATTTTCATGAGCATAAAGATGTCAGTTTGGTCTGTCTTCTGGTAATACCAGTTCCTAGGCAAGCATTCATTCTCTCACTTAGTCAATGCAGCGAAATCAAGCAAGTGTCAGGTCCATCAAGATAGCATCAATAAAACAGCATGGCTGATTTGCAGCATTATGTAATCTATCGGGCGATTCTGTTGTTTGGTTCTGCATGATCGTTTAATTATGTGAAACAAGATCGAGAAGAAATGGATTAGCTTGTAAGCTCCTGTGCTTGTCATGGAGCTTTCTACTTGACCAAAAGGCTAGTTATTTGCAGAATTTTTTGCTGCAACGCGGGCAGCTCGTGTAAAATTACAGAATAGGGAGGCAGAACAAAGCAGAGAGACAATGTAGGGTCACCTGTACTTGAATGGCGAGCCCGAGAGGGTGCAAGCAGAGAGAGGAGGCCCATGCCAGCCACAGATCAAGGCGCTGAAGATGGGTCATTTGGGCGGGGACGCAGATCCAGTTGAGATCTGGGGTTATTGAAGGGAACCTTAATTTGGAGTTCGCACTGCAAGTTGTTAGAAGTACTTAGAGCCGAGTCGCACCCAAGGTGAGCAGGGGCAGTGAGGATAAAGATGAACTTTGGTCGCACCCACAGGGGAAAGAGCTAGAGATGACAGCTGACTAGAGGAATGCGCTGAAAAGTGAATCAGCCTTGATGTTTCATTGGCCTGAGGCTTCCGCCAAGTGCTCTGCTTGCTTTTCTTCCTGAATTATAGCCTAATACCTTCATTTTTGTGTGGATTAGTGGAACGATTGCGAGGCTACGAGATTCCAGGGACTTTACTATCAATGGCATTCATAGCTACTCCTTCCCACTGCTCTCCCCGGGTGCGACCCAGCTCTTAGGAAAAGGAAAGTACAGGTTGTCATTGGAGGGGCCATCCCTCAACATAAAGAACACCATTAATCTCTTAAGGATAGCAAGAAGTGCTTAGAAATACTTCAACTTGCATGCAAAGGATTTTAAACATGCTCGTTTTAGGAACTATTACAACGACTAAGACTATTATCCCTAGCACAACTCAACTCTAATGACCCCAATCGCTACAACTCAAGAAGAAATCAAAACATCAATTTCCAAAAGATAAATCTATATCCTCAGGAGGATGGATATTTCTACTCTTCCCATTTTTGCTTAACATCTTCCTTCTCTATCAAGTTCTTTTTTCCAACTCACAAAGTGTGAGTATTGAAAGTGTGAGTGGTAATATATTCAATCCTCAAAAAAAGCACATGGGAGCCCTGCTCACATCCAAGTAAAGGCATCAACAAGATCACACTCAAAAAGTGTGGGTGGTAATATATTCAATCCTCAAAAGAAGTACATGGGAGCCCTGCTCACAACAAGCCAAGGCACAAAGTGTGAGTGGTATTATATTCAATCCTCAAAAAAGTACATGGGATCCCTTCTCACAGCCGAGTGAAGGCATCAACAAGACCACACTTCACCATAACCAAAATTCATGTGTACATGCTACAAGGGAGCCACAGTGAGGCAAATACCCTAGCAAAATTGGGAGCCACCCACCCAAAGAAACATAAAAACATAAACAACCATTAAAGCCGCAGAAGTGACCTACATGTGGCTATCACCATGTTGAGGGAGCTTCCACCTCTCTCCCATATGTCCACATGCCGTAAGAAACCCACAATCGATCAAGGGAGGACAGAAAATCGTCCATCGATCGACCAACCAAAACAACATCCAATGCCCCAAGCAAGGCCGCGGTATAAGAATAGACATTGCTCATCTACGTGGGTATAAAAATAACCCTTGCTCATAAAGAGCTCTCCACTCATAATAAATCAATTTCTTAACCCATAAATCAATTATCCTTGCTGATTGTCGGCCATACAACAAATATACGTTAGTATTGCTACTTCTCTGTTAATAAGGAAGCAACTATCCTCATTTGCTATGTTAGTAATTTGCAAGTTATCTCTTGTCAAAAATATGGTTGAAATTACGCATTAAAAACATTAAAATAAAATATGACTAATTAATTTTGTAATGCCTTTAAGTAGTGCCCCATATCCCTAGAATAAGCAATATGCGTTATATCCTGATGTATCAAGATATCATTGGTTACAATCATCATTCAATATTCAAGATCAATTCCAAATCCATAAACAGTGTCATCATCATCATCATAAACCAAATCCAATTCCATACAGTATAATCCAAATCATTTCCATCATATACCATGGTTAACAAAATCACATGGTAGCAGTGGTGGCCAGTTGTAAAGTATAATCCAAATCATTTCCATCATATACCACGGTTAAGAAAATCACACTAGTACAATAGTGGCTAGCCATAGTAGTTTGATTTTTAATTGGTGTTGCTTAAACCAGCGATCGATACCCATAAGGCATGCTACCTAAATCATCAAATTTGCACTTTTGCTACTTAAGAATGGTGAATCTGTATTTATGGTTTTGCTACTCAAACTAGAAAATATGTACTTATGTAGCCTAAACCGATGGACCTACACTAAACAAGCCAGTGTTTCCTAAATCGATGAATCAGTGTACTTTTGACCATTTGATTAGACAAGGCATATTGTGTGATACAATTAATCTTTAGAAGTACTAGGCTCCACCCTCGTTCAGCCTTTATGTCTTTAGTTCACAGCTTTATGGAAGCTTCATTGAAAAGTTAATGATTCAAAAGCTTTTATTGTGCTTATGACAACACATAAAAAGAGCTCAAAATTAGTAATTAGAAACATCTCTAAAAAACGCACAGGGAGCTTTCATGATGGAAAACCTTGGTCCTTTTGCTGAAGACAATGGCTTTGAAGCCTTAACATTTTGCCTTCCCATTCTAGTACGAGGTTACGGACTTCAAAAATATAGAGTATTGCACGTATTTTCACCTGGTCTCACTTCACATAAACACAACCTGTGTTATTTTTATCATAAGCGACCAAGCATTGCCTAGGGCCAAACTGTTGAGTAGTGTTTCCAAACGGGCACAATGATGATTTTTGTACCTTTGAGGCTCACCTACAAGAAAGACACTGTTTTTTAAATCTATGAGACTCACCTATGGGAACAAGTTTTGAATCAAGAGAGAGTTGAAGGGTCAAACCACGCATGTGATTGCTCTACATGTGGGTGGATAGCAATGCAGCTGTAGTGGCAGGCTATTAATGAGAGAGTGTTGCAAAGAGAAAAGCACACGGGAAAATGAGATGCATGTTGATGTAAATGAGATGTAGGTATGAAGTGTTTCATGTTGAAGGGATGAGAGAGTGTTGCATAGAGAAAAGAACAAGGTCAGTATTGGGATGAGATGCCTCATATTCAAGGGCCCTCCTTGGTGGATTCACTCAAGAGAAAGAACTACTAATATGTTTCAATGTGCATAAGAATCTTAAGTTTTGGGAGGGGATCCAAGCCCGGTGAGATAGGGAAGATTGGACGGGGTGGATTAAGAAAAAGATGGGTGTGTTGGGCTTTCTACTTATGGAAAGAGTTTCATGAGTTAGCCTCCTCTATAAAAAAGAGCGACTAAATGTAAGTGGCTGACAATCGTTAACATGATTCTCTAGAGCCATTTTTGTGATTGTTGAGCGAAGAGTGTTCCACGTAGCCTAGTCCAAAGTTAATTTTGTGATCATTAATATCAATTTTCAATAGATCTTCTAAAAATCAGCAGCAAAATAGACACGAGGTGGAGCCATGACTCACGAGCTTTTTTAGCAAGAAGACATGAGAGCAACGAGGAGACAGTCAGTGGACAGCCCTGTAGCTGGCATGATTAGGGCATGGCCACGCAAGGTGCAGTCATCAATGATTTCAAATTGGTCCTATTGTGCTCGCTTTTTAATTAGAAGCCTTTACTGAGCCATGCAAATTGGTCACGCGAGGGAAACTGAGCCATGCTCGCTGCCGCTGTAGGTCAATTGCACCACATGAGTTAGTTTCCAAGTGTTGAGGATGTGAAGCAGCAAGTCAAAGAAAGAGCTTTTGGTTGCTGCATTAGGGTGCCAGGATGCTAGGCAAAGAGCATGCGAGAGAGAGAGAGAGAGAGAGAGAGAGAGAGAGAGAGAGAGAGAGAGAGAGAGAGAGAGAGAGAGAGAGAGAGCAATTTGACAGAGAAAATTGTGTGTGGTGGTGTACACACACACACACACACACATATACACACAATCGTCAGACCTTGTTCAAACAACAAAACAAAGAAAAACAAAAAACTGATTTTTTTTTTGTCCCTCTTAGGTGTGTTCACACCTTAGATGTGTTCTCTCTCACAAACTAGCGTTCACACACTCGTTTGTGAGAGAGAAGGAAAATCGACAATGAGCATAGAGAGAGAGAGAGAGAGAGAGAGAGAGAGAGAGAGAGAAGAGAGAGTGATTGAGTGTGTACACATCAACACACATATAGAATTGTTTTTCTTTTTTGTGCTCTTGACTTCGGTGACACCGATAGTATTATCTCTTGAATTGCCGTTTCGGCATTGCCGGTTTCCTTCGGTGTGCATGTGGCATCGATCGTTGCGTCCTCATTTTCTACACGCTCTGCTCGGCACTCCGCATCGGCCTTTGACACTGACATAGACAACTACCCTTGGCATTTTACCCATCACCTGGTTTCTGTAGATGACAACGCTCATGACATGGGCGGGAGAGGTACCTCTATCATAGAGGAGTGAAACCCGGCATCCGCATCGAGCACAACGATTATGCTTTATGGCATAGTTTTTGCTTCGACCTTTTCGTGGCTACTCGACTAGCATATTTTCGTCTAGCGATGGAGATTGGCATCGACTTCCTAGTCTACACTGACACACAGGTTTATAGGGGGGGACTTTTGAGCCCACATACACCCAATTTATAGGTTCTCAAACACGCACATGTACAATGCCTTCACACGCACTCTTGGCAGTCATTTGACACTAGTTTTCTGTGCGGATGGTTATGCATTGACAAATGCAGAGTTTTTGTAGCTGTTTCAGAGACTTGGACCGGAAGATCCCTTTTTGAAACTGTGGCTTGTCTTGAGTCTGCTTAGCCTTTGGAGGATCATTTGCATGAGGTTTTCTTAAGTAGGGGTGTTCTCAAATGTTGAGACACTTTTGGTGATACAGGTTGTTGGAGTACCCCTGTTTCATCCTCTCCATGGCTATGTATCTGGACGAAAACTTTTGCTTTTGATGCCGAGTTGACAATCACATGACAGTTTGTTATGTCAGTTTTGTGCCCAATGGTTGCTTTTGTCAGTTTACGCATTGATTTTTTCATGTCGGGTTTAAGATTTTGCTCCTTGTACAGAGGAGACTCTATCATATTTTTCTTGCGAGTGACCATATGCGTTCTTGGCACTTTTGAGTGCTTACATCCAGTGATTCTGTCGTATTTTGTCTTGAGTTTCTGCTCCCATTCTAGGGGAAACTCTGTTAAAATTCTCCTTGCACTTTTTTCAATAAATCATTGGTCATTTTCTCTTGAGTTATGACTGCGAGTAGTGCTTTGGAAAGGGAAGACTACTACATAAAGAAGTTCGATGGCACAAATCTTACAATTTGAAACCAATGTATGCTTGACATCTTGGTCAATAAGCACTACTACATTTGCCCCCCTACAGCGACGACTACAACGATGAATTATCGTCGCATTAACGAGGCAAAACGACGTCACTCTAACCGTCGCTATTGTATGTCGTATAAACGAGGTTGTTAGCGAGGGTTATAGCGACGTGTAGCCGTCGCATAAGCAACTAAAATGAGAATTTTTAAGCGACATTTTTTTTTTTTTTTTAAAGGTTGCATCAACGACGGTCTGGATGCGCAACGACTATATGACGTGCAGTTTTCACTCGAGATCTTTGAGTGATTTCTCTCCCCTCCCTCCCTCTCTCTCACACACACACACTAGCTCTCGGGTGAAACACGCAACAAAACTCTAGCTCTACTGCTCTCTCTCTCTCTAGCTCTTCTACACACACATACAAACTCTAGCTCTTGAGTGGAACACACTCACCCACAAACTCTAACTCTCTCTCTCTCTCTCTCTCTCTCTCTCTCTCTCTCTCTCTCTCTCTCTCTCTCTCTCTCTCTCTCTCTCTGGCGCCGGTGTTCTTGCATTTGTGATTGCTCTCGTTGCTCATATTGTTTGCATTTCACATAGTAGTGCGGACATTGGTCGGACCGGTGCGTACGTAAGTGATACAAATTTACAATTTCGGCTTCAAGATGAATTATGGTAAACAACGCTCTCTCTCTCTCTCTCCTTTTGCTAATTTTTTAAGTTAGAACTTTAAATTAAATAAAAAATAGACGATTATGTTTGTTTATTAAAAATATGTATTAAAATATTTACATAGAGTCTTAAATAGCAGGTCCTCAAGCCAATCTTAGATCTCAAACCCATGATTTCTGTCATGTAAGTCGTTGTTACAAGTCCTAAATCGGCTCCCTCTGTTCAGTTAAGGAAAACTTTTTTGATGTATAGCAGAAGATCTATAAAGAAGTCACACACACAGAGAGAGAGAGAGAGAGAGAGAGAGAGAGAGAGAGAGAGAGAGAGAGAGAGAGAGAGAGAGAGAGAGAATGTTAGAGCCTAACATAGAAACAATGCTTGCGAACTTCGAAAATGATCCATTGGCCACTAGTCGCTTCAGATCTCGCGAGCCATATAGCTTGCCAACATGCCTCATTGGCACGTGAACAAGCTATGTGGGCTCATGAAAGCTCAAACGGCTCGCAAATTGGCCATTTTCAAAGTCCCAACAAGCTGTATAACTTGTTCACATGCCTCATTGGCACATGGGCTCCATGCGCTAAAGCTCGCCGATCGACCATTTCTGAAGTCCACGACAAAAGAAAATGCTCACAGACTACTTTGGAAACGGCCCATTGGCGGACCATTTGAGCTTCTGCGAGCCCACATAGCTTGTCCACATGCCAAAGAGGCATGTGGGCAAGCTATAGGACTCACCGAGAGCTCAAACAACTGACCGCTGTGTCGTTTCCGAGCGTTTTTCGCTCGAGGACTTTGAAAACAGTCCATCGACGAGCTATTTGAGCTCTTAGCGAGCCGTATAGCTTGCCCATATGCCTCATTGGTACATGGACATTCCATGTGGGCTCACAAGAGCTCAAACGGCTCGTCGATGGACCGTTTCTGGAGTCCACGATAAAAACTTGTCCCTATTTCATACAACTCGGGACATGTGGGTTTAACATGAAAATAACGAAAACTTGGTACATGTCGATACTTGGTACTTGGTACATCTCAGTACTTGGTACTTGGTACATGTCGGTACTTGGTACTTGGTCCTTGCTTTGGTAGTAGGTTCCATAATGAGACTTTGTACTTGCAATTGGTACATGGTCCATGGTACTAATTGGTCGGTGTAGCTTTGCGGTACTGTAATAAATTAACATGAAAAAAAAAACAACAATTGAATAGAAAGACTAGCGTCCCTTGCGATATTTCTTTTATATTCTTAAAAGACTTGCATAAGAGCGCTATAAGATCAAAATGCCTTAGTTCTTAGAAGTAGAGCAACTAACAGAAAACTTAGGACTAGGTTTCACATGCCACATCATTATTTGGTAGCACAATGATTACAATTTGAATCCAATTTTAGAAAAATATATATATAAAGACAAATAAATAACATTGAGATAGTTACTTAGGCTAATTATCTTATCAACCACTAATTAATTGTTTGACAATAGATAAATTTAGTGATGCAACAAGCATATGTCAATATATATCATTAGTAAGTTTATGTACATGTGTCCAAAATGTGTGGTGATCAATCCTCACATATACAAAACAAATCTCATCATCACCTACGATGTAGTAATGAACAATGAAAAATACATATATACAATCCCAAATATACAAAATAAATTTTTATGCAGGATCAATGTGTGATCCATCACTACTGGAAGAATGACTATCATCGATCTCATGATCGCTAGTGCCACCACCACTGGTCCGAACCGTGGCACTACAACTGTCCCCATCTCTGCAATCATCACCATCATGGCCAGTGGTCGCACCGCCACTCCTCTCAGCCTCTCGACATCGCCCCTCGGCGTCCTGTTGAGCCACCTCTGTCATAGCCTCGTCATGCTGCTCTTGTATTAGGTAGTGAATTAAAAAAAGAATATATTACAGTTACCATGAAAAAAACTACAAAGCAAAACAAGGATACGTACAAGAGGATATGGACTGTCAGTAAGTGTATGTGGCGTACTCTATCTCCTGTGTCGTCGGTGCACGACCATAGTCTTTTGTCTGCATTAAGACACAACCAAAGACTTATTAATTTTTGCATTCAATAATACTACCTTTAA
>NC_140943.1:33080670-33190670 GCF_014529385.1 Adiantum capillus-veneris | reverse complement strand
ATGAAAAGTCCTATCACCTCCACTTCTCTCCTCTCTCTCTTCTTCATCTATCCACACCAACTTCTTGATAATTCCAAGCAAAAGAAATTAGATAAGTGCTGAAAATCTAACCCAACCATGGTTAGAGGAGTAACCCTAGCCTTCAAAATTGCTATAAAAGGAGGGTGTAGCTACCACAAAGGGAGAGCCATAAGCAAGAGCACTATGCTATAGCTTGAGAAGCCAAGATCAACCTCTCTAGAAGGAGCTCTTGAGTGGAAGCTCATTGTCGTATGCTTGTGCATGTGTTGTAATAGGGGTAATTAGCACGGGAACTCTATGCCATTGTAAGAGAGAGAGCGATCATTCAATTGAGAGTGGAAAATCTATCATTCCTCCTACTAGTGTAAGCCCAACATTTGCTGAATCAAGGAGGGTGGATTTGGACTAAGCTTGGATACTTTGTCTCTCTTCCAACGTGAAGTAATGGACAACAATGATGTGTAAGTGTCTTGGTGATATGCTTAGTTCTTGATAGCTTGTGTCTGGGTGTTGTCATCAATTTAGCCATAAATCCCACATATTGTAAGAGGGCGACAGGGTGGAGAGGGCTCCCCTTGCCTTAAGACAGTGATTGGGATGGCTTTTCTTGTGATGTGTCGTGGTGAAATTTACTCAAGCTATGTTGAACAAATACTAATCTCACTTTGATCGGTCATTACAGATTTGTAAGAAGGTATTAATGCAACAAGCATCCCCTCCCTCTTCTCTCTCTTTCTTACATATATAATTGTGTTTGCTTGATCATTGCTGATACATTTCAAAGCAACCCGAGCACTATCTCTCTCTCTCTCTCTCTCTCTCTCTCTCTCTCTCTCTCTCTCTCTCTCTCTCTCTATGCATCCTAGTTCGCATCCAAAACTAGGTGGTGCCCCAAATTTGTGTAGGGTTAGGTTGCGGGTTTGTGTGTGTGTTTGTTGTTTTTTCCAACCCCAACCTAATTGAGCAGCACGGGAGCCTACAAGGGTGCTTAGAGGCCACTCTTCTTGTTGCCCGCCCCGGACCGCCTCAAATTGGTGTCCCCACGGAGGACGGCTTGTGTATATTTTGTGAAGGCTCAACCTTTAGCATAATCAAGTAGCCTGCATGAATCACGAGAATTTGTATGATGCTTTCATTCCAATTGCAAGGCAAAAGGTACACATAATTGTTAGTACTAAGTTGCAATTTCAACGAGTAATTCGTATAATTTTAGGCTCTCTTAGGTTAGCCGAAATAAATGCTTCGGTAAATCCTTTTATTTTGTCTCTCATTAGGTACGATCTTAGTTTCGATGTATATATCTTTGTTCTATTTTAGGCATTAGGTTATGTATAGAGCATGGATTATGGCCCAAAAATTTTCCCTTTTTACTTCACACCACATATTAGGATAAATATTGCACTTAGTAGAAAGATACATTTTCAGCAGCGTATGGTGTTTATGTTTGGGGCTGAAAGAACATGGGAAATTCTTGCATCTCCACAACCTGTCATTCTACCTCTCATCAACTACCACACTTCTTTTGATGTACATGTGTTCATTTTATTTTAAAATGAAGTGCAGCAAACAAAATAGTGTGTATGTTGGCTTTTTGTTTGTCCACGTTTGTTACAAAAACAAAAAAACTATCATTTGTTCTAACAAGGAGTGTGTGTGCAGTGAAAATTCAATCTTTAGAGATCTAGCTCTATTATCGATTGAGTTGCAGGAGCAGGTAGTAAAGTGTCTCCCTCATAACAAGAGGGTGGTGAAGCTAAGACGAAAGGTCCTGCGTGTGGATTCCATTTTCCTTTTGCTGTTGGGCACTAAGGAAGACCGTACATTCATCCAAGTAGTGTGTGCCCTAAGATTGGTAAATAGAGTGAAATTTGGTGTTTGGCAAGTGCATTTCACCATTGAGGAAGACTCTTCAGAAAACTTGCGGCCAGAGTTTATGCTTTATAGACTCACATTTGGTGATTTTTTCCCTCATTTGCGTCTTATTAATAGTCTTCCTTTCACTTTCAACAAAGGAGATAGGGAGCTATTTAGGGCTTGTCTTAATAAAGAGAGCATCGAGAAGATTGCAAATTTGTATAAATTCTCATCCTTCTCTACTTTCTATGACACTTTGTTCATAGAGACATTGTAAATCTCTTGATGCTTATGAATGCTTTAACCATAATCCTAAGGAGTTTTTGTCCAGGAGTTTTGTAGCACAAGTGGAGTCTTTAAATCTTGCAAGCTTGATTGGACTTGAGGAGGATGTTATTTATGAAATTGTGAGAAGGTTGCCTCATTCCGACTATGTGGAACTCGAAGGAAAGGAGCTCCTAGTCAATTGCTACTTTCTCACAGCCTTCGACGAGCATGAAGATCTAGTTTTTATACAAACCGCTTGTGCATTGGGAATTGTAGAGCAAGTGCAATTTATTACTTGGGATGTGGTTGCTCTTCTAGATCCAAAAAATTAAGTTTTAGATATTTTTGTATATCGTCTTAGCTTTGAAGAATTTGAACCCTTCTTAGAGCTCATAAATAGTCTACCCTTTTGTTTTGATCAAACAAATCGAGACCTCATTGAAGCTTGGATAGCTGAAGAAGAAAACCTAGAGTGGTTCTTTCTTACTTCTTCATTTGCAGGCGAGTGGTTCTAAATTTCTATTGTATCCCTTGTTGCAACTTGTGTTGTAATCTTTCATAATAATGGAAAGCCAACGCAAAATGTCCGGATACCCTCTTTTCTTTGGAGAGCCTGGAGAGGATGCAGAATTATTTTTAGCAAATTTCAAGATGTCTTGTCGTATCAAGAGGATAATAACTGATCAAGAACGTGTAGAGATGTTTGAGGTGGTCCTTAGGAAAGATGCTAGCACTTGGTTTGACTCTTTGCCTGAGGAAGTTAAAGGGAATTACACGGAAGTTGTGAATCATTTCAAGAGATACTTCTTTGATCCCCAAAACACTCAAAAACTATGGCAAGACATTGTTTCTCATAAGCAAAAAGATTTAGATGACTACTACTTGTACAAGCAAGAGTTTCTACGTCTTTGGGCTCTATGGATACGAAATGTTGCTAACCCTGGTGATGGTGCATAATTTCTAAAGAAGGAGAGATTCATAGCTGGACTCTTTCCTGATCTTAAGGTAAAGGTGGAGGCGGATGCACCTGCCACCTATGATGCAGCTGACATTAGAGCTTCCAAGAAGTATAGGAAAATCAAGTGCGTAAGGGGAGAGGTTCCAATAGAAGGTCTTAGACCCAAAGGTAAGTCACAAGCATCAACATCTATGGAGCTTCCTGAGGTAACGGCGGAAGTGATTGAGAAGTTAAATGAATCTTTAAGCAACTTGTCAATTCACCTTGCACAATCTGTAGGTCCAAAAGGACAAGCAAGGAAGTCTGAAGAGCAAGATCCACAACCTAGGAGAGTCTTACAATGTTGGAATTTCGGAGAGTCTGGACATGGGATGTATAATTGTTCTTGGCCCCGTGGGGAGCCAGGGAGACCTAACTTGAATTACCCAGTGATGAATGCAGGTGAAGGAACTAGTCAGCAACCACGGCTTCTACAAAGGCCAAATGGAGCAAGACCACCTCCACAAGGAGTGGAAGGAATTCCACCTTTGCCAGACACAAATGTGCATGTGGTAGAGGTGACAAATTCAAAAGAGGTTGACATGGAAGCAAATGGCATTAAGCGCGGCCGTGGAAAAGGGAAGGAGAAAGAAGGTGTCACATCACAGAGTGACCATGGACGAGGTAAGAAGGCAAAGGAGACCAATGAAGCTAAGAGGACTTGACGTCGTATCAATCTCCAAGACTTCCCTCTTGGACATGGTATGGCTCCATACAACTTGTTGGAAGACATGAGAGGTAAGGGTCCTGATATCACATGGCCTCAGTTTCTTGCATTATGCCCACAAGTTGGGAGGGATTTAACAAAGGCAGTTAGCACTAGGAGAAAGGTAAAAGAGAGTGTGCCTTTTGTAAAAATTGCACATGCTGAAATGAATGAGGATATTACACCTATGCTAGATTGTTACATCAAAGGAAGATTGGTTAGGAAAGGTCTAGTGGATGGGGGTGCACAAATTTGCATCATGACAGAGGGACTCATGCAAAAACTAGGCATGCACATCCATGAGACACCTGAAATTAAAGTCAAGATGGCAAACAATAGCAAAGCTAGGTGTGTAGGCATTTGTAAAAATGTTTTTGTAGAGGCCTTTGGCATTAAGAAGGCGGTGGATTTTTATGTTATGTCTACCAAAGGAAATGGTTACCCATTTATCCTAGGGAGACCTAATGAAAATGAGAGCTTTGCAGGATTGGGAGAGTGGAAAGCCAATTTGCAGGAATGACAATCATAAGAAGGTTGTCTTTGACATGAAGGAGCAACGCCAAGAGGAGCTCCATGCAGAATCATCTCAAAGTGAGACGGAGGAAGGCTGGACCGATAGCACTTCAGAAGGAGAAAGTAGCGGCAGCATTACTGAAGAGGAGTCTTCCATCGAAGTCATGGGGGTAAGGTTTAAGCCAAACAACCAGGAGACCTCTTCTTGAGGTAGGTACTCAAGAGAACCAAAATGTGCAAGATGAAGGAATGTTAGAAGGTATGTTGTCTACAACACTTATAAAGGACGAAAGAGAGGAGTTCAAATGTGTGCTAGGGAAATTTCCGAGGTTTTTTGCTAAAGACTACACCGATGTGCGTGGAGTAGATGCTGTTCAACACAAAATTGAGTTGAAGCCAGAGGCCACACCTAAGGCTCAAAAGCTACGAAGGCTAGGAGTCATCAAGGAGCAGGCTTTACTCAAGGAGGTAAGAAAGCTTCTAGCAGCAGGTTTCATTTATCCAGTGGAGAATTCAGAGTGGGTCTCTCCCGTTGTTGTCACTCCTAAGAAAAACGACAAGTGGAGGGTGTGTGTGGATTACAGTCCACTTAATGAGGCAACAAAAAGAGATCACTTTCCCCTCCCATTTCAGGATGAGATACTAAATGAGGTAGCTAGTCATGAGAAGTACATTGTGTGTGATGGCTACTCGGGTTACTTTCAAATAGGTATCGCATTGGAAGATCAATTGAAAACAACCTTCATCACTCCTTGGGGTTGTTATGCTTTTAGAGTCATGCCATTTGGCCTGACAAATGCTCCTGCAACTTTCCAACGCTTCATGAACATGGTGTTTCAAACATTCTTTGGAAAGTCCATTAGGGTTTTTATTGATGATTTTTGCATTTATAGCTCAAAATCATTGCATTTACAAAGGTTAGAAGAAGGTTTAAAGAAGCTCTATGACATGGGAGGTCAACTCAACCCCGACAAGTGCCACATAGGTGAGGATGAAGTGATCTTGCTTGGTCACAAGGTTTCCTATAAAGGCATTGAGGTGGATCCTTCAAAGGCAAAGGCTCTTATTGAGCTCCCATCACCCAAGAATCTCAAAGAGGTCATCTCATTCATTCAAAAGGTGAATTATATGTCACGCTTTATTCACTTAGCTTCGGAGTTGCTTCATCCTTTCCAAAAGTTGACACAACAAGTAGAATTTGCATGGTTTGATGAGCTTGAAGAGTACTTTTGTAACATTAAATTCATCCTGTCAGAACTACCAACACTCATGCCTCCTTGTTGGGAGTACACATTCTTTGTTAGCTCTAGTGTTGGGAAAGAAACAATTGGAGCGGTTTTGCTACAACAAGATCCCCATAGTACCTGGATGCGACTCATCTACTTTGCTAGTAGGGTCATGAATGCTTTGGAGAGAGGCTACACGGAGGTAGAACTCATGATGCTTTCTCTCATGTTTGCGGTGAGAAAGTTTAGATCCTACTTGCTACCAAAACCTTTTGTAATTCTCACTGCGGAAAATTTGTTTCCTTGGGTGTCATCTCAAATGAATCTTAGCACTAGGATCTCAAAGTGGATTATGGAATTGCAAGAGTTCCAATACTCTTTCAAGGTAGAAGATAGTGTGCGTGCACAATTGGAAGGGATCCTTACTTATAGGGTACATGAGAAGGAGATTAAGGTGCCTGAAATAAAGACCCTACCATTGCCACCACCGAAAAATATTCCTAATGCTTTTACCTTGTTCTTTGATGGAGCTTTTCAACGAGTCACAGGAAAAGCAGGGGGAGGGCTAGTGTTGCTCAACCCAAGTGGGGAGGTGGTCATGAAAGAGAAGGTCAATCTACCAAGTTCAACTAGCAATAATGAAGCAGAATACGACACACTACTTCATGGTTTGAAGATGTGCATTGGCCAAGGGATACAATGTCTCATGGTAAAGGGAGATGCACTTCTCATTGTTAAATAGATTTTAGGCATTCGGGCATGCAAGAATGAAAGCTTACAGACAAAAGTTCATGCCATTCGTAGGATGTTTAATCACTTTGAAGAAGTGCAACTATATCATATTCCTAGGAAACAAAATGAAGATGCCGATTTACTTGCACAACAAGCAGTTACATGTGTTGAGAAAGAAGTGCAGGTCATCATGGTGGCAGAAACTGTCAAGCAACTGAGATACCAGGGATTGGAGTCATTGACTCCCATTATTAGCTACATTTTGGAGGGTGAGTTTCCACAAGACTTCACGAAGGCTCAGAAGAGGAGACTCATGAAAAAGGCAAGCGCAT
Source organism: Adiantum capillus-veneris (assembly GCF_014529385.1). Classification (NCBI taxonomy): domain Eukaryota; kingdom Viridiplantae; phylum Streptophyta; class Polypodiopsida; order Polypodiales; family Pteridaceae; genus Adiantum; species Adiantum capillus-veneris. The sequence continues at coordinate 33,184,022 of NC_140943.1, read as the reverse complement.
ATCTCTTCCTAGAAGGATCCCTCTATCAAAGAGGGAAGGATCAAGTGTGCAGAAGAGTACCAACTATCAAGGAGATTCCAACCATTCTAAAAGGTTTTCATGAAGAGGCATGTGGTGGTCATTTTGCCGAAGAGTTAACTGTGAAGAAGATTTTGCTTGCGGGGTATGTTTGGCCAAGTCTGCATGTGGATGTCCAACATTGGTGTAAAAGTTGTCACAATTGTTAGGTAAATGGGAATAGAAGATTGGTGTATGGTCCAAGGCAAATGGTGCTTGCAAATGGACCCTTTGAAAAGTGGGGCATTGATGCTATGGGTCCTCTCCCTAGGACAAAAAATGGTAAACTCTACATTCTAGTGGCGGTAGACTACATGACTAGGTGGGTGGAAGCACAAAGTGTGGCAAAGGTAAATGAGCGGACAGTGAGCAAATTTGTCTACACTCACATTTGTTGTAGATTTGGCATACCTTTGGAGATTGTTTCTGATAATGGTCCAGGGTTTAGAAAGGGCTTGCTCACAGAGGTCTGTGAAGAACTTCACATTCTACATCGTCATAGTACACCCTACTATCCCCAATCCAATGGTCTAATAGAAAAAGCTAATGGTGTCATTGCAGGCATCATTAGAAAGATGGTGAGAAACAAGACAAAGTTGTGGGATGACTTCTTGGATGGTGCCTTGTGGGCATATCGAACCACATATAGGGAAGCCATGAAGTTTACACCATTTCACTTGGTCTATGGTCAAGAGGCTTTACAACCAATTGAGCTCAACATCCCAACAATACGACTTCATGGAAAAGCAGCACAAGATGATCAAGAAGCATGGATGGATCGACTTCTTACCTTAGCTGAGCTTGAGTGGAAAAGAGAAGCAGCATACGAGTGCTACAAGAGGAAAGCTACGCAAGCGAAGGAGAAGCTTGACAAGAAACTAAAGGACAAAGGCATCAATGAAGGAGATCTTGTGCTAAGGTATGACCATCGACTCGACAATCATTTTGATGCCAAATTGAAACTAGATGGCAAGGGCCATACATAGTTAAGAAGGCTTTCAATTCAAGTTACCATCAACTTATGGACTTGAATAAGAAAGAGCACTCCAGGAAGGTAAACGGGTATCGCTTGAAGCCTTATTTGAGTCTCCTTCTACCAAAGGATCTACCAAAGATCTGTCAAAAGGCAGCTATCTCATGTAGGTATTGTTCCGTGAAGCATGATTGTAACTCAAACCAAAATTCTGAGGGGCCAAACAATGAAGACCTCGTCAAGGACTCTGAAGCACTCTCTTTGGAAAAGATGCTCTATGATGGTACATGAATATACCATCATCTTGGGGGAGGGCTAATGATAGCCGTTTTTCGGCTCTTCGTAATTTCCATAGTGAGTTAACCCACCCTACCAAAATCATCCAAACACTGTGGCTATCCCTACCATTTCACTGTATATAGGTGTGTGTGAGTTAGGGGACTTTTCCCATATCTTCTTAAAAACCCTCAGCTAGCTAGTCACTAGGCTAGTTGAGCCAAAAAAATATAAAAATATAAAAAATATAAGTATATTATGGCCCATTTGTGTGTAAATATTTGATTGTATAAAGGGCCTAAATAAAAGGATTTTTCATAATTATTTTGGTATTTATTTAAATATTTCTACCTATGGTGTGTTATTTATGCTATGTACATTGACTCACCATTACCATATTTTTTCTTACCATTTTGCATACTCTTTATTCCATATAAAAATAATTTCATGCAAGCTTCTCTTATTTTTTGTGTAACTCCATCCCAACAAAAATCCAAAAAAAACTAGCTTTATTTATGTGTATATTTTTTCACTATTGTGATTTTTCCTTCCTACATCTATTCTCTTTTACTCTCATAAACTAGAATACCAAAAATATTCATCTTTTTATGGTAGACTTATAATGAGAGAGATTTATTTTGACCCATTTATATTTTTTCCACCTATATTATTTATATTTGACATGTACATATTTTTTTAGACCCCTCAATATTTGATTTTCTTAGTTGTACTATTCACTTATATCATGATCTCAACAATATCTTCAATTATAGACCTACCAAATAAGGTCAAGGGTATGTGGAATGCATGCATGCACCATGGGGAGCTCACTCTTGGAGGTATTCAAAAGAATCATCCAAAGAAGGACCTCACAAGGACCTTGTGCAGTGGAAACAACAGTCGGTTTTGCTGAATTTTTAAAGATCACATGCTCCTCGAATTTGAAAAGGTGATACAAACACAAGTTGTAGCTTGTGAGTTGAACTTTCACCTCAAATTTTTTCATATTTTTTTGAGCTACGAGATGTGAGCTAGGAGTTTATTTGGGGACCCTAGTTTGCCCATGCTATGCAGCCACACTCCCTCTTTCACTTTATCATTTTCCTCTTTCACACACACCTCTCCACTCATCATCCCCACCTCTTTCACCACTCCTCTCTGCACCCTACTCACCTTCTTCTAAACCTTGAAGAATAAGAGAAACCACGGTAAACTCATGTTTCCTACACACACTTCCATTCCAAAATTGACCACCTAGTCTCATTTTTCCTCATCCATATTACCCATATCTATCAAAAAACCATAAAATTCAACCTCTTCTCTTAAAAGATAGCATCATGGTGATTCATTACTCATATTCAATTACCTTGGCTCCCAAAGGAAGGTCAAGAGTGAAAAAAACGTACCGTCAAAGCTAGTGGACCGTCAACAAGCGTCAAAATTGACCCTACTCAAGACACTTGGAGCATCAACATTGTAAAAAATCCATGTTTTCTTACCTATTAAGAGTTTTTTCTTCCTTCTTTGTATCCTACTTGGATACTCCCATTGTAAATATCCAATTCCATTTGTAAATCAATAAAATAACTAACTCTACTAATTTACCAACACTAACCTACTATGAAAAGTCCTATCACCTCCACTTCTCTCCTCTCTCTCTTCTTCATCTATCCACACCAACTTCTTGATAATTCCAAGCAAAAGAAATTAGATAAGTGCTGAAAATCTAACCCAACCATGGTTAGAGGAGTAACCCTAGCCTTCAAAATTGCTATAAAAGGAGGGTGTAGCTACCACAAAGGGAGAGCCATAAGCAAGAGCACTATGCTATAGCTTGAGAAGCCAAGCTCAACCTCTCTAGAAGGAGCTCTTGAGTGGAAGCTCATTGTCGTATGCTTGTGCATGTGTTGTAATAGGGGTGATTAGCACGGGAACTCTATGCCATTGTAAGAGAGAGAGCGATCATTCAATTAAGAGTGGAAAATCTATCATTCCTCCTACTAGTGTAAGCCCAACATTTGCTGAATCAAGGAGGGTGGATTTGGACTAAGCTTGGATACTTTGTCTCTCTTCCAACGTGAAGTAATGGACAATAATGATGTGTAAGTGTCTTGATGATATTTTTAGTTCTTGATAGCTTGTGTCTGGGTGTTGTCATCAATTTAGCCATAAATCCCACATATTGTAAGAGGGCGACAGGGTGGAGAGGACTCCCCTGGCCTTAAGACAGTGATTGGGGTGGCTTTTCTTGTGATGTGTCGTGGTGAAATTTACTCAAGCTATGTTGAACAAATACTAATCTCACTTTGATCGGTCATGACAGATTTGTAAGAAGGTATTAATGCAACAAGCACCTCCTCCCTCTTTTCTCTCTTTCTTACATATATAATTGTGTTTGCTTGATCATTGCCGATACATTTCAAAGCAGTCCGAGTACTATCTCTCTCTCTCTCTCTCTCTCTCTCTCTCTCTCTCTCTCTCTCTCTCTCTCTCTCTCTCTCTACGCGTCCTAGTTCGCATCCAAAACTAGGTGGTGCTCCAAATTTGTGTAGGGTTAGGTTGCGGGTTTGTGTGTGTGTTTGTTTTTTTTTCCAACCCCAACCCAATTGAGCAGCACGGGAGCCTACAAGGGTGCTTAGAGGCCTTTCTTCTTGTTGCCCGCCCCGGACCGCCTCAATATATATGTGTGTGTGTGTGTGTGTATATATATATATATATGTGTGTGTGTGTGTGTGTATATATATGTGTGTGTGTGTGTATATATATGTGTGTGTGTGTATATATATATATATATATATATATATATATATATATATATATATATATATATATATATATATATATAGAGAGAGAGAGAGAGAGAGAGAGAGAGAGAGAGAGAGAGAGAGAGAGAGAGAATAGAGAGAGAGGGAGAGAATAGAGAGAGAGAGAGAGGGATGGTGGGATAGAATATAGAGCAAGAAAAAGAGAGAAAAAGAGAAAGAGAGAGATAGAGAGAAAGCAAGATAGATAGGGAGAGATAAAGGGTGTGTTTTTTTAGCGAGCTTTTGATTTCAAGCTTTTGCAATCAGAACAATTTTAGCGAGCTTTTGGACATTTAATCTAGAGCCCTTTTTAATGGTACAAATTACTAAACCAAAATGCACACATTTTACATACAATAGACACCCAAAAAACATACATAAGTTTCATAAAGTCTCAACTTTAGCTTGAACATTTGGCAATGTATGAGCCTCAAAGCATAAATCTAACAAGAGAGAAATTCAAAGTTCAATGTCCATACAATATTCTCTTAAACTAAGTGCCATATGTGCATGAAAATTTTCGACAAGTAATGGTGGAGTAACACTATACATGGAGGATGCTTTTAGTCTATATACACATGCAATGGAAACCCTCTTCTATGATCATTTGTCCCAATACATCATGCTAGATTTTGGTGACCTATCACACCTTCTATATGCCAGATATCATCTTTGAGGACTAGAGAAATGGATTCAAATGGATTTTTCTTAACCCCTCATTGGGGATCTCTCCAACACACACAAGCAAAGCATGTATATACATGAAGATATACACATAGGTTCACTATGAAAGCCAAAATCCTAAGCTCAATCCCTCTTACCAATTCTCTAGTAATAAGGGAAGATAATGTAGCCAACACTCTGGAGTTCTACAGTGCTCCTTCAAAGTATATCAATGTCGGCTTTGTAGCAAGATGCCCGACTTCCATGAGATCTTCCCCCCATCATAGTGGAGTGATTGCTATTGTCAACAAGCCCCTCAACTCCTCTTCACTACATGACCTCCATACTACCATTCAAGGGGCCATAGTCCATTGCAAGCAATCTCAAAGTGTTGATCCGTCCTGATCGCAAATCATGTCAAAATTGAAGGCAATCCTTGAGCCAATAATCACTTCAATTGAGAGCACCAACATGATCAGATTTATATCTTTCAAATAATAGCTATAATACAACAAATCTTGTATTGCTCGATGCTCTGACCATGCTCAAATTTAGGATGGAAGTGAAATTGTATTTTGTGATGTTATTTTGGAGTAAACTAGTGCAGTGTAGTGCCTCTCTCATGCCATTAACATATAAAAAATTTGAGCTCATATTTTCATAGATTTACTAACTCTTTTTTAGATTTACTCACTCTTTGAGCATGGTCTTTGTAGTCTAGACAACGGAATGTGGGTGCAGAGCTGCAATGTGTAGGAGCTGAGTGTGGGAACTTGGAAGAGCTTATGGGAACTTGTAATAACAAAGTAGCAATGCCAATGGTGTAGGTGAGTCGGAGAAAAATCTAGGAAGCTAGTGGATGTAGGCAACAACAACATTTGGCAATGTCCTCTATCTCTCTCTCTCTCTCTCTCAATGGACGTGGGGATTTGACCCTTTGCATTACATAAAGTCAACCATAAGTCCATCTACAAGATATATGGGAACTAGTGTTCCATCATCACCACTGTCTCTCACAAGATAGTGTTCAAGAGGGATCTACGACTCTTGTCAAGAAATCGGAGCTAGTGGGCCATTCTCCTTACTATCTCACACAGGCTCCTTGAGGGGGGATCTATGGATCTTGTTATCTAGCGTGATGTGGGAATGATTTACACCATCGACCATCGAGTGAACTAAGGGTAAACTAGGGCGATTGAGGGGAAAAAATGTGCAGTTCACCCCTTGACCTACAGTCCCATTCCTACTACATAGTCATGGTATTCAAGAACAAGATATATAAAAAATCAAAATTTATATTTTTTGGTTCCACATTCTATTCCTTGACACAATCATGGTGGACAGATCTTGCAATCAACATATTGTGAGAAACTACACTTTGGAAAAAAACTCATCAAGAAACATGTATTTGTGCCCTTACAAATAACTTTCACCGTTGGCCAAATGTGGATGCCTTACCAAATGCATTCTTTTTCCATTTTGGCATATCATATGTTGAGAGTCCTAGACCATGATGTCTCTTAGGAAGGTGTTGGTGTCCTATTTGTGTCATGGGAGGACAATTCACATTTTCTGGGATGATGGTTATCGATACTCTTAGATTGTGTCAATGAAGGTTTGAAATGAATCATCCAAATTTCTGATGACTTTTGCAGTTGACACATCAATGAAGTACCTTGTTTTCTCCATTGAGAAGGATAGTTATTAGTCATTGAGCTCAACTTCAAGCTCTGTTTGGAGGCGGCCTCATCTTGGTATAAGAGTCAAGATCTATCAGCATCATAATTGGGCTTGTTTCTCACATCCAAGACCCCTGATGTTATTATTTTCTTAGTTTCATTTTCTTTAGTAGTTTCCTAGAAGATACATTTTTATCCTCCTTTGTGATCATAGACCCAAGAAGCCCTTTGTGTGACATGTACAATCCCTTTGTTTCAATCATGAAAGACTACATGTTGCACAAAGTAGACATGATCCATGACATGTGAACCCCTACCTCAATAAACATTGAATATGTCAAGTTTGTAAGGTTGATTCTCTTTTAAAGAGCTAGGATTTCTAGCATCTCCACCCTTCTTAGGTCTCTATGTTCATCATTGTAGTCATTACCACCATATTCATTGTTTTTATCCATGTGATTATCATACTCTGTGTGAGTCTTCAATCATTGCATGATATCCATCATCATGTTGTTCATGTCATTGCGATCTCCATCATCTTCTCTTCTGTAACTTATACTAGTGAAGCTCCATCTGTAGACTTTTGATTCTCCTTTTATCATCAAGGAAAAGAATCTCGTTGTTTCTCCTTATCTGTAGTCCTGCTTTTAGCAGGAAGAATAGAGAGAAAACGTTTGATGAAGTAATTAGGAAGCCTGGCACCATTGATCTCTTTGAGAGGATTCATCAACCGTTTCTTCCTCCTCACTCTTTTGGGCAATGAACTCTGTTGTTGCTTTTTCATAAAAAACAATGTTGGCTTATTTCTCTCAAGGTCTACACATGCACATGGAGTCTCTTCTGGAGTTTACTGCCGTTATCTGAATGCAGTTTTGCAAATAGCACTATACACTAGACAACGTGCATTGTTTGTTGCTGTTGCAACTCCATTTTCAATAGCACTAGTCCATGCAGATTGGGCATCCTCGCTAGCACCACACCCTACAGAATCAGATCTTGTAATATCCTTAATGTGAGTGAATATGTCAATTTGTGAGATCTGAAATATAGTGTATGCTTGCATGGGTTCAAAAGAGTTGATAAATTGTGTGTAGGAGCTAATGTTCATGTCGATTGAAAAAGCATCATTAGGAGAAATTTGGACTCACTTTTGGGCCTTTCAGTTCTAGAGAGAGAGTGGCGCTCAACCAAAGAGGAAGGGAGTAACGTTACGTTGAAAATCGACATTTTGGAGCCAAGATCTTTTAGAAAAAAGGGAGAAAATATTATTTTTGTTCATCAAATTGCACAATTTCACGCTTTCAAGGCCTAAATGCCATAAGTCATACTAACTCTGTACCGATGAATTTCAGAACTTTCATTGAAGACTCTATATCTATGTTCCCATGCAAATATGACTTTGAGTAGCTCTACTTCCCTCTCAAAACTTCTTCCCTTTTTCATATATGCGCTATTCTAGTGCACACCATGACTACTTCTCGAAGGTCTAGCACTACTATTGACTCTCTTAGCATTTTTAACATCTATACTACAAATGATCAATCATAGATACCATCTCAAATAACTATCAGAAGTTGGGTTCTATTCCTGGGGGATTCACTCTATATACAAAATGCAATGCGGACTATAAAAATCAACAACCAAATAATCAATATTTTTGTTATTATAGAGTGAACGAAGTATACCTAAAATGATCCTAGAGTTAGAATGTTGTTTTTGGATTGGACGCTGAAGTATCGTGGATCCTCTTTTTTGTTATTGATGTATGTAGAGCTCTGTTAATGAGAGTAATGGTGACCCTCTCCAGCTTCTTGTTCTTCAGGACCTCACACTCATTGAGCTTCAAAACAAACTTGAGAACCCCACCGTACTCCTCTTGACTGATGTCAAAGAAGTGACCTACATACCTTTGCAATGCTTCAAGATCAACGAAGAGGTTGTTGTGCTCGTTAAACTGTACCTCTCTGTCGCCCTTTCCTAATAACAATGGTACAGCTGAAGATGGTCGACCTATGGAAGTGCAAGAAGCCCTGGCATGGCAGTTTGCAAGCAAATGACGGGGGCATTGAACGGGTATTTGATGCAGTCAGGAGACAGGTATACCCAAATGGAGCACTCTCTAGTGTAAACTGCAAGTGTTTCTTGCTATCACAGGTGACAGGATCAAATTATTACATCACAAGGTTGGAAACGAGGCAAGGGATGCTAGATGCAAATGCCATAGAGTTTATGATATGGGATCTGGAGCGAGATGTCTGCAGGACACTGTACTACTAGGATATGTGTGCCAAGTGAGACATTTAATAGGTCGAACATGGTTCAGAATCTTTGCCAGGTCTTGATTGTTGAACGTGCCAAGGGATGGTGGATCTCATCTTCCAATGATACCACAATATATGCATAATGCTTGCTCATGTTTGACGAGTCCAAATCTCTTTGGATGCTCGCATACCGGGGAATGGCACTTCTCCAACTAAAAGTTATGGCAAACAATTGCAACTTCAAGTTAGCAAATATTGTGAGGCCATCATCTCGAAAAATGGTGGAGTTTTATGGCATACAGAGCTCAAAGCAAGTGGCCGACCATAGGTATGATCATCAACTTGACTTGAAAGGGCGATGGTTCTTTCATGGAAGCGCAACGGGAAGTTAAGCATGACTCCTTTAAAGTGGTGGAGTTCAGGGATCGAGGCCGTGCTATGGGTATACAGGCAGTGAGGTCAAAGGGGGAAAAACAATGTTTTTTCTAACCTTCGACAGTCTCATAGGCGTGGGAACATTGCCCAAGCCAGGAGCTAAACAAAAAGAAAAAAAGAATTTTTTAAAGGTTGCAGGTGGCGGGCTGCTTGAAGGAACGAGGCGCCACTTGGAGGTTTGCATGAGAGGCGCCATCTGAGAGGGAGGAGCTGGTGCGAGTGCTGAGAAGGTGGAGGTGATCGCCAGGTGCATGCATTGGGCAGTCATCTACATTATGTGCATGGTAGAGGTCCAAGGGATGGCGCATGCAGAGGAGGACAGTGCCAGGTGGTAAACGGAGGAGTGGTGGCGCCATTTCGGGCAGGCCAGGCCCGTTTTGCAGAGTTTTTTTTTAACACCAATAGAGGAGGTCGCTATTGGCCAGACCACAGTGGGAGGAGGGCCGCCAAGTCGGGGCTGATGAGCATGGGAGGGGCTGCTGAGAGAGATGGCGAGCTGCCGAGGGGAATCGGCTCACAAGAAAAGCAAGGGCAACCGATTGGAGGCCAGGACTCGAGAAGCCTGTGAGACTTTGGTAACGCACGGAGAAAGAGCAGGGGCAGGAGGAAGGGAGACTCCATGGCGCTGTGAGCATCAGGTCTGCAGGGGAGAGTTGAGGGCTGCAGAAGGGCCAGCGCCGTTTGCAGGTGGGCTCGGCCCATGAGTAGATTGGAAGGCCGAGGTATGGAGGAGGAGGGCGCTATCTGCAAGCCAAGGGGATAGCAGCTGGTCCGAGGGGTTGAAGGCCGCCAAGGGGTTAGACCGAAATGAGACAAGAGAGCTAGTTGAGGGGCTGGTGTGTAGGAAAAGAAGATGGAAAAACCACAGAAAAGAGGTCGCCTACACAAGGAAAAGCATTAAAAAAGGATGGTTTTTCATGTCGTTGAAGGCTCACCACGCTCTTCATGGAAAGCTGCACCAAGTTAAATGATAAACTTTTGATTACTATTTACCTTTTTTGACGGACTTCTCCTGATATTAGCCCGTTCTACTCTCAGATTCGTTGTTCTCTTTGTCTTTCTCTCGTATCTTGTAATGCATCAAATACAGGTGTGCTTTCCACGAGTACTGATTGTGTGAGTGCTCCCCATATGGTTGTGATAGTTTATGACTTCAGAATGAAAGCTTGAGGGCAAACTTTAGTCTCCCATGATCTTGGGATGTCTAAAGGCGTTAGGATTGCTTATATGTGATTATATGGTGCTATGAAGGGTCAAAGGTCGAGATGATTGATTGCATGCTTTATGATTGGGTGTATATACCTCGGGCTGGTTGGGTACGGGCTTTGGGCAGTAGTCGTTTAAAGATTGGGAGTCTAAGTGTGTGATTATTAGGGGATAGGGGTGTTGTTAAGTCACTGGGATATAGAGAGGCATTCATTGAGTGTGCTAGGTGTTTTCCTAGTTCCCTCTTTCCATTAGTGGTGCCCCCACTGAGGACATATTGATTGCTCAAGTGATGGTGTGGTGCAGCAATATGGTGCTAGATTTTGAGTTGGTGTTATCAGGTGAACAAGATGCTTATTAGGGGATAGGGGTGTTGTTAAGTCACTGGGATATAGAGAGGCATTCATTGAGTGTGCTAGGTGTTTTCCTAGTTCCCTCTTTCCATTAGTGGTGCCCCCACTGAGGACATATTGATTGCTCAAGTGATGGTGTGGTGCAGCAATATGGTGCTAGATTTTGAGTTGGTGTTATCAGGTGAACAAGATGCAGAAGATTGGATCTCAGATGTAGAGCTCTGGATGTTGTCGATGCGGATGGTGACCGATGAAGCCAAGGCAAAGGCTATGCCACTGATGATGCGAGGGAAAGCCAAAGCTTGGTTCGAGGGGTTGGAAGTTCCTGATCGGCAGTCATGGAAGGTGATTCAAGCTCGGTTTGTCGAAGATTTCAAGCGAAGGCTGTCACCTACAAAAGTGGATGCTCAATCGAAGGTATTAAAGCAAGATGTATCTGAAGACTTCAATGTGTTTCTAACAAAGTTTGAAGATATTTGGAAGCAACTAGCTGCTGCTACCCAACTGCAAAGTGGAGATGTTTTCAAGATCGAGAGGTTCATGGTGTGCTTACACCCGAGGATTCGACGGATACATATGAAGACATGGTCTATCTGGCAAAGGTAAAGAGGAGGAAGGTGAAGCGGAAGTTGGAGCTGGGCGTGTTGAAGCCAGCAGATTATATGCCTGTTGTGGAGGTAGCAAAGTGCTCTTTGGTCTGAACAATGATGGCTCCAATTGTTTGAAGTGCAGAGCCTGTTGAGGTAAGGCCTACTATTGGCTATGTTCCTTGGAGATTTCCAATTCGTCATGTGCATGTGCCGAGGGTGTACAAGCTTGTCAACGAGGAGAAGCTCCATATTGCGGGAACCAAGGTGCGGAAGCGATAGCAGATGTGGAGGTTCCGATGCGGATTGAAGAGGTAAAGCCTGTGCTTGTGGAAAATTTGCATGAAAAGATAGCAGAATGGAATCAGGTTGCAGATATCGAGCGTTCAGAAGCTGATGAAGAAAGTGACCAAAGTTGTGGCAATGGTCAAGCTTTTGTGGAGCGGAATGAAGATGCAGATATGGAGTCGGTATATGGTGCCAATGATGATGAAGATACAAGCTCGAGTAGATGGTAGACAAGCGAAGAGGATATAATGGACAAGCTCTAGTAGATGGTAGACAAGCGAAGAGGATATAATGGATGAGTCCACATCCTATGGCGAGGAGACGGAGTCCGATGAGCCCGAGCTGGTAAAGGTAAAGTTGCCCTCTTATGTGTATGATGATATGGTAGTAGCCCATGTGCAAGAAGAGCATGTGCAAGAAGAGCAGGTGATCGAAGAACAGCAGGTTGCACGTGAAGAGCCAGTTTGCGAAGACCAGGGGGTTGGGCAACCCTCTCTCGTGCCTTGTGATGGTCAGGCCATGGTGACTGAAGAAGAATGTCTTGATGAAGATGATGGCCGGGGATTCGATGAGCCGGTGGTCGATGTTGATGACGAGACACAGATTTTGATTGCTAAAGCGATGGCGAGGATACATGATATGCGAGGCTGTGTGCCTGCTTCAGTGCTGTTTGAAGCGCCTACTGATGAAATGGCTATGAAAGCACCGCTATGCCAATTGCTGCAGGTTGTTTTTCTTGAAGACGGCGATGCTATGGAGGAGTCTCTAGCCGATGGATGGGGAACAGAGGATGCGGAAGCTATGCAGGGTGTACATGCTTGTTTTGGGTGGGAAATTGATTCATGCATGCAGTTCTTTGAAGGATAGTGTTATCCAGCTTTACATGAATGGTTAGCCTACAAAATTATAGGTGCAAAGCAGGGGTGGTGTGCATGTGTTTTACAGACGGATGATGATGACCAAAGCTGCATTTTTGATCCAGGAAGGACTACAATCATGCTTGGGGAAGCCTGCAACTTTCCATTTGACCCAGGCGGGTGCTACGACAGATACTGAATCTCTCTCTCTCTCTATCTACTCCTATCTATCTAATGCTTATGCACTGATATATTATCTAAATAATGCTATGGTTGAGCATGAATGCTCAATGAGGGGTTGGCCAATGATGGTACAGCTGAAGATGGTCGACCTATGGAAGTGCAAGAAGCCCGGGCATGGCAGTTTACAGGCAAATGACGAGGACATTGAACGGGTATTTGATGCAGTCAGGAGACAGTTATACCCAAATGGAGCACTCTATAGTGGAAACTGCAAGTGTTTCTTGCTATCACAGGTGACAGGATCAAATGCTTATATCACAAGGTTGGAAACGAGGCAAGGGATGCTGGATGCAAATGCCATAGAGTTTATAATATGGGATCTGGAGCGAGATGTCTGCAGAGCACTCTACTACTAGGATATGTGTGCCAAGTGAGACATTTAATAGGTCGAATATGGTTCGGAAGCTTTTCTAGGTCGTGATGCTTGAATGTGCCAAGGGTTGGTGGATCTCATCTTCGAATGATACCACAATATATGCATAATGCTTGCTCATGTTTGACGAGTCCAAATCTCTTTGGATGCTCGCATACCGGGGAATGGCACTTCTCCAACTAAAAGTTATGGCAAACAATTGCAACTTCAAGTTAGCAAAGATTGTGAGGCCATCGTCTCGAAAAATGGTGGGGTTTTATGGCATACAGAGCTCAAAGCAAGTGGTCGACCATATGTATGATCATCAACTTGACTTGAAAGGGCGATGGTTCTTTCATGGCAGCGCAACGGGAAGTTAAGCATGACTCCTTTAAAGTGGTGGAGCTCGGGGATCGAGGCCGTGCTATGGGTATACATGCAGTGAGGTGAAAGGGGGAAAAATAATGTTTTTTCTGACTTTTGACAGTTTCATAGGCGTGGGAACATTGCCAAAGCCAGGAGTTAAAGAAAAAGAAAAAAATAATTTTTAAAGGTTGCAACAGAGAAAAAAACGAGCTGCAGTAGGTGGCGGGCTGCTTGAAGGAACGAGGCGCCACTTGGAGGTTTGCATGAGAGGCGCCATCTGAGAGGGAGGAGCTGGTGCGAGTGCTGAGAAGGTGGAGGTGATCGCCAGGTGCATGCATTGGGCAGTCATCTACATTATGTGCATGGTAGAGGTCCAAGGGATGGCGCATGCAGAGGAGGACAGTGCCAGGTGGTAAACGGAGGAGTGGTGGCGCCATTTCGGGCAGGCCAGGCCCGTTTTGCAGAGTTTTTTTTAACACCAATAGAGGAGGTCGGTATTGGCCAAACCAAAGTGGGAGGAGGGCCACCAAGTCGGGGCTGATGAGTATGGGAGGGGCTGCTGAGAGAGATGGCGAGCTGCCTAGGGGAATCGGCTCACAAGAAAAGCAAGGGCAGCCGATTGGAGGCCAGGACTCGACAAGCCTGTGAGACTTTGGTAACACACGGAGAAAGAGCAGGGGCAGGAGGAAGAGAGACTTTATGGTGCTGTGAGCATCAGGTCTGCAGGGGAGAGTTGAGGGCTGCAAAAGGGCCAGTGTCGTTTGCAGGTGCCCTCGGCCCATGAGTAGATTGGAAGGCCGAGGTATGCAGGAGGAGGGCGCTATCTGCAAGCCAAGGGGATAGCAGCTAGTCCAAGGGGTTGAAGACTGCCAAGGGGTTAGACCGAAATGACACAAGAGAGCTAGTTGAGGGGTTGGTGTGTAGGGCAAAGAAGATGGAAAAAGCACAGAAAAGAGGTGGCCTACACAAGAAAAAGCATTACAAAAGGATGGTTGATCATGTCGTTGAAGGATATTGGGCTCTCCACGCTCTTCATGGAAAGCTGCACCAAGTTAAATGATAAACTTTGATTACTATGTACCTTTTTGGACGGACTTCTCTTGATATTAGCCCGTTCTACTCTCAAATTCGTGTCGGTTCTGTTTCTCTTTCTCTCATATCTTGTAATGCATCAAATATAGGTGTGCTTTCCATGAATACTGATTGTGTGAGTGCTCCCATATGGTTGTGATAGTTTATGACTTGAGAATGAAATCTTGAGGTCAAACTTGAGTCTCCCAATGATCTTGGGATGTCTAAAGGAGTCAGGATTGCTTATATGTGATTATATGGTGCTATGAAGGGTCAAAGGTCGAGATGATTGATTGCATGCTTTAGGGAGAGAATAGAGAAAAAGAGAGAGGGAGAGAATAGAGAGAGTAGAGAGTAAGAGAATGAGAAAGAGAGATCAAGGAAAAGAGAGAGATAGAGATAGAGAGAGAGGTGGAGAGAAAGAGAGGGGAAGAGAGATAGATAGAGGGGGATAGAGATAAAAAGAGAACAAGAGGGAGAGGGAAACATAGAGTCAGAGAAAGAGAGAAAGAGGAAGAGGTAGAGATAGAGAAGGAGAGGGAGAGGAAAAGAGGGATAGAGTAGAGATTAAAGAGATAGGGAGAGATCTCCGGGGGTACACCTTTAAGAAACTATTCATATATTGTGCGTTCAAAGGGTATTAAAAAAACCCCTTTACTTACATTCTTAAGGTAATAAAATGACATCTTTTTTCTTAAAAAATTACGGGTTTTCTCTAGAATCAATTTAGAAATCCCTTTTGTTAATTCTATTAAAATGTTAAAATTTTGGCAATGAAAAAACCCATTCATTTGAACTCAAGTTACATGTCTAAGAGGTGAACTCCCTGAGGGGGAGGTAGGGTAGAGAAAGAGAGAAAGGAAGGGAGAATAGAGAGAAAGAGAGGGAGAGTAGAGAGAAATAAAAGGAGTAGAGAAAGAGAGAGAGAGAGAGAGAGAGAGAGAGAGAGAGAGAGAGAGATAGGGTAGAGGGAGAGAGAGAGTAGAGAAAGAGTGAGAGAATATATGTGTGTGTATGCATGAATATATGAGTGTGTATATATCCGTATCTATGTGTAGATATGTATACATGTGTATGTGTATATCTGTGTGTTTGTGCATATATGTAGACACTAAGAAAGAGAGCATAGCACCCAAAATTTGAACGCTTCCTCTTGGGTATAGTCCCTTTTTAATCGTGGCATTGCATTGTATGGTACACTCATGTATGGATTACCACAATGTACCGTTGGTTTTACCACCGTTGAGATTGTGATGATATCTAAAGAGGTGTCACTAGACTACTGGAACTACTAGCCCCTACTTAGGTCTAATAGTATATATGTGTGTGTGAGTGTATCTATGTGAGTGAGTGGATGTATTATCTATGTGAGGAAGAGAAAGAGCAGTGTAGAGAGCGACGATTGGGTGTAGACATATAGAGGTATGTAGATAAGACCTAGGTTCTTATACTTACCAACGTAGATGTTGAACGAAAGACCGCTTAATGGGGCACAACCTAGTCACTCTTCCTTTGGTTGGTTCATGTCTCAGATGGACCTCCATCCAGGGTGAATGATGCCTCCGATGTACCCGAGTCTTGAGACAATAAGTCGAAGCAATGGATTTAAGCATTTTTGTAGCTATTTTTTTTGCAAGAATCAACGTAGATTTGTTTTTGTTATTAGCAAGCATGGCCCTATTACATCTACAGAGGTGCCAGTCCATCTATCCAGGTTCCTCAGTTAGTAGGTAGATCCATACCTCCAGCATGCACTGTCTTTGAAACACGAGTACCTCCATTTGAGGAAGGGATTGTTTGGCTGCTACACTCCATAGTAGCTTGTGGGATATGGTCTTTCTCAGCAAACCATGCCATGGGGGAGCTAGGGAGGGTCCCTACATCCAGAGACTCGCAATGATGGTACCTTCTTCTATGGTCCCTTCTTACTGACCTACTCCCCTTCCATCATAGGGCCCCACTCCCCTTCCATCAAAGGTTTCTACTTCATTCCATTCAACTCCTGCTTCACTTGAGCATCATTGA
The DNA here is from genome assembly GCF_014529385.1 of Adiantum capillus-veneris. NCBI lineage: Eukaryota > Viridiplantae > Streptophyta > Polypodiopsida > Polypodiales > Pteridaceae > Adiantum > Adiantum capillus-veneris. The sequence continues at coordinate 33,167,526 of NC_140943.1, read as the reverse complement.
TAGTCCACAGGCGGTTGGCGAACTTCTTCTGGCAATGCGCGTCAACGTTCATCTCAGGACAATGAGCACCATGAGAGACGGAGCGAGGGGGGATCCTATGGCTTTGCTTGTTTTCGTGGTGGAGGGGGGACAAAGTCTCGTATTTCAGAGCGTGCCGCTCCAAACATAAAGGATAAGGACATTGACGCACTCGTGGCAGACACCCATGCATGCTACTAGAAAGTAGAGTATGGCAACGATGTGGACTTTGATATAGCATATAGCATGGCATTTTGACCCCATCTTTAGATTCTTATCCACTCAACGTATAAGAATTGGTTTATTTCAAAGATGAATAGCCTCATATGTTTTATGCATGTGAAAAAGTTGGGTGGCCCAAATGAGCACCTTTATTTTTGAGAAGCCGTGTAGCAATAATATCCACGGTAATAAGTGAGGCAATAAGAGCGGTATTACTTGCGGATATATATCCGGGAGCATGACCACATTTACTGCTGCTGACAAACCATTGCTACGCCAATTTCCAGATCTATTACTATATTTGCAAAGTTTTCTCTCTCCATTTTCATTTGTTAATCTGCAGCAATGTTGGCGGTTCTGGATTTTTTCTCTTATAGTGAACCGTGGGTAAGTAACCTACAACCAAAATAAAGTCTATTAGTATAAATATATAGTAAGATACAAAACAAACCCTAATTACCTTACTGCATCAACATCATTTCCTTACTAGATGTAAGTTCTCGACTAGATGAATAAACTCCATGGTGGTGATTAGACCCCTCCATAATGGTGGATTTAAAACACAATCATTAGGAGATTTCGGAGGTCATTTGGAGGGCCTTCTAAGAAATTCTATTTCTCTCTCTAGAAAATGTTCCTAAAATATACTTGCACTTGTTGCGTACATCCAAAAGGACAACTGAACACTCTAAAAAGTGAACCTAGCTTTTCAAAAATCTTTGAAAACGGTCACTTTTTCACTCAATGTGTGTCGTTTTCATCAAGTACACGACGCTCATTCAATATACCTTTTGTCATCATTGAATTTAAAAAAATCACTAAATTATTAGTTGGTGCTGGAGTTTAAAGTTTTTGATACCGCCAATGCGTCCAAAATGACCAAAAACTTAAAAAATGTCTATCTACTTGCCTCAATCTGACGAGAGAGGGAGAAATTGTCAAAATACCCCAAAAAATGAGATTTTGTCACACGGCGCGCGGGGGACCATCTGGAAAATTCCAAATGGCCCTCCGACACCGTGAGGCACAAAATTAAAAAAGTGGATCGCGGCACTCAGAGGGTCATCTAGAATTCTCTGGATGGTCCCTCACACGCCATGATCCAAAATCCCCTTTTTACGGGTTTTTTGGCAATTTCTCCCTCTCCGTGTGTCAGATTGAGGCAAGTAGATATGCGTTTTTTAGGTTTTTGGACGTTCTGGACGCATTGGCGGTGTCAAAAGATTCAATTTCCAGCACCAATTGAAAGTTTTCTGATTTTTTTTTAAATTTTAATGATAACGAAAGCCATATTAAATGAGCGTCACCTACCTCATGAAAAAGACATTCACATTGAATGAAAAGGCGTCCATTTTCAAGGACCACTGACACTTTTTTTATATTTTCTGAAGATCAATCTATTTTTCTACGTAACGTAAGCTCTTCTTTCATTGGAGGAGCACTTTTTCTATCTCTTCTAAAAGGCCGTCCAAAAGACCTCTGAAATCTCCTAATGTGTTGATTTTGTGAAATTCAAACTCTTTATTTTATCAAAACATCACAAACACACATACAATCTGCTACCTTGGACTTGTCAAGGTCGTCTTTCTAGTGTATAAGTCACAGAGGCATTAGGATGCATCTTCATTCACAAAAAGAAAAAAAAAACTTTATAAAAAACCACATGAAGTAAATGAGGATCAAACATTGGTAAATGCAACATCATAAATCTATCAACACTAATTACAAATATTTTGTAGATAACCCTTTGCTTCTTAAAGACTATACCTTTCATGAAGCCACACCATGTTTCATCTATAATTCATGAGAAAATATCAATAGTTACGACACTTTGTTGACAACAATGTTAGGTTTGAGTAGTCAAATGTTTGAATGGTAACTTCCTAAGGTCAATGGCAACAATTCCTTGTTAAAGAAGTTATTTGGAGGGAGAGAGAGAGAGAGAGAGAGAGAGAGAGAGAGAGATTTCCAACAAACATAACACAATAATAGAGATTCACTATCAAATAATTATATAATGCCTCACAATGTAGTATCCAAAGAAGACAAACAAGAGTCATGAGCAAGTTGATATCCAATACATACATGAGATATACTAAAATGTAGTCAATATCCAGTATGTACATGAGAAAGACTAAAAGTATAGATCCACAAAGTCTATAAATGAGAAAGAAATAGTTGCTCTATCCCTTCTTGTGAGGTTACCGTGCTTTGAACTGGATTAAGCGTCTCCAACCACATTAAACCCTTCTTGGGCCAATGCTTGGGGGGTTCACCGTTCAGTACCCCCCTATATATCGTGCAATCATAGGGTATTAAAAACACCCCTCTTTTAAAACGTCTAAATGAGTTAAATTGACCCCTTATTTCAAGAAATTTTTCCAAAATTGAATATTAAAATCCCTTATTTTAGTATATCTCTGTTTAATTGCCTATAGTTTTTGTATTTTAAAACCACTCCTTTGGAACTCACGTTATACATTAACATGATTACATAGTGCACCACCAGAGGGCCAATGGGTTGCCATCAATTCATTTAGCCTCATAAGGTCAATTGCAACACTTCCTTGTAGAGAATGCTAGAAGTGTATGTTCTCTGTTCTCCATGTCTCCTAGCACTTGTTGAGTGACCATCACCAACCACAACCTTGATGGTAAAAGAGGATCTCATGCAAGACATTTCCGCATACAATTGACCATGGTTGAAAATAGGTGTTGGAATATACAATCAAGTACAACTCTCAATGTTTGCAATTGCGCCTTGTTGATTGTCATCTCAAACGCACATCTTAGGGGAAATTTACGCATTTCAACTCAAAAGGGAGGTCTTTTCTAGCTCCCATGAGAAATAAATCCTTGGGATGAACACTGCATTCCCTGCTTGTGATCCTGTAATGATTTTTGCTTCAATCACTTTGCTATGAAATTGTGTATAAATCAGATTCCACTTACAAAGACCACTTCTTGGATCCAAATTGCAGAGAAACAAAACTTGAGCATTCTCTTTAAATACAAAAAATGTGATGGAAAACCTCCCCCAAGATCAAATTTATTTACAAACTTGCTTGTGAATAAAATGCTATTACAATCTGATTCACACTAATTCTACATTGAAATATTTCTTCTAAGTACTAGGAAATTGCTACAATGCCAGATTTTTTATAGCATCCACCTCTTTGTTATGTGCTACCAAAATTGCTCTATCCTTGAAAAAGGTTGCATGACAAGAGAGTGTTTTAAGGTCTCCATTTATGCAAACAATAGGTTCTCCCAAAATATTTCGTGGTAGCATCATGCAGTCCTACAAAGCTACATTATCATGTAGGTCTCCATCAAAGACATCGTCATTGCCAATATCAAGTGTCCACTAAACAAATTCTCTTTCAATAACATCATTGAAACAACTGATGACTCACATTTCATTAGAAAATTTCGGAGGTCATTTGGAGGGCCTTGTAAGAAATTGTATTTCTCTCTCTAGAAACTTTTTTTAAAAATGCACTTGCACCTTGTGAGTACGTCCAAAAGGACAACCAGACACTCTAAAAAGTAGATTTATATTCCCAATCGTCCTTGAAAAATGTCACTTTTTTATTTAATGCGAGCATCTTTTTCAGGAGGTAGGTGTGGTGCATTCAATGCAGCTTACGTCATCACTAGAACTTGAAAAGTCACAAACTGTCAAATAATGATAGATTTTGAGGCTTTTGACAGCACCAATGCATCTGAAACGCCAGAATACCCTTAAAACGAGCCAAAATACCCTATAAACGAATGTCTACTTGTCTCGTTCCGACATCCGGAGAGGCAAAAAACCCCAAAAAATGGGCTTTTTTCTTATGGCGTGCGAGGAGGCATTCTAAAATTCTAGAATGCCCCCCTGCGCGCCATTAGTACAAAGCTTCTTTTAGTATTTTTTGGACACTTATCTTTCAAGAAAGTCCCTTTTTAGAGGTTTTTTGACATTTTCCTCTCAAAAAGCTCCCTAAAAAGAGGAAAAAAGGGGCTTTTTACTAACGGCGCACGAGTGGGCATTCCAAAATTTTGGAATGCCCTCCCTCACGCCGTTAGTAAAAAGCCCCTTTTGAAGAGTTTTTTTACATTTCCCTATCAAATGGCCCAATTCTTTTATTTTTGACATTTTCCCCCCTAAAAAGGGGCTTTTTACTAACGGCGCGCGAGGAGGCATTCCAAAATTTTGGAATGCCCCCTCGCGCGCCGTTAGTAAAATGTTCTTTTAGGGGTTTTTGACATTTTTTTCCTCTTTGGATGTCGGAACGAGGCAATTAGACATACATTTCTAGGATATTTGGGCGTTCCGGACGCATTGACAGTATCAAAAGTTTCAAAATCTCACCACTTGATAGTTTTGTGACCTTTTGAGTTCCAGTGATGACGTAAGCCATATTAAATGCACCGCATCTACCTTCTGAAAAAGGTGTGCGCATTAAATGAAAGAGAGTGATCGTCTTCAAGGACCACTAGATTATTAAATGAGGAGATGGACACCTTTTATATTTTTATTAATATCAATCTATTTTTCTACGTAACGTAGGCTCTTCTCTCATTGGAGGAGCTTATTTTCCTCTCTCTTCCAAAAGGCCCTCCAAAAGACCTCCGAAATCTCCTAATGTCTTTGCTAGATGCAAGATTTTGTACTTCTCCAAATGTATGAGTGGCACACAGATGCATCAACAATGTCTACCCTCCCTCCTCTATTTACTAAAGGTAAGATCTATCTAAAATCACAACCGAGGAGGAAAACCTTTCTACCAGACAACATGTTGTTTCGCATGATATCTCTTAGTGTCTTATCAAGATCCTCAAAAGCGTGTCTATGATTTAGGGGACTTCATCCCATATGATCAATGAAGTCATTTACAATAGCTTAGCAAGTTGGTTTTTTACTTTTACTACAAGAGATGGCTTCATTAATAACGCCAAATAAATGATGTTGTTGGTGGGTGTTGGTATATGCGTTTATTAACCTAGAGGAAGATCCATTTTAAAAAATAAATAAAATTTGGATTACCAACACTTATACCAATGCACTTACCGATGGGTATACCAACACACTTTTCCATGCGCATGCCGATGTGTATATCGACGGGCATACCAACGGCTGCACCAATGCCACCCAAAAAAACAGAACTGCGGGTTATCTTCTCTTGTTTTGTCCCATTTTTTCAAAACTGTCTTACTCTCCTCTTCTCCCTTGCTTCACATATGCTAATGTGGGACTTATCGGGCTTTAGATCTCCACTCATACAATTGTCAGCAATAAGATGGTGAGATTATTTCACAGATTTATGGTAGATTTTTTGGTTTGTGTTTGTGTGTGTGTCTATGTGTGTGACATAGTGTGTGTGTGTGTGTGTATGTTCTTTTGCATATTTGGAAACATTCTCTCAACCATTATGCGGCTCTTTGAGGCTGCTTGTGTGTGCACTATCACTATAAGACACTAAGGTCGTTTTCATGCATGAAAGCCACGTCAAGATGATAGAGAGTAGAAACAAGAGACATGGGGGAAGAGAGAGACTACAAATGCTATTTTTTGCGTATTTTTCCTAGATGATTACCGTGCAGATAGCTTCGATATTTGCCGCATAGATAGCTTTAGCATTTGTCGCGTGTATAGCCTCTTAGATACCCTAAATTGAATATAATATACCCCTTATGATACCCGTCCACATCTCTAATATATATAATAAAAAATCTATAATAAAAAGTACTTTCATTTTCTATCAGCCCTATATACTATACTTACTTACTGGCTCCCCTCAAAAGAAATCCATTAAACTTTAGGATTCCCATGGAATATTCTATCCCCCTACCCCCCTCCCACCCCAAAATTTCACATCAATAGAGACTGCTCTCCTCGCCACTCTCACTAGTTGTCTACCCTGCATTCCCTTCCAACCCTCTGTGGTAGCTTAGTCCTTTGTGATCCCCCTCCCCCCCCTCTTTGTATGCATGCCTTTTCCATCCACGCCCTCCCTCATCTCGCCCACACATACATCCTAGAGAATTCATCCCTCTGCAAAGACCACCTCACCTTCGCTCACCTTTTTCCTACACCTTGTGCCTACAAACAAATGAGCCAGAGAGACATAGACATAGACATAGAGAGAGAGAGAGAGAGAGAGAGAGAGAGAGAGAGAGAGAGAGAGAGAGAGAGAGAGAGAGAGAGAGAGAGAGAGAGAGAGAGAGAGAGAGAGAGAGAGAGAGAGAGAGATCAAACAAATGTGTTATAATGTATGCTAGCACAAAATTGTTAACAAAGCATTCAGAAAAGCAAGTGATCAACATTATCTAGCAACATCCTCATTACGATGTGTAACGTTTAATGGCCTAGTATTTGTGTGTAGTGGAAACTAGCATAGACATAGTGAGCATTTCATTATGATAAATTCCTAATGAGCATAGCAATAGTGCTTGGATAGAGAGAGAAAAAAAAAGAATAACAACTAGTTAGATAGGCATGAACAATACTTCAAAAGAGAGAGAAATTAAACTATTGAAAATAGTTGAGGACTAGATTTACATGGAGCCGGTCCCCCCTCGAAAAGGATTTGTATTATAGGTTTCCCCCATCAAGGGAGAAATTTCACAATACAATTCTTTTTGTTCCTTCAATAACTAGCTAGTGCAATGAAGATGGAAATTTCAAGCACTAGGAAAAAACTTATAAAACACAACATCAATTCCCTCATGGTCTTAGACCCAAGACCTCACACACCTTCAAAGATGGTGAGAGCTAGCGGGGTATGAGAGTAGATTTAGAGGAAGAAGGAGTAGTCTTACGAGAAAGAAGTATATCTCCTCACATAATCACTCATAATAGCTTAGCAACACTTAGTAATTAGCATGGTAGAGGAGATAAGCGTGCATTAATTGAAGCTTTTCTCTTGGTTGGATTTGCATCACAAAGCCAAGAGTTGTTGGTGTAGGCCTCCCTTCTTACAATCTTGGAGTAGATGATGAGCTTTCCATTAAAGCTTGAGAAGGAGAGAGAGAGTTTTCTTGCTTCACACATGAGATTGTGTGAGAGTGTGTGTCATAATGCCTTGCCAAAATCAGCCCCCTCTCTCTCTTGATTGACCCCTCTTGCAAATAACTATTGTTGGCACCCCATTGGACCCTGCGAAGCTTAGCCAATTGGCATAATTGAGAATCATAAGTGATAGCCTTGTGACATGTGTCCCCCTTTCCCCTTTTGTGAGAGCTTTAGGTAATTAAATAATGCAACTAAACTCTTATTGGACCCCTTTGTCTTCTGGCCAATAGAATTCAAGAAAGCCATTGGGCTGTTGAATGCTCATTGGACCCCTTGGGAGACTGTCCAATAGTCTTCTAGAGAGCTTAATTCTTATTGTTTCTCTTATCAAGTGTTTTTAAATGAATTAAACTAGATTTACTCTAGCCTAACTCTGATTGGTCCACCTCCATGGCCATATAATAGGATTGAGTGCACATTGTGGACAACTGGCTAGGGAGCTGACATGTGTCTCCTATTCCCTTTGTGTAAAGTGAGCCTGTGAGTGTGTGTGTGTGTGTGTTTCTTTCTCATCCCCTACTTACAGGGCTCACCCCTCCTATGTAGGAGTCTTGAAATTGGAAGGCTTTGTGTGCACTCACAAAGCCTTCCAATTTCACTAAGCTTGAGCATTTGGACATAACCTTTAAATTTTGGAACCTTAGCATTTTGGAAGTCTTGATGGGCTAAACCTTAGGGTCTTTGAACCCCATTGTTGCACATTGCTCTTTTGCAGATGGCCCCCCCTTTGGATCCCTATTGTGGCCGGTCTGCCAACTTAACCAATCTTCTAGCTTTTTCTCCCCTTGCACTTCTCCATACTAAATGATCAGTTTAACATGAGAAAATCATTAAGGAGAATTAGATATTAGTTATTATGACATTACCTTCCTCTTGAAATCATAGTCGTCCTCGACTATGGGTTAGAGAAGATAAAGCCTATTCATTAGTCCTTTTCCTAGCGGGTAGAGGATCCCTTTCTTACCCTACGACATCGCTCTAGAATGGATGACTAATCCATTTGGTGCTTGAGAGACTAAGGCTGTCGCAAGCATGTGTGCGCATTAGTCCTCTCAATCTTCTATAGTAGAGTGACAAGCTCTACTTGGTGTTTGGGAGACGTTGTCTCTCCAAACTTGGTCCTAAGCATGCATACTGCTTAGCATTACTCTAGGAAAGCATTGTAAGCATTGACAAGGTTTAGGTTATCCTTTAATTGTATGCCTTGCATCCATATAGCATCTTCAAATGGATAATTCTTAAACTTAATAAGATATTGTCGGATAGTCTTACCGCCTCTTAATACCGTGTCTTCATGTCGGAGAGTGGACTCGGGCTGCAACACCTCTTCTTGGTCCTCGATCTCCGGTGGGTCTTCAATAGTTGGTTCTTGAGGTGGCTCTCCTTTGTAAGGCTTTAGTAGGCTCACATGAAATGCATTGTGTATGAGCTAATGACTGGGAAACTTGAGTTGTAACTGGTAGGCCATCTCATTGATTGGTCGAGGAATCTGGAAGGGACCATAGTACCTTTTTGCTAACTTAGCATAGTACTTTTGGTGTCCCGTAGGATTCTTGCCCGTGGTGTGCCTTAATCGAGCCTTGAGAAATTTAAGCAAGACCCAATCATTTTCTTTAAAGGATTGGTCTCTTTTGTGCTTATCAGCAACAACCTTTTGCCTTTGCTGTGAGATAGAGATAGCATCCTTAATCTTTTAGAAAGATTCTTGTAGGTCTCGGCTATACTCATTTGCAGTGAAGATCTTCCCGTGTACTTTGAGTAGTAGGGAACTTTTGGATCTTCCCTCAATTATTACCACAAAAGGTTCTTTTCCTGTGGAAGTATGTACAATGTTATTGTAGGCATACTCCACTAAGGGTAAGTACTTCTCCCATTGGGACCTTTGATCTACTTCCGTTACGTAGGCTTTTAGTAGATCAAGAATTGTTAGGTTAGCTATTTCCCTTTGGCTATCCGTTTGCGGGTGATAGGCCGAAGAGAAGTTTAGCCTTGTCCCTAATTTCTCAAAGAGACCCTTCCAAAAATTACTGGTCATTCTAGGATCTCTATCCGACACTATGGACATTGGCAAGCCATGGTACTTGAAGATTCGTTATATGAAGACGGTTGCCATTTGATGGGCTTTGATGGTCTTTTTGATAGGTATAAAATGAGCCTATTTGCTGAACCTATCTACTATCATCCATATTCCCGTATTGCCATGGATAGACTTAGGCAATCTAAAGATAAAATCCATGGATATGCTCTCCCATGGTGAATTAGGGATTGGCAAAGGTTCAAGCAATCCAAGTTGCTTTCCTCTATCAAACTTCGTCTTTTGGCATACCACACATTTAGAAACATACTCTTGTATTTTTTTGAAAGCATTGTTCTTCTTAGCAGACCATGTATACCTAACGTTTTTCTTTGTTAGGTCATGTAATGGTCCTGCTATTAGTGAGAACTTTTCTATGAAGCGTCTATAGTATGCACACATACCGATAAAGCTTCTTAGTTCATGAAGATTCCTTGGATTAGGCCATCCTTTTATTACCTCTAGCTTTGATGGATCCATTTGGATGCCATCTTGAGAGATAATGTGACCTAAATACTGAATCTCTTGTAAGAAAAACTCACTTTTCTTTTGATTAACATAAAGTTTATTCTCTCTTAAGACTTGAAATATTACCTAGAGGTGTTGCTTGTGTTCGTCTGGTGAATTAGAGTAGATGATAATATCATCAAAGAAAACTCCAGTAAAGGTTCGGTGAGGCTTGAATAGCTTCTCCATCAAGTGGTTGAATGTGGTTGGTGCATTGGTCAAGAAAAAAGGCATGACAATGTATTCGTAAAGACCAAATGTAGTGCAAAATGCGATCTTTACAATGTCTTGATCAACTATCCTTATTTGATGGTAGCCACTTTTTAGGTCAATCCTACTGAAGTAGGTTGACCCTTGCAGCTTATCAAATAGGTCTTCTACCCATGGAATGGGAAACCTATTTTTGATAGTGATCCTATTTAGTAACTATAGTTGACACACATACGATATGCGCCGTATTTGTTTTGCACTTATAGCACGGGTGAAAAAAATGAAGATGAGCTAGGCCTAACCATGCCCTTCTCAGCTAACTCATGCACTTGCTGCATAATCTCCTCTTGTTGAGCTTGAGAAACTCTATAAGGAGGTTTATTGGGCGGTGAACTTCCTGGAAGAAGTTCAACTTGGGGGATTGACTCTATATACAAAATGGGATGCCACCTGCGAGCGGACAACTTTAATAAAACCCCTATATACGACTCATATTAGAGAATATGACCCCCCTTTATACTCTTATACAATAATCAATGCAAAAAACTATCATACCCCTATCTTACATATAAAATGTAGGTCTCACACGATCTAACTGTATAAAACTAGTCAAAGAGCGTGTAGCATAGTGATTGGCAACGTACAAAAGAGCCACTTCTATTGATAACTAGATGTACCCTCAATGTGTCTTAGTTTGACTTTCAAACTATGTGCCCGTTCAGCCTGCACTCTAGCTACTCGTCCAATTTGGACCCATCTAAATCACTAAAAAAACATGGCTATCAAGTTGTGTTAGGTTCTCCTTGTAAATTTGCATCTATACAAGCTCTTTATAGCTTTCATCTCTCAACAAATGAACTATAATCACAAAACAAGCAATTGATACAAAGCAGTGCTAGTTCTTGCATGTATATTTGTAGCTATTAACTCACAAGTTTGAGGGAAGACTTTTTTGGGAAGCCATGATTTTGAAACATAAAAACTTCCTCTCAACCCCCCCCCCCCCGTCCCCCCCAAATATGACACCCCTTCCCTTATTTTTAAGCTTGGGAGATAAATTATTAGGTACCTATCCCCTAACTTATACGCTTATGTAACTTATAAAAAAACCCCCCTCCCCTGCACTTACGTGGTGTGGTAAGTTTTCCATGGTGAATCCCCCGGGAAGTTCAATTGCATGGTCATCATTTCCTTGTTTAATAGGAGGTAGTTCACAAGGGTTGTCGTCAATAAAAACATCTTGAAATCCCTTGAGAAAATTGGATAATTCTAATTCCTTGTGATTGTTGATATTTTCTTTTGCTAAAGCATTAGGTTCATTTTGAGAATATTTAACAAAAATCATGTACATAGAAATAGAGCTCTTTATTGACTTATTGAAAGGCTGCGTATGTACAATGGGTATGGTGTTACCCAACTCCTTAGCATCTATATACGTATCTTTTTCCCTAAACCTAAAGTAGATTTTCCTTTCAGAGAATTTAACATTGGCAGCCATGCGATCAAACCATAGTGCCCCTAGGATTACATCCTCGTGCTTGAGAGGAGAGATAAAGAAGTCCTCTTTGTCCACATAGCTTTGGACATGGGGCCCCAATTTCCCAATTAAGGGAGTACCTAAGGATTATTGCCCCTTGAAAGCACCATCTGCAGGTAGGACAGCTCCTATCTCATAGGCTTGGATGCCTGGCTTGGTGGCCAACTCTTTGTGGATATGAAATTGTGAGTAGAACCAGGGTCAAAGAGAATAAAAGCACCATGCTCTCTTACCTTTCCCAAAGCATGGAATAGAGGAGATCCTTTGTGGTGAGTTTCCTCTTCTTCGATTTCGACCAAGGTAGCTCTAGGGGCTCATGGAGGGTGTTCTTTTGGGGGCAACCACGGTACACATGCCCTTGCTTTCCGCATTTGAAACAATGGATATCCTTGCAATAATGTTCAAGCTCTTTAGGAGAGAGTTGTTTTTTTCCTTTGTAAACTCCCTTATCCTTAGCTTTGTTGTTATTGGAATTTCCCTTAGGAGACTTTTGGACATTGGCCTTCCCCTTAAGCTCATTGGAACCCTTGTTTTCCGTGGGCTTAAGATTTCTATTAGCCCCTATTTGAAAATTGATTCGTGACCATGGTATGGTGCATGACCGCAGATATGGTGCGTGGCCTTTGGGAGTTGACATACTCTGCCATATCTTCAATTAAGCCCACACAAAATTGTTGTTTTTGCTCTTCAAAATCCACCTTTTTGAAGACAGTGGCTTTGAGATGTAGGTCCCAAAACTTGTCTACATATTTATGAATATATTTGAGCTTCAAGGTTTGCCACTCGATGAGTACTTTTTCTTTGGCCTCCGTAGACAAAAATTGTTTCATGATGGAAGCTCTTAAAGCTTTCCATGTTCATGGAGCTTGACCATTTGCCCATAGACTAGACCACCATTGTCTGGCGGACTTCTGAAAATGTATAGCTACATGGTGTAGCTTAGAGGACTCTGTGAAGCCCTCGTCTCCAAACACGGATCAAATTTTTGGATGAAAGCCAAGACTTTGTCCGTAGCACCAAAGATGCCATCGTAGAAAGGAAAGAGATGTTCTTTCCTCCCTCTTTGAACTTCTTAAGCTTGGATGACCTCTTCCATGCGGCATAAGATTTCCTATGGCCTCTTCTTTTTTATGGTTCAAAGGTTGCACCATTGCTTTCTTCAGAAGATGAAGAATTTGAGGAAGCTAGAGAAGAGGGTGACCTCTTTCTCGCCTTGGTCCTCCTTGTCTGCACCATCACTTTCTTCATAAGAGGAGAGGATGAAGAAGATGGAGAAGAGGGTGACCTCTTTCTCGCCTTTTTCTTCTCTTGTTTTCTGTCATCCCTCTTTGAATTATGGTGTGGAGAGGTGTGCAATGGTCTTCTCAATTTAGGAGTTGATGGAGAGCGTTTTACCTGCCATCTTCGTGGAGCCATCTCCACCGAGGTGGTAGGAGACACGCTTCTTTCTCATTCTTTTGGTGGGGGCTCTTGAGTTCTCCTTTGGGAAGGAGATGCGTTATCAAGAAGTAAATTTTTTAGCCCTTCGTATATGGATCCTCTTCTTCTTTCAAAATCTAAGAGAGGCCTCTTTTGGAAGTCTCACAAGGAGGCTTCCTAGGTCCTCTCTCGTTACGGTGGGGAGTTTGGAGGATCCCATGAGCACAAATCTATCATTGTACTTCACTTTGGAGGGATGGATTTCCCATGGCTTTCCTTGCCATCAGCCCCCTCTCTCTCTTGGTCTACCCTCTTGCAAATAACTATTGGCACCCCATTGGACCCTGCAAAGCTTAGCCAATCATAATTGAGAAGCATAAGTGATAGTCTTGTGACATGTGTCCCCATTTCCCCTTTTGTGAGAGCTTTAGGTAATTAAATAATGCAACTAAATTCTTATTGGACTGCTTTGTCGTCTAGCCAATAGGAATCATGCAATCCATTGGGCTGTTGAATGCTCATTGGACCCCTTGGGAGACTGTCTAATAGTCTTCTAGAGAGCTTCATTCTTTTGGTTCTTTTATCAAGTGTTTTTAAATGAATTAAACTAGATTTACTCTAGCCTAATTGTCCACCTCTGTGGCCATCCAATAGGATTTGAGAGCACCTTGTGGGCAACTGGGCTAGGGAGATGACATGTGTCCCCTATTCCCTTTGGGTAAAGTGAGCCTGTGAGTGTGTGTGTGTGTGTGTGTGTGTGTGTGTGTGTGTGTGTGTGTGTATCTCTCATCCTCTACTTACAGGGCTCGCCCCCTCCTATGTAGGAGGCTTGATGACTTTTGTGTACACTCACAAAGCCTTCCAATTTCACTAAGCTTGACCATTTGGATATAACCTTTGAATTTTGGACCTTAGCATTTTGGAAGTCTTAATGGGCTGAACCTTAGGGTCTTTGAAGCCCATTGTTGCACATTGCTGTTTTTCAGATGGCCCCCCCTTTGGATCCCTATTTTTCCTCCTCTGGATCCCTATTATGGTGGGTCTGCCAGCTTAACCAATATTCTAGCTTTTTCTCCCCTGGCACTTCCCCATATTAAATGATTAGTTTAACATGAGAAAATCATTTAGGAGGATTAGATATTAGCTATTATGACCCGATGCATTAAAACATGGCCTTAATTAATCATCCACTTCATCATCATCTGCTAGTTCCATAGCCACGACGCCGTCTATGTGGAGTCCCAGTTCATAAAAATTAGGATAGGGATCGAAACGATCATCCTCACCATCATTCTCTTCTTCTACTCTTATTCATCTTCCATGTAGGTTTTCTCTTCTTTATCAACATCATTCTCATTCGCTTTGTCAAGAGGTCATCTTGAAAGTTCTTTACCTTCTATTTCTGCTTTATCATCATTATTGTGTTCGTCCACAGTGGTTCCTATGTTCGTTGCATCATCTAGTATACATCTTGATCTTGGTGTTGTTAGCATGCAAATAAGAAGGAAAATGAGAACCCCTATAGCCTTTCACACACCACACCGTCGGAAAGAAACACCACAAAGTTGCGGAAAACACATATGTCGAACACATGTAGAGTCACGCGAAAAACAATTCTAACCCAAACTATGATTAAAATTGATGAAAACCAAGACCATAAAGATGAATCTCGTGTCGTGTAGACCTCCATAGAGTATCCATATGCTTCATTCCGACACCAGAAGAGAGAGTTACAAGATTTCGAAGTTGGAGTCTCTCTCAAAAGCTCCAAAAAAAGCTAGTCTCTGTTAGAAAAAAGGGTGTGCAAGGAATTGCAGCTATTAAAAGGGGATTTTTTTGGCTCTTATCCCAAGGTATTTTCTCTCCCTTCTTAGCCGACATCATTTTCCCCTTTGGGCACCTTTTAATTGGTCCAATTTTGGCCTTTTTTGGGTGAAAAATGAGCTATCGGCCACTTTTTGACCATGGCAAGTGGGGAAAGGGGATGTCCAGTGGACCAAAAAGGTGGCCAAGCACTTGGGCAGCTGGTGTGGACTGATAATGGCGCCCCCTTTCTACCAACACCCACGAGACCTCACAAGCAAGTCAAGGAACTCCATTACCTCCTTTGATACACCCTTAGGGGGTACCCATTCCCCCCCTTATACCCTCCAATTTCCATTTGCTCCCCCGCATGTAGGATTACTTGATTGCCACTTGGCACCATCCTCCCACCTCCCCACTTAAGCCAATGAACTTTCTGTTTTGCTCCCCACATCGAGAAATCTTGACGGAGGCATGGCGGGTGACTATGAGCACCAAATGCGATGCTGTAAAGCCCGGCTCGGAGCTTATCACTTCGGCTATTTCGAGAAATCCTCGAGGTTGGATGGATACGCCGTGACGGACGTCAGCATAGTGATAAATCACCTAACATATAATGTCAAACTGAGGAGGACTGACCCGCAGGCGTGTGGAAGCAAGCATAGGGTGTCAATCGATACTCGACCGACTCCTGAGTAATTCCTACAGAGGTCTCTACCCAATGTCTAAGCTATAGCCTTCAAGAGTGCTTAAGAAGAGATTTCCTACAACGCTTACAAGAGCCAAACACCCATCAAACAGTCTCAAAACGCCACAGAACTTGAAGGAGACCCTACTAACACCAATCGGTCGCTCTCCCTAAGGTCCATGAACCAAAATCTCAACCCAAAACACCGGGTGCAAAATCGCGTAGGATGTCTGGCCGAAATTTGCAGGTCGTCGTTTCCAAAGACTAAAGTGTCGAATGTGTATCTCTACTCAATGCGAACGCGTGGATATGCTGAAATGCAGAAATGGACAACGTATGCTCATCGAATCACGAGATGAAGCTCGTAGATGGAGCTCGCAAAACTGGACCGTACACGCGCAATGTAGGTATTGACGCGTAGCTCTCGTTGGGGGCAACATGCTACACTTCTCCGCACTCGATTACAACCACAGTTACGCGCGTAGAGTCAAGAAGAAGCTCTCACTCTCTCTCGTACACAGTACGCCACTCACAGACAGTAGATCGGATTATTAGAAGTCCCCTTACAAAGCTTTAGGTTTTGGCTTATATACTAAGCCTTAGAAAACCTAATGGCCGACCAAAATGACCTTATTTGTCCCTAGGCTTCTATAGAGCTTAATTACAACACCGTGAGCTGTCTTTGCTCATCCAACGAGCATCTGTGGCCAAAATACAATTGCCGACTTAAAATATGAAGTTCCTGTAAACATTACAAAAGTGGCCGTAATGGCTCAAAATAATAATAACGGGATATTCGATGATGTCCATGAGCTTGTATCTTCACATTACAACATCCATCTTCGTCCTCATCACTTCATTAGCATATTTATTTTGAATCTTTAGAGAATCTTTGAGGAATCTTCATGGAATCTTTGTGGAAGCGTTGTTGAAAGGTTGACCTGTCAACACTGTCCCCCTCCAAAGTCTTGTCGTCCCCGACAAGACCCTATGTCTGCAGTGGCCTTGACGAATGCTTCATGTTTTGGTGTTGGTTGAAGCTTTTGTTGTTGCAGTTGCTTCTGTTAGATGCTTTGTATGTTGTAGAGTTCTCTTTTTCTTGTACATGTAGTGTAGTTGAAGCCATAGTTCTCCCCCTCCGATTGGTTGTTGTAGCATGAATATGTTGAGGGAGGTTTGTTGTGGCAGCAATTCATTATCTTGGCAGCCTTGTATTGTTTGTTCTTTGGGTGTCATCCTACATGTGTACCTGTAATCTCGAAGCCTTTTTGAAATTTTTCTGGGCCATTCCCCTTTGATCTTCTAGTTGATGAGCATGTAGTTGTTTGGGGATGTCGTTGGTCTGCTTTTCTATGTTTCTATAATAAAAATAAAATAGTAAAAATAAAATGTGGCGTATATTACAAAATGAAGGTCTTGGATACTTGGATAGGACTAAAGGGAAAAACCCAGTGGGAAAAAAATGCCTTTAGTCACAATTAAATGTGAGGCTATATGTACTTATGTTTTGATGTAACCGAGTTTTGTTGAGTTAAAGTACTTATGGCCGTATGGCTACTATTAGTGAGTGGATATACATTGGATAAGTGTTAGTAGCTTGAAGTTAGAGTCATTGTTGTTGAGAAAATGCTCATGCAACCTATTACCGCTTCGTCATCGTCATTTTGTTGTGTAAGTGCATGGGTGGAACACAAATCGTGTCAAATGAAAATGTCCAATGATGGGACATTGTATATGCTTGCACAGATAGATGCATGGGAAACAATATGTTGTGCGAGAAGAGTTTGAATGGGTGCTTCTAGGAGTGAACGTAGCTAGAGAAGCAAAAATATATTTGACTTCAAGAGCTACCGTTATTCACAAGAAGGACGGTTTTGGTCAAAGAGGTTTTTTCCACTCTCCTCATTGTGTTCATGTGCGTGAGTGTTTTCTGGACTACTCCACCACTCCAGGGTGAAAGCATGTTAACTTGTCACGCTTTTTGTGCTAGTTAGCAGTTTCAAGTTAGCACATCTTCAAAAAGTTGGGCGTCCGGTAAATTTTTTACAAATAATATCAAAATTTATCGGAGGTTGTACATTTGGATTCCTTGTTTCAAGTGATTTCTATTGATATATCATATGTCATAGATCTTGGAGATGTAGCTCAAGTTATTGTACTAGTTAGCATATGTCAAAATTGTGCTAGGTAGCATTGTCCGGGACATGAAAAAGCATGATAGGTTAACATGCTTTCACCCTCCACCATTTAAAATAGTAGACTTTGACTCTTATGCTCACCTCTTCAAGCATGAGTGACATGACTTTATGTATGCTCAACTCTCCAGCTTGAGCTTATATCTATTAGCTAGACTCGTAGACCACAAAGAAAATATTAGACTTGAAGCTTGGGTCTAACACTTTGCTCATTTAGTGGCTCAGCTACCCGACTCTAGACTCTTATGCCATGTATTTTTAATGGCGAATTGGACTTACTTGATCACGCCCTGAAATCCAATTCCATATGCTATTGAGGTTTAGGCCATTCTCTTTGGTTTGGTTTTGTGATGCCATTTTGTCAAATACATTGACAAATACCTACTCTTCATGCTTTGGTAGCACACTGATGTTGCGTGGTGAGATAGGTTTTGAGGTTGAAGCAATGGTTGATGAAGTCTTCTTCCAGACTGTGTTCTTTAAAACTATGACTTCTTCTTGTATCCTTGCTTGACCTTTGTTAATAAGAGGCTGTAGACTAGTTGTGGGCCTCTGTTGTTGAGTTCTGGCTATAGGTTTTGGAATCCAAGTTGTCCTTGGTCCTTGTGTGACCTGCTTTTCCACTTGCCTTGTTGCTTGTTTGACTTGATGGTTCTTTGGCTTCAATGTCCAAATATTGTTGTTACCTTTGTAAAAGCCTTGGTCCTGTAGTAAATGACGAGGGATCCACCTTGGAGTTGTAGCACTCATGGTTGCGTAGTTGGGTTGTCGTTGTTGGGCATGTTGTGCTACATGAGTTTTCTTCATGATCTCAGGGGAAGCTTTAATCTTTGGCAACCAAATTTGAGTGTTACCTGTATAGTATCCCGGTGCTTCCAGTAGCTTGACTGGGATCCTTCGTTGCATTGCTTGCTGTGTGACCTTAGCTTGACTTTGTGGGGTATTTTCACTGTAGAGCTTTGACTTTGGTACCCACAACTACTTCAATGTTTGTTGCTTGGAAGGTCTTTGCTTCTTCTTCCTGTACCTGTTTTTACTCCTGTATGAACAGTTAGACCTGCGCTTGATGCCCTGTTGATCTTGTTGTGAAGAGATACCACATGTTGGGTATGTCCAAGCTGTTACCTTT
Organism: Adiantum capillus-veneris; assembly: GCF_014529385.1. Lineage (NCBI taxonomy): Eukaryota > Viridiplantae > Streptophyta > Polypodiopsida > Polypodiales > Pteridaceae > Adiantum > Adiantum capillus-veneris. The sequence continues at coordinate 33,148,664 of NC_140943.1, read as the reverse complement.
GGTTTTTTGACCCATACTTTGATGTTCTCGTCATAGTAGCCTTGAGCAGTGATTGAACTGTTTGATGCTATCCAACCTGTGACTTTTACCTGTCGAGGTTCTTTTGATGCTGGTACCCAAATTGGATCTTTGTCCTTGATGTACTACTTGGATACTAACACTTGGTTGACCCGTTTCTTTCTTTTGTGGAGGCTTTGTTGCGATTGAAACTTTGATTGATAAACTTTGCGCTTTGGTTTCCATTGTGTTGTCGAGGGTTTGGCTTTTGATGTAGAGGCTTCTTCGTGTACGTGAATTGGCTGGGCCAAAGACTTTGGCTGAAGTGAAGGATTTGGGTTGCAGAACACTGTTTCACTTGCTTTAGCTTTTCCTTTGTCGATAGTGGCCGAAGATCTTTGAGTTGTCGTAGGCTTAACCACTGTTGAAGATTCAGGTGATTCTTCAAACATTTTCGCCCATTGCTTGGACAAAATCAAGTGTGTACTCATTTTTTGAGAGTCCACCACTAGGAATTTGTCTTTGATTACCTTTGACCGTAGTGTAAGGGTAGCTTTTGCAATCCCTAAACTTGTGACGGCTATTCCATGTGATATAGGAACCTGTACCTAAATTTCATACAGTTCTGGTTTATCTAGAAGTAACCACATCCCATAAGACATGACATTAGTCGTGGCAGTGCAATCTATGTCTACTGTAAAATTGAATTTCAGTTTCTCATGCACATCCAACGAGAATTTAATCTTCTTGTTGGCTTCCAAGTAACTGATGTCCTCTTTGCTTTTGGTACTTTTCTTGGACTTTTGTGCCTTGGAAGCTTTGTCATCCTCTTGTATGTTGAACTTATTTATCATTTGACTAGTTGTAGCATGTCCTAAGTGCTTACTATCTTCTGATCTATAGCTTTGGGAAAGGTCTATAGCCTGAGCAGCTTGTTGGCCTTCATTGCTAGTTTCTGATTGTGACGCCTTGACTCTTGATTTTAGAAGCTCTCTGTCACTATTTACTGCTTCTAGCACTTGAAGGTAATTCAATGATAACTTTTCTTCTTGGAAATCTTTTGAAGTTTGTGTAGCAGGATGTTGAGGTTGACTCTCTTCTTCTGACGCAATGGTCACCGTGGCCTTTGGTTTCCATTGTTCCATCGGTTTTTGTAGAGTCTCTTCTCGAAAATATTCATTCATATCCTGTATTACTTGTCCTTGGTAGTCAATCTTGGACTCGGTCATTTCCTGTTATTTTGTGCATTCTATGTCTTTAGTTACATCTTCTTTTAGCTTCTCATACTCTTTGATTTGTTCAATCACCAATGAGGAGTCCATAGTAGAGAATTTATTTGGTAGACGTTCAGCTTCATCCAATGATTCTATTTGCATGTCTTCCACTTGTGATGTGGCACTAAGATTTTTTGTTACCACTGCCACCTCTTCTTGTGTTGTCTCACTATCGTCAGAATCTTGGCTTCTTTTGCTCTCGACCCTTGAACTGCGAGCTTCATCTTCATCACCTTGTGGATGCTTTGACTTGTCCTCACTGAGGTTCTTTAAGCGATCTTGAATTAGCTGATTCAATTGATCTTTTTTGAAAGCCTGATTCTCTATGATAATGTCGTTGACACCCTTGACTTCAAGCAACTGTGTCTTGAGCCTATCTTTTGTGCTCTACGACAAGATCTGCTTCTTTTCACGAGATCTCGTTGGGGATTCTTGCTTTCGTTCCCTTGTTGTCACTGTCTAAAATTTGCTTTTGGCTTGTTGCTTCTTCTTTTCCATATAGAGCTTTGTTGGGCAGTCCTTCACTAAATGACCAATGGCACATTGGTTGCAATATGTCGCTATCTCAACATATGCACCCTTTGGACAAGGCAGCTCTCCATAATACCGCTGATAATGGTTTCTTGTGGTATCTAGATACAGATATGAACTCTTCTTTGCATGCATGAACCTGTAGATTACGAATGACTTAGGTGTATCCACTGGCTTTGTCTCTTTATCCTCCATCGTCTTGTCCTTGAGAAGCTGAAAATAGCTTCCATTATTGCTTGCATACAAGATCAAATCACTATCCATACTTTCTAGCAGTTGTAATGCTAAGTCTTCCATCAGTATATGGTCTTTGTCATGGGGCTTCTGCATAGCCTAAGGGCTATGTTTTTGAGTTGATTTTGGCGAGGTTTGCACCGAGGGTGAAGATCAAACCGAATCTTTGTTTTTCCGTTCCCTGGATGGTGCTTTTGGATGGGGTTCAAGTATGTGAATTACAGTTTGCCCACAAATGCTAAACTCATCCATGTTTTTCACATCGTCTATTTCATAGTGCCTATCGTATTTGTCGACCACAATGACATCTTGACCTGACCTTCTACATTGGGCATTGTGAATTTCTAGTGGTTTCTCCTCCTCTGGGTCGGCATCTTCCAATGATTCTTGAAATTCCACTTGGGTTTCTGAAAAGGACACTGCTTCTTGTAAAGCTGGACTTCTTAATCCCACTCTTGAAGATATAGGGTCTCTTTGTTGATTTTGAACTCCCCCCATCCGAGAGGGTTCCATATCTGATGTTGGCATATGTTCAATGACTGATGATATGACTTGTTGTCTCGGGGTGTTCACTATGTGTAAAACTACCATATCATGTGCGTTCAAGATATGTTTGTAAAACCCCTTATCTGTGAATTTTTTAAAGAATATAATGTACCCTTTTCTTTCAAAATCTGTAAGTTTTTTTCAAATTTGAAAAAAAACATGTCCTTCTATATATATATTTTTGTAAGTTTCAAGAACTTTAAATACCCTTCTATTGAACTCACGTGATAGATTACATTTTTATTAGGTGACCTCCCCGGGCTTGTTGTGCTCTGTTAAGTAGCTCTTGAGACCGAGCTAGCTCTTTTTGAAGTTGTGCTATCTTCATAGCTGGTACTTCGGGCGTATTCCCTGTTTGTACGATTTGGTGTGTTTGTGCTTTGTCTTGAGCTGGTGCGGTGCACGAGACTTGTGCAGTGTCTTTCCATGTTGTGCCACCCATTTGTGCAGTGACAACTGTAGTTGTTAACTCTTCTAGCTGCGTATCAAGAGGTAAAGCCATGACTAGATGATAAACATTACCACCTTCAGATTTGTAGTCTTCCCCTCTTGATCCAAATATTTCAGCTGCAAAATATTGGTTACTCTCTGCAGCAACTTCATGATTTGTGGCAGCTTTGTAGTAGCGACCATCCTCATCTACATAAAGGGTACCAATTTGCCGTTTCCCATCTTGAGCTTTGTACAGAAAAATACTTGGAGGATATTTGTAGAGTTCTGTAAGTTGATCCTTGTGCAACATTTCTATCTCATTGTGTCGATGTATTTTCCGTGCCTCATGTAAATTGATCCCAGACAGTCCTCCATGAAATTTGGATGTGGGTGTAGTTTATTCTTCACTGTTTCAACTTCCACATATTGAGATGTCCGAGTTTCCTGTGTATCTTTCTTTGTCTTGATGTACAAATTACGATTTATATCCTCATAGCACGGCAATCCTTTGTAATGGCCAATTAAATAGAGCCCACTTTGCTCTCTTGTAATTTTTGTGGATGTACTTGAAGCTTCGTCTTGGCTAGTCTGGTTCCTTTGAGACGTCATTGCTTTCATCTTGACTCCCTTGTTGTACCTGTTCAGTGATAGCTCTTATAGCTTGCCTCAAAGCTAATAAAAATTATTATCACCCTTGTGTCGGTCTTTTTCGCTTGAGGTCCTTCAGCTTTTGTGGATGCCTCAATCTCTGAGTTTTCTGAACTAGGCTTTGCTTGAACTTCTTAGCTCCCTTGCTTGCCAAGGCTGATATTGTCTTGTCTGGCTCCTTGCTTTGCCTAGAGCTTTTTAGCAGGCCTTGATCTATTGGAAGCACTGTGATAAGTTATGCAACTTACCACTATACTGCAACGACTGCTCCCTTCATAGCGATTCTTGAATCGAGCTAACCTGTGTTCACTTTAGCACACAATCTAAAAAATTCTATTTAGCTGCCAAACTTTTTCACAATGAATGTAAAAATTCTTGATGTGCCTTTGACGGCCACACTTCTTCCGTGGGCTCGGAAGTGACTTTCAAGTTCGCTTTTAGCTGAACTAAACTTAAGCTAGCACAAGAGAATTATGCACAAGTTGCAGTGATTTTCTAGAAAAAATCTTGTGTTAAAGTTCTCCAAAACTTGCGACTGTTGTTGCAAAATCAAGAGTCCTTGTGTATGGTCTTACTACTACCAGATTTGTGTACGGACGTACACTAGGCCGTAGTTAACTTTTACACCTTTCCACGGGTGACCAATGGTTTTCCCAAAAGATAAGTTCAATCTTCTAACTTAGCAGTCTTCAATACCGTGACCGTTTTCTCACAATTCTTTCGAATTATCGGTTTTAGACACTCCTGACTTCCGGATGCATTTTGAGGCCTTAACACTAGGTTGGTAACCTAACAGGACATAAAAGTGTCCTTTCAGGGTTTTGAAAAAAACCTCCAAAACCATAGTAGATCCACTCATTTTGTAAAATCCTTTCATGAGGTTATAGTTCAAGGACTACTACACATGGAAAAAATAAGAAACTTGTAAAATTTCTCATCTTTTGGTCACACCAAGCCTCCAAAGTTGATGGACCAGTGCATTTTCATCAAAACTGTCATTTCTTACGTTTTGTTGCATAAAAATAAGATTATGGATTTTTGTAGGACTTGATATAAATTCCCTAGTTAACTTCAATGGGTTGGTGATCAGAACATATGATTGCTTCTCACTCACTATTTTTTGTTTTGCCAAAATAAATAGGTACAAAAAAGTTGAATTTTTACCATTCTGCAAACCTATCATCAAAGTTTATATAGCCACGCTCAATACAAATAATATATGCATGTTTTGTTAGTTCCCTATTGTCCTTTATGTTCATAAGGAGCCATGGAGCATGTCAAAAGAATAATACATCTCTTACCAAGGGGAATCTTGGGGACAGAGATGAAGTGCTAAATACAGCAAACATGAAAAACCTGGGCTCAACGTTATGAGTTGTAGAATCCCATAGAAACTATTCAATATCTAGCCAAATTTGATCCTTATGACTAGATATGGTTACTACCTACAAAATGCATGTAGTTGTCACAAGAAACTAACAATATTGAAAAAGCTATACTTGATATACTAGAATGTTTCGTTTTCTTCTATAATTGAAAAAATCAACCATCGTTGTGTACTATGCAAAATAGGGTATTAGGTGTCCCAAAACTCAAGGAATATTAGCTTTATGTTACAATATGCGACATAGAAAATCAAAAATGCATTTCGATATCATGAAATCCACCAAAAAAATCATAGAAGAGCTAAAATTGGCGAAAAGACAGGATTTGACAATTTTTGTAATTTGGTCATAACTTACAACTTTAATATTTATTTCTCCCTAGAAGCATCAGGACATGTTGAGGACTACTAAAGATAGTTCTCTAATATTATAGACCTCACAAACATGAATTCTAGAGTGGTATAGTTGCAAAAAGTTGAAAAAAGGCAAAAACAGGACCCGTTTTTTTACACAGTTTAGGTTGTGAAATGTTGTGCAAGAACAAGGTTAAAGATGAAATTGATATTCCAAAAAAATGTCGAGTTTTTTTCAGCTCATGAGACAACTTTCTAGATATATAGCACCTCAAAATCCATTTTGAAACTCTTGACATAATTCAAGGAAAATGGTCACTTAACAGGACATAAAAGTGTCCCATGACATAAAAGTGTCCCATTACCAACCTAGTGTTAAACGATGTTTTTTTCAACGTTGACCTAAATGGGTTCCGTTAGCATGCATTTAGTTCAAGTTTTGCTCTAAGATCTGTAGAGTCGCTCTCAGGCTACGTTTTGATATAAAAACTTTTCCGATCCGATACCGTTTGTGAAAGTTATGGCCAAAATAGTGAAATGCAGTTTAGAATGGTCAAAATGAGTCCAAATTCAATTTTAAAAGAAGATTTGGGATCTCTGTGACACTGTGAACACTCCTATATGGTCAAAATTACAGTTGGACCCTAAAACTGGCCTAGAGACATCCTACGCGTAGGATATCTTTATGCTCAGAATTTAACAAAATTTGGTCCAGAGACTCCCCTTAAGTCCAACAACACAATGGTATGATCAAAATTTCATTTGGTCCTAAAAATGGCCTTGAGAAATCCTACGCGTAGGATGTCTTTTTGCTCAGAACGACTTGAAATTTTCACCCCAGCTTCTCCTTGATGTGTTGATCACAATGGTGTGCTCATAGGTTGGTTTCGAGTCCTAAATCAAGCTGGAGACATCCTATGCGTAGGATGTCTAACTGCTCAGATTTTGTCCAAACTTGATCCCAAGATTCTCCTAGTGCTCAGCAACCCAATGGTATGCTTATAATTGAATTTGGATGCCAATAGGTCAAGATTTGGGCTGCATAAGCTTCTAGTGTACTCCAAGAGTAGGATTTCTGACAATTCTTGTTTTTGCTTGGTAAATAGGCCAAACAAGGTCCAAATTCACTTTTGAAAAAAAAGATCTGGAATTCTTGAGACACTTAGAACCTCCCCATATGGCTACTGACCACTTTATGACCCTGGAGACATCCTACGCGTAGGATGTCTTTTTGCTCCGTTTCAGCTCAAACTTGCACTGTAGCTTCCCCTTGATGTGCTAAACTCACAACTATTTTTACTTTTTGATTCTGACACCTATAGGTTGGTCAAATGATCAAGAATCTGTTCCAAAAGCCTGATGTCTGTTCTGATGAATTCCCAAGTCAAATCAGCTCCAAATTGGACCAAATTTGCCTAGGAGGCTTATCTAAGGCTATATGACAGCATGGTATGGTCACAGGTGAATTTTGGTCTCAGAATCATGCAGTAGACATCCTACGCTGTCAAAAAGAAGGCGGTCTTGCCAGGAAGGCACCAGGCCTCTTGCTGTGGTTTGTGAGGAAGATCAAGGGTTATGAGAAGGAGCTAAGATGTAGATAACATAGCTTCTAGAGCTAAAGAAGAAATGTAGCCAAAGAAGCCGCTCACTTTCCCTTACAAACACATACGTGATGGAGAGAACTCATGAAAGATAGTCAAAACAAAACAAAAATGAAAACATCGAGATTACGATCATATCGTATCATGGGTAGGATAAAAGGGTTAATGGATGAGTTAATGATATTTAATCTTTGTTGTCCAAATAAGCTACGGATTTCTCTTTGGAACGGTAACTTTGTGCTTACTATAATGTATATGTTTTGTCTAGAGATGGGGATTAGTTGTGAGTACAAATCCTCTTGATTCATAATAAAATAACCACACTCACATCAAAATAGAAGTTATAGTCAATAATAGGTAGTATGATGGGATCTGGTGAGAGAAGTATTTCGTTGATCCTTTCAGGACCAAATAGAATCTTTCGACTAATCCAAATGTTGACCCTAATAGATTGCACAGAATGGAAATGAAAGAAATCGCCTCTATGTGGATTATGGTTATTCATCGATGATATACTTAGTGTGTTCAAAGATAAAGGTGTGAAAGAAGTGAAAGGAGAAGAAGAACAGAGTTTCTCTCCCAAGCCCTATTGTTGCCCTTAGGCAATAAGGATACTGCGGGGAGAGAAGTACCTGTAGCAAGGAGATTCTAGAGTTTGTGGAAGAGAATGAGAACCTTAAGAGAGAGAGATGCTTGTGGAAGATGAAGATATGGTTACTAACCTTGTGCTCATAATTGTTTTCCGCAAGAAGGTTGTACTCATTACATTGACAAGGTTGCTGCTTGAATACCTTCCAATGAAACAATTAGGACACAACAAGAGAGATCAAAGGAGTAGTAAGATAGAATTAGAGGTAGATCTAAGTGTGGTGGTGGTATTAAAGATAGATAATGAGAGATAGAGATAGAGTTAGAGACAAGTATTGGACTAGATATGCAAATGAAAGTAAAACTAGCAACATATATCTTACATGAGAGCAATTTCCACCACCTTAATGGAGAGAGAAGATGAGGCAAGACTTCAGCCTTTATTCAAGAGAAAGTGTGGCACTAAGATGAGTGTGTCACTATGGAATTGAGCTATTCTCACTCACTCATAACTTGCCCCAATGAAGAGAAGGTTGCCCTTTTTATAGGTGAGGGAGCCATGTTTTACTTAATCACTTGATTAGGCTAAGGAGTTAGCCCAAATCAAATGTTCTTTGGATATTTCTTAAAATGGGAAATATAAGGACTCAAAATATCATGAAATTCAGCATCTTTGGTCATTGAGGCTCCATGTGGGTGCATGATGTATGTGGGCCCCACCTAGTCATCTTCTGTGTGGCTCCAGTAGGGGGTCCCAACTTGTGTGTCTTGTCCTTCAAGGCATCTTTGAGGTGTCACATTCACATGCTTGTGTCTTTTATCCTCCAAATATCTTATTTTATGGAAAAATACCAAGATTACCTCTTTTCACTTGATTCACTTGTTTACCATCTCTTCTTGCAGTGTAGTTGTGAGAGGTTTTTTCACTGGTTTCCCTGTAACTTGGATTGACATGCTTCAAAAGGCAAAATTGGCCTACTAAAAGAGCTTGACTTGGTTTTGGCCTTTTCTCCACGCCCTTAGGTCGAAATTTTCAAATTGGGATGGTCCAAGAAGCTTTGGGTCTTCCTTTTCATAAAGTCTTCTTGTAGGCCCTTCCCTCTTGTATGTATCCAAGAAGGTATGCATTATTGAAGGGTTATATTATTAGATAAATGTGAAAAGAAGAAAATAATTTATATATGGTAGGGTATAGCTGAGATATTAGAAGAAATATACAAATGCTTTTCCCCCAGACAAAAAGAGGCACAATCATTGATACTTGCTTGTTGCAGTACTTTCTAACAGTAATGTACATTTATATTACTTCAAAGGTAAATACTAAGGTATGGTCGAAAGCTTTTATTTATGCATATGAGTATTATATGAAGTATACTTATGCGTCAAAAAGTCACAAGATAAATCGTTTAATGCCCGTTCCCACTATATACATGCCACAGCACGACAACGCGTAGGATGTCTTTTTGCCCAGAATGAACCCAAACTTGGACCAAAGATTCCCCTAGTCTTCAGCAACCCACTAGTATTCTTAGATTTGAGTTTGGATGTCAAAAGACCCCAAAACTAGCTATTCTTGCCTTTTGTCTATCCAAAAACACTAAAGTCTATTCAATCTTCACTTTGACTGACCCAAATGAAATGAAATTTATCACATGCATTCAATACAACATTTAGAACATGCCTATGGAGTCATCCTATGGTTTGGTCTCAAAATTAGGCCTTGGACACAATTTGGGTAGGATGTCTGGCAATTCTTGTCTTTTGGCTTTAATGTGTCAAAATTTGGTCAAATTTCCACTTTCCACGTGAAAATAGGATAGAACCTACCTTCTAAACACACTGGTAATCTCAGTTTTTCCAAAAAGTGCCCAGATCACCCTGTAGACATCCTACGCGTAGGATGTCTACTACTGCTTATTTTTCCAGACTGAAGTGTCTCTGATGCTTCCTTATGCTCTCAGCAAGTGCAAGTATGCTTCACATTTGAAAAAAAAAGCAAAAATCACTCAATTTAAGCCTTTTCTGAATTTTGACGTTTTTTGACTCCGCCTTTTGGCTTTTGGTCAACAAAAATAGGGAAAAACACTCAAGTCAATATGTTACTAGGGTTAAACCTACCCTCTGAAACCACTGGAAACCTCAGTTTCCCCAGATTCCCTGCCAAAAGTGCCCTAGAGACATCCTACGCGTAGGATGTCTACCGTCTTAAAATGCAATTTTTTTCTGGTAGTAGTACTCCCTATGCTCTGTAGAGCTCTGAGAAATAATCACAGAAATTTTTGGACTTCAAATCAGTTTCCAAACACAATTTACCGTCTTTCCTACTTAGCGTTTTCCACTTCTCTGATGAGACTAACAACAAATAAGACATGCATAAAGTACTCTAGATCAACAATCAAGATATCCTACTTACCCTACTCCTACTCATCATGTGAGATGGTGATTTGATGTCTTGGTTGCTTCCTGGCCTCACACGGACTCTCAAGTCAACCTACCACCACATCTACCACTCCAACTCCTACTCTCTACACCACAACCTAGTACTACCTAATACTACCTAAGACAGAAGATCTAGGCTAGACACAAGCTCCCTAGACTCCTCCTAAGACCTAGAGAGTCCACCACCCTCTGATCCTATCTAAATGTAAAATAGTACTCTGGCAAGACAGAGGGACCTCTATCCTCAAGGACTAGTCTCGGTCACCTACTTAGGGCCCTCGTCCCCGGTAGCGGCGCCAATGTTGGACAGATACGGCGTGACGGACGTCAGCATAGCGATAACTCACCTAACATATAATGTCAACTGAGGATGGATCTCGATCCGCAGGCGTGTGGAAGCAAGCATAGGGTGTCAATCTGCACTCGACCAACTTCTGACTAATTCCTACAGAGGTCTCTACCCAATGTCTAAGCTATAGCCTTCAAGAGTGCTTAAGAAGAGATTTCCTACAACACTTACAAGAGCCAGACACCCATCAAACAATCTCAAAATGCCACAGAACTTGAAGGAGACCCTACTAATACCAATAGGTTGCTCTCCCTAAGGTCCATAAACCAAAATCTCAACCCAAAACACTCGGTGCAAAATCGAGTAGGATGCCTGGCCGAAATTTGCAGGTCGTCGTTTCCAAAACTAAAGTACCTAATGTGTAGCTCTACTCAATGTGATTACGTGGATATGCTGAAATGCAGAAACGGACAACGTATGCTCACCGAATCACCAGATGAAGCTCGTAGATGGAGCTCACAAAACCGGACCGTACGCGCGCAATGTAGGTATTGGCGCATAGCTCTCGTCGGGGGCAACACGCTACACTTCTCCGCACTCGATTCGGACCACAGTTACACGCGTAGCATCAATAAGAATCTCTCACTCTCTCTCGTACACAGTATGCTCACTCACAGACAGTAGATCAGATTATTAGAAGTCCCCTTACAAAGCTTTAGGTTTTGGCTTATATACTAAGCCTTAGAAAACCTAATGTCCGACCAAAATGACCTTATTTGTCCCTAGGCTTCTATAGAGCTTAATTACAACACCGTGAGCTGGCTTTGCTCATCCAACAAGCATCTGTGGCCAAAATACAATTGCAGACTTAAAATATGAAGTTCCCGTAAACATTACAAAAGTGGTCGTAATGGCTCAAAATAATAATAACGGGATATTCGATGATGTCCATGAGCTTGTATCTTTACATTGTAACATCCATCTTCGTCTTCATCACTTCATTAACATCTTTATTTGGAATCTTTTGAGAATCTTTGAGGAATCTTCATGGAATATTTGTGGAAGCGTTGTTGAAAGGTTGACCTGTCAACACTCGTCCACACCTTTTATAATTAAATCCATCAAATCAGCCCACTTGCCTTTCTTTGCATGCATCCGCAGTCACTTTCTAAGTAAGGAACCATCCACTTCCAATGCATGTAATTTATGATGTATGAGTCCGATTCACCGGCTAGCAAGCATGATTGAGAGTACTCATTGAAAACCACCTTTTAAGATTTTGACCAACCCAAAACTCTTGAAAATGACTAAGAAGAACCAAACCTTTATACATTAATTTTAGAAGAGCACTCTGAAAACTCAAAGCATTATGTACATCTATGTACTCGAGGCTAGTAAGCAAGCATTTTGACATGACTTAGTGACTTCATGCTTATCCAAAAAATGCCTGACATAGCTTGCCAACCCCCCCTTGCCTGCTTAGTCATTCATGACAAGCAGAGGTCCCTAGGGTGAATAACTGCTGCATTTCATCCCCAGAAACCTCATCCAGATTTTTAGATGTCTCCACATTGTCTCCTTCTATTGATAGCATTTCTTCAGTCACAATACTTATGTTGTGCACCATTTAAGTCTGACAACTGATATGTGCCATTTTCAAACTTGTTTACAACAGTAAAAGGACCTTTCCATTTGATTTTAAACTTCTTCTGAAAGATATTGTCCAATTTATTATCGTATCACAACACTAAGTCACCCTTCTCAATTTTTTAATCTTATACGCGCTCATTGGCTTTTAGCTGAGCCTTCCTTGACACTTCTTCATAGTAGCCCAAAGCAAAAACTCTATCCAATTGCAAGCATTTTAAATCTAATAACCTTTTCTGCCATGCATTTGTTTGCTCCTCATCTTACAATGACAACAACTTGAGAGCAGGAGTTTCCACTTCAATTGGCAATAAAGCTTCCTTGCCATAAACCAAGTGGTAAGGGGAAAATCCTGTGCTTGTTTTGATAGCAGTTCTATAGACCCATAACGCACAAGGCAACTCTGAATCCCAAGTCTTCCCATGTGTCTGCGTCATCTTTGTCAAGATCTTTACCAACTCTCCATTGAATCTTTCATTAAGACAATTGCATTGGGGATAATAGGGAGAACTGTACCTATGCTGTATATGGAGCTTTTCGCATAAGAAATCAAACAGTTGTCCTCTAAATCCTGGTCCCTATCAGAAAGTAGCTCTAGTGGCACACCAAATTTGCAACATATGTACTCATAAACAAATTTTCCCATCTCTTTACTGGTAATCTATTTGACAGCCTTGGCTTCTGCCCATCGTGACAAATAATCCACTACTATCAAGATGTAAGAATTTATTTTGCTAGTCATAGGTAAGGGTCCAATGGCATCAAGACCTTGTTTTTCAAACACGTCAAAAGCTAGAATTTTCTGTCGCAATTCAGGCTTCAAAATTCTCTTTCCCATCCTCTGACAAGGCAAACATGACTTGCACCAATGATTAACATCCCGTTGAATACTCGGCCATATATAACCTTCTAGCAAGACCTTATGTAACATGATCTTCATAGCAAAATGGCCTCCACAAGATCCTTCATGATTTTCTTCCAGAATTTTGTAAATTTCTTCTTTCCAAGGCACAGGACGCAAAACCAAATCACCTCCTTTCATGTAAAGCACATCATCAAGCATTTTGTATTTTCTGGCTTTTCTTATGAATGCATACTTTTTAGAAGACGGTAAACCTTCAGGTAGAATACTTGTCAAAAGAAAATCCACTTCCTTTGAAAAGATTTCCCTCCGATGATATAAAGGTGCATCTGCCTTCACCAAACACACAAGTGATCATTTCTTGGGCAGCATCATGAGCTTCTTTATTTTGAGACCTCTCAACATGCTGCAAACTCCATGCTTCGAGCTTTTTGAGCAACGCTTTCACTTTGAAGCATGAATTTTTCAATTTAGGTTCTTATTCTTCCATACTCCCAACACTTGCTTCACAACCAACAAATCATCTCCTTTAATTTTCAAGCGTCTAATTCCCAATTGTAAGAAAATATGCAAACCACCTTCACGAGCCATGTATTGTGCTTCGTTATTACTCTTTGCATCAAGTTTCAGCCCTTGCTTCCTCATAAGCTTTCCTTGTGCATCATAAATAGCAATGCATCCTCAAGCAGTATCATGACTTCTTCGATAAGAACCATCAAAGTATAACAACGAAGCATTAGGGACGGCAAGAGTCCCGACTTACCTCTTTTGCACCACCTCTTCTTTAACCAAAACCGGAGTATCCTTATGAGTAAGAAGATCTGCTAGGGTAGCCTGAGTACTTTCCTCCACCAAAAAGGAACTGAAACTCTTGAAGCTCAATAACCCATTTCATCACTCTTTTTGATATATTTGAATTATTGAACAATTGGGGAAGCAATGAATAACTGGTGAGAAAAGTGAATGACTTTTGCAGCAAGTAGCGTCTGAATCGTCTTCAAGCATAAACCATGTTGGTCATCACCAATTCAATTTTAGAAAAATCTCTTTCATGAGGAGTCTTCAATCTAATAACATCATCTTCCACTGATGGGTTGACATAAAACTCCTTTTCTTAGTCAGGAGCTTGCATAATAGGTAACATACTCAAAACCTCTTTAACTTTGTCAAAAGCATTATCGCAGTTATGAGACCACTCCAAGGGATCATTCTTAATTGTTTGCTACGATGGATACAATAGTTGTGATGCCAAAGGTATGAAGCAAGACAAATATTTAACTTTTTTTATGAAAGTGGCCAATTGTTTGGTATCTTTTGGAGGTGATAGTAGCCTCCCCTTTCTCTGGATCTACTTCAATCCCATTTTTTGAAATTACATGCCCCAGAAGCTTTACCCGTGGCTGTACCAAATGACATTTTTTAGGATTGATCTGACCCCCGCATTCATCATACCTGGCAAAAGTCATTTCAACCTTTTGAACATGCTCTTTCCTTGAACTATATACACAGAACTCATCTATGAATCCTTTGACAAACTTCCCAAGGAATGGGGTAAGGACCCAATCTACTTTTCTTTCAAAGGCTCCTAGCCCATTTGTCAGCCCAAACGGAAGGCAACAAAAGCAGAACAACCCCATGGCATGATAAAATTAGTTTTTTTACGATCTTCAGGAGCAAGGATAAGCTAAAAGTATCCTGAATACCCATCACAGACACTGTATCTTTCAAAATCCGCCACTACATCTAACAATTGATCAATAAAAGGCAAAGGGTAAGGATCTCTCTTGGTCACCACATTTAGTGGCTTGTAATCAAACTCTCCAATGCCCGTCTTTTTGTGGGGTGACTGCTACAGGTCTCACCCATTCAGCATTATCCATCACTGGCACAATGAACCTTGCATCCAAAAGCTTATCCACTTCTTCCTTTAAGGAATTCACCTACTCCTTGCCCATCCTCCTTAACTTTTTTCTGATTGGTTTTGCCCCTTCAACTAACTCGATCTTCACAGGATCCCCAACAAAACCCCTTATTTCCTGATATGAGGTAATGAAAAGATTTGTAAACCTGTCCAACATTGCTAAGTACTCCCTTCTTTCTCCTTGTGTCAAATCAGTACTCAACATATCTTGAATCATATCTTTCTTCACTGGCAGTTTCTGTTTAGGTTGCATCAACTCTTCAAGTTGCTCTAAATGGCTTGAAGCATTTATATTCCTTGATAATTACAGCACTTCACTAACTTCTCTCTATTCCTCGTCCAACAACAAGAATGACACTTCACCCTCATCACTGGAACTCGAAGTAGTGCTACTTCTGAGTCTTCAGAACTATCATCACTGGTAGTTTTGGACTCATCATTCTCACTCACATCTTCAAGTGCCATAGGTTGTTTGATAGTCATATCAAGCACCCTCTTTTCACCCTTCTTGCCATGCACAGCAATTGTGCCCTTGCCCCAATCTTGCACGGCACCAACAACTCTCAACCAAGGTCGTCCCAAAATGAGAGGAAAGGCTCCCAGACCAGCTGGCATAACATAAAAGTTCACCATAATTTTCATGTTAAAGACTTCAACTTCCAAATTCCTGATCATCCCCAAACATTTCACCTTGGCATGGTTTGCTAGTCAAATCCAAAACCCAAAGCTTCCGCATGTAATGAAACCCAGTCTCTTGACACATGACTCTGTGATCACACAAACTTGAGCGCCTCCATCAATGTAGGCTTCTCCCATGCCCACACCTTTGTGCCAAGTGTTCACCACAAGATAGATGTTGGGTAACTCTCCCACAGACAACACTCTGACTTGTCCATGCTTTGGCTCTTTTTCTGGATTCACTAATGACTTCCACTGCCTTTTAAGTTTGGGCACCATATTCATCAACTGTCCAAATGTCCAATCTACTTTCCTCCCAATATCAGGTCTTCCTTTAAACTGTAAGCTATTTGGCCTTCTCCCAAAGGAAAATTTGCCACTTCAAATTGTCTACGAGACTTCCTCTTTCTCTTGGCTTTCGCATCTTCACCCTCCTTCTCCTTCCTTTTTTTTTTGCTAGGCCCTGGTGCTGCATAGCCTTCCCTCTCTCTTTTGCCTACTAGAAACACATCTGCATCTTTCTTTTCTACCCGCACAATACCACATGACCACCAGAGGTTGAGGCTTGATTTTCTTGTCCAATACCTTGATATCCCCATATATTCAATGCATAATCATTAGCTTTGTTAGGAATCTATCGAGGAAGTGGAAACATATCCCCTCGCACCCTTGTTGACTTTGGAAAATAAGTGCTGATGTGACCAAGATCACCACAATTATAACAAGTAAGAATGAACCTCTTGTGCGGCTCAAAACCACCTTGCCCACGACCCTTGTTAGCATTAGGATGAACCTCACATACCCAAGCAATCCCTCTACCACGTCCACAACCACGCACCTCCACCACCAAGAATACTAAGTTCTAATTCCCGCATCATGGTCATCATGTCTTGCATATTTCACTGTAATTATTCAGTACTAGTAGCCATTTGAACAGGTTGGCCTCTAGCTTTTGCTTGATTCTCCTCCTTTTGGCTACCATTATTTTGCTGAGGGACCGCTTTCTCGTATTCATTAAGCATTTGAGCTTTCCATTCTTTTCTCTGGCAATGGCGACTGCCTCTTCGAAGCTGGCGGGCCTTTTCATCTCAACTTTGAACTTCAAGCTTTCTTTTAGGTTTTCCACAAAACGGTCCTTCTTTAACATGGATGGAGGGACCTCGTTTCCCAAATCTCGGGCCCATTTATCCCATAAATGGATGAACAACATGACAAAATCATCAACACTTTGATTAGCCCTTTGAGTGTATCCCAAAATTGCATGCCAAACTTCATCTGGTACTTCGATGGATCGGTATTGTGCCAGGAAAACCAAACTTTTGCCTCATCCTATAAACTATATGCAGCAGCCGCAACAATATAGCTTGGTCTAGTATATTTTGTAGTAAGAAATTGACTTCCAACTTTTCAATAAACGTCTCTGCATTTTCATTAGGCGATCCATCAAACTCTGGGAACTCGTTTTCCATGTTTGATTGTTGCACAAAAACACTTACATGTGACGTCGAAAACACAAGGGATGTCGATGGATCGCTCCAGTATCTAATCCACCTCACATTGGGTAACCCAACCCCAATGCTTGTCTTCACAAAACCTCACGACCCTCCAAAGTTTGCAGTCCAATTATACGACTGTTTCAAGTGTTGTCCACAATTTTCACATACATAGGCGGTTGTCCATAAGGACCCACATCCCTTTTACATTCACTGCATGCAGAATAGACATATTTCACAGGAATTGGAGCATAGGAGCACTTGCTCCTCCATGGGGGCACCCAAATGATGTTAGCATCCAAACAAGAAGGAAAATGAGAACCCCTATAGCCTTGCACACACCACACCGTCGGAAAGAAACACCACAAAGCTGTAGAGAACACCTATGTCGAACACCTGTAGAGTCGGGCGGAAAACAGCCCTACCCCAAACCATCATTAAAATTGATGAAAACCAAGACCATAAAGATGAATATAGTGTCATGTAGACCTCCGTAGAGTATCTATATTCTTGATTCCGACACCAGACGAGAGAGTTACAAGCTTTTGAAGTTGGGGTCTCTCTCAAAAGCTCCAAAAAAGCTAGTCTCTGTTAGGAAAAAGGGCGTGCAAGGAATTGCAGCTATTAAAAGGGGATTTTTTTAGCTCTTATCCCAAGGGATTTTCTCTCTCTTCTTTTCTGACATCATTTCCCCCTTTGGGAAACTTTTAATTGGTCCAATTTTAGTGTTTTTTGGGTGAAAAATGAGCTATCGGCCACTTTTTGACCAAGGCAAGTGGGGAAAGGGGATGTCCAGTGGACCAAAAAGGTGGCCAAGCGCCTGGGCAGCTGGTGTAGGTTGAAAATGGCATCCTCTCTCTCAACACCCACGAGCCCTCACAAGCAAGGCAAGGAATCCCCATTAGCTCCTTTGGTACACCCTTAGGGGGTACTCACTCCCCCCCTTATACCCTCCTTTGGTACACCCTTAGGGGGTACTCACTCCCCCCCTTATAGCCTCCAATTTCAACTTGCTCCCCCCCATGTGGGATTACTCCATTGCCACTTGGCACCATCCTCCCACCTCCCCACTTAAGCCAATGAATTTTTTGTTTCGCCCCCCGCATCGAGCAATCTTGGCAGAGGCATGGCGGGTGACTCCGAGCACCAAATGCGATGCTGTAAAGCCCGGCTCGGAGCTTGTCACTTCTTCTATTTCTAGAAATACTCAGACACACATTTTCTAATTAAATCCATCAAATCAGCCCACTTGCCTTTCTTTGCATGCATCTGCAGCCACTTTCTAAGTAAGGAACCGCCCCCTTCCAATGCATGTAACTTATGATGTATGAGTCCGATTCACCGGCTATCAAGCATTATTGAGAGCACTCATTGAAAACCACCTTTTAAGAGTTTGACCAGCCCAAAAATCTTGGAAATGACTAAGGAGAACCAAGACTTTATACATAATTTTCACAAGAGCACTCTAAAAACTCAAAGCATTATGTACATCTATGTACTCGAGGCTAGTGAGCAAGCTTTTTGACATGACTTAGTGACTTCATGCTTATACCAAAAATACCTGACAGCGTGACTTGTATGACAAACCAGTACCTTTTTTCGTAAATACTTGGAAGATAGATCATTTTTTCACAACTTTTTGGATAGATGTAGATATCACCTATGCCCATATAAAATCTCGTAGAGTTCACCATGTAGATACCACTTGCATGTCTAGATGAGACACCTGCAAACAACTTCATAGCAAACACATACTTACAAAAATTTCAAAAATCTACTCGATAGATTCTTTGGATAGCTCCACAATATCTATTTTCCATACCGTTTGGAGTTTGCGCATCAAAATTGCCCATCACTCCACTATCATTTGTGTTTTGTTTTTTTTCTACATTATCAGTTCGAAAGTGCCTTCCTTCATGCCACATCGAGATGAAAATTGTTGCACCTTGAAAGTAGAACAAGTTTGAGTATAGGTAGCTATATACTAATACCTTATATTGTGCATAATGAGTTTGATTAGGTAGAAAACCTTGCACATACTCCCACTCCTCATTGCTAACATGCTCACCATCAGCTTTAGCTTTATTCATTTGTTTATGCAACCAATTGGGCCTTATAAGTTTTTGAAACATGGCAAGGTATGATATAAACCACATTGTAATTTCTTCTGCACGAGTGTATTTTACTTTACGCTTCTTGATCTTCTTCAGATATACCCTCTTTTGCATCACTAGTGCATTAAGAACAAGGTAGTTGTTTAATGCATCACATATGTGCCTTTCCATGAGCTTTATCTTTCCCTTCCCATTTGGCATATGAGAGTGCATCCTTGGATCTTCTTTATCAATCCATAAATGTGGTATCATTTCATCCACTATAGCCAAGTACTTAGAGATGTACACAAATGACTCTTGAATAATCCATCCTTTGGCCATGCTAGCGTCTGGCTTCAAGCATAGCCTCACAAATTCCTTGAGTGTCTTAAGAGAACGCTCCAGGAAGAACCACTCCACAAATATCTACCTCATCCACAAGATGCAATATAAGATGGATTTGGCTCACGAGTACGGACCTGGGAAAGCTCTATTCAGTGAGAAAAACTGCTTCTTTGGCTTACAATCTTGCAGCTAGTATGGATGTGAATTCAATCTCCTTAGAGCTCACCCTCCTGACAAGCTCTTCCATCTTATATATAGCATCATGTACTTTCTTGGTTCTGCATCCACTGATGCTCAATGGTAATATGAACTGCATAATTTTTTCAAAAGTAATAACATTAGAGTAGCAACAAGTAACATAATACGTAAAGGCTCAATAATCACCTGCAGCATCTTATGCCAATCGTGGGATTTCAACCCATGTAATAGCGGTCCATCACCTTTCTTTGTATTCAAGAATGCTCCCTTTAAAGACCGCATGTAACTTGTAGGTGTTCTAATGGAAGTAATAACTTCTTTCACTTTGTTTTGGTCAGTGTTTGATAGGATCCATGGTGCCTTTGGAAGATAATACTTCACGTTGTCTTCCATCACCGGCATAGTTGATGCTGGCAATCTGCGTTGATGTTTCATGTCCTCCCTAATGTCAACACTGTCGCTCTTGTCTATGGTGTTTTTGAATTTTTACTTTTCGGGGATCAATAAAGATAGCATGATGTAGCCTTTCTTGGTGCTCTTCCAAGGGTGGATGTTGTAATTGATCAGGAAAACTGGCCAGGTGCTCCATGACATGATGTTGGTGCCAAAAGGGTTGACACCATCACTTGCAAGGCCTAAACAAAGATATCATGGGTCTCCTTGGAATGTAGGCCATTCTTCCTCAATGTGTTTCCATGCTTGTGAATCCGCTTGGACACGCACTATACCATCCATAGAGAAACTACCTGCATGCCATGTAAGGCGTTTGTTGAAGGTCGTGGTCTTAAACATGTATTGGATACAAGGGATGAAGGGGAAATTTCGTAAAACTTTTCTTGGTACTAAGTGAGTCTTCGTTTTTCCCTTGGATCAATGGGAAGGTCTTTGTATCTCTCTTCACCACACTTTGGACATTTCTCCAACTGATCATACTCATTGCGGAAGATAATACAATCATTAACACACACATGTATCTTTTTGTAGTCCATCACTAGCACATTAACCAATTTACAAGCACTACGTCTATCTTGTGGCATCCTATGACCCTTTGGAAGTAGCTTTGATAACAGACTGCAAAAATCAAAGTTTGTTTAACCATTAGTTGCAAAGTTGATAAATCCATTAGCTTTGAAAATAGGATGTAAAAATCTAAGTTTACTTTAATCTTAAAAGATGATCAATGCTTGTATTTCTCATTGCACACATGGCCTATAGATTCAAAATCTCTAAGGAAGCACGAAGAATAGAGAACGAAGCTCCAAGATGTATAGGTGTCTTTCTTGCAAGCTAGCCAAAAGAGTATCTTCCTCCTTTTGTGCAGTCTCTTCGCATCCACAATTGTCGTCGTCGCACGGACCCTCCTCGCGAACAAGAAGCTCATCAACCAAATTCTCCATAACTGTATCCTCCTTCATTTGGTGCTGTAGATCTGTCATCTCCTCCTCCCCATAATCACCTGCACTTGATCTTGAACTCTCGCCCATTGTTGGTGGAGAGGAAAACCTGGTTTCTTGCAATTGTCTCTCCAAATTTCTTGCTCAATAGCCTCCTCCCACTCTAGTGAGGAGCCGTATCCATGTGAAAAAGTTTGTACATATTTATTATTCATGTTCATGGATCATCCCACATTCCATAGTCCTTGACATGATTCAAGGAGACTCCTCGAAGCCTAGGAATGACCCTTTTGCAACGCTCGCACATACACAACAACCTGTCATTCAACCATTGATCACGCACATTCCACTGCATTGTATTGGGTGGTCCCATTGTTGCATAGCTCCAATGACCAAAAAAATTATCAATCTGGAGGGATGAGCTACCCGGCTAGGGCATGGGAACACTCACACAATTAGTGTGCTAATGATGGAAACATGAATGGTTGACTCTATGAGGTGAGATTCTTAGCCTATGGAGGAGCCTCGGGGGGTTCACTATGTGTAAAACCACCATATCACGTGCGTTCATGACATGTTTGTAAAACCCCTTATCTGTGAATTTTGTTAAGAATATAATGTACCCTTTTCTTTTAAAATCTGTAAGTTTTTTTCAAATTTGAAAAAATAATGCCCTTCTGTATATATATTTTTGTAAGTTTCGAGAACTTTCAATACCCTTCTGTTGAACTCACTTGATAGGTTACATTTTTATTAGGTGACCTCCCCGGGGGAGGAGCTAAAACACAATGATGGGCAATCTCCACATCCACTTCCCTTCACCTCCAATCAACCCAATCACACACACTAATGATTGCAAGACGCACACAACACTAATCCTATCATGCAACACACTAATTGCAAGCACACACATATAGATCTATCGAGCACCACAAACCTACATGCACACACAAGAAAAAGAGGGCAATCACACAAGATTGGACAGGGATTAACCACTAAGTAGTTACAATCTAGCTAATCTAAGCATCAATATCAATCATAAGAAGCATGAGAGAGGCATAGTCAAAGAGAATTAAGCATTGAATAGTGTTAACTAGGTCACATGAGCAAGGAGAAGCTCAAGGACTCCATAGCCACACACCTCAAGAGCTCTCCCCAAAGATTGCTCTCCACAAATGAGCTTGAGAACCCTAATTTCTTTTGCACAATGCCTTATATACCTAGGGTAAAAATATGCAATGTTCGGGTACCCAAGGCCTTCAGGCCTCCACCATTTACTGAATCTGCTACCTAGGCACACTAACCGACCTTTTCTTTATAGCTTGGAACTCCCATTGTGCCTGTAACACTTTAAAAATATTACAATGGCTTGAAATAAATCGGGAATTAACAATACGTGACCATTTTGGAAAAATGTGTAGCTCCAATCTTTACTGCTTCTTTGTATTTATCCTTGATGTGCATTCGTATGTCTACGATCTTTAGCAGCTCGTGTTAACTGGCGTTGACTCAGTTAACATTCCCCCCTTCCGATTTTAGTGCCCGTCCTTGGGCACTGCTGAAAAGTATCCATGGAGGCTGTGGAAGCTTTTTGATGGGCTTGATGAGGTTCAATTTGCTGCAGCATCCTAGTTGTTAGAATATGTCTGATGTGAGAGATGATGTTGCATTTGTTCGTTGTAATAGCATAAGGATGAGGCTTCTCTTTATTATAAAAACTATGTACAAGGGAAGTAGAATGATGAGGTGCTAAATTAGGGTCTAATACCTGGATGACCAAAGGGAAAAAAACCAGTGGGAGAAAAGTTCCTTTGGGATACGCGCATGATTGGGGTACTTATTAGCATTGGAAATATTAATAAAGTACACAAGGGATTATTTGTTGATTGATATGTAATTAAAAAGACATCAAATATGAAAGGGTCTCTTGACGGAACATTGGTTTGGTTATTGTAGTCCACTCAATGTGCATAGGTGGAAGCAAAAAGAGTGTCTAATGCATATGTCCAATGGTGGGACATCCTATTTATGCATACACAGAAACGAATGGAAAACAATATGCTGTGCAAGAAGTATTTTTGAGGGATTCCTCAGAAAGATGGTGTAGCTATAAAAGCATATGACATGGCACCCCTTTAAGAATGGTTTTATTTGTCGAGGATACGTGCTCTCATCTTATTGTGCATTGTGCGTGCATGTTGGACTCTATGATGCTCCACCAATTGTGATTTAATAGACTTTGACTCTTATACTCATCTCATCCAGTATGAGCAAACATGACTTAGATATGCTCAACTCTTCTAGCTTGAGCATAAGCCTAATAACTACGACTCTTAGCACATAGTTTAATATGACTTGAAGCTTTGGGACTAATGCACCCTGACAACTTGACTTTTTACATTCTTGAGCTTACTACAAATATTTCTTCACGTAAAAGTAAGCTTGAATCCTCAAAAAGTGGATTAGTGAAGGACCAAGTTGGCATTGAAGGTTTCTTTTGCCATACATGTTTTATCATCTTTGAATCTTCATTCTCGTTGGCTGGGTTGTCCTTCTTTGACTGTGAAGACTCCATTATCTGTTTGATTCTCCAATTAGGCATGTTGATAGGAGTCTTTGATGTTGTTATAGGCCTCTATTTACTATCGCATTTGTCTTTTGACAAGGAGCATTGGAAGACCTAGGAATCCAAATCTCTTGGTGACCTTTGTATTTTCTTTGTTGTTTTTTCTTAGCTCTAGCTCTTGTTCAGCTCTTGAGATATTCATGCAGATCTGGTGTAGTTTCATTAGGCTTGTGGTTGACTGGTAGCCAAATCTTTGTATATCCTTTGTAGAATCCTTGTCCAAGAGAAAGATTCTTTGAGATCCATCTTTGTTTTGTATCCTCTTGAGAGTTGTGGTAGACTTTAGCATCTTTCTATGTTGTTCTATTGTGTACCTGCTTCTTAGGTATCCTAGGATATTTTTGGGATTGATACCTTGTGGGCCTTCTTTCTTGGGTGGGACTTGACGTTACTTCATATGCTCTTACCTGAGGTTTTGGTACCCATATCGTCTGTTACCTTTATAGTACTCCTGTTATTTTAAGCTCCATTGTGATGATATCCAACACCTGTGTTTGTCTTTCTATGTTGATTTCCCATCCTTAATCCAAACCGGATCATTGACTTTGACTAAATTTCTTGGAACAAACACTTGCTTGACTTTCCTTTGCTTTCTTGAGTACTTTGGATGGTATATCTTTACTTTTCTGGGTGTCTCCTTAGAGGTTTTAGTTGGGTCAGCGATTGACTTGAGATTCTGAAAGCTTGACTTGCTTGAAGAAGCTGATCCATGAGGGCTCTTTGATGTAGAGGCATATGATGTTACACCTTCTTTGCTAATCAGTGGAAGGTCCACTTTAGATTTACCTTTGTCTGCAAGATTTGTCTTCAATTCTTGTGATCTCTGCAACTCTGAATCTAGCATTAATGGTACATGTAAATGTTGTTGGCTACCTCTTGGAAAAGAGAGTATTAGCATTATATCTTCTTTGTAGGCCTTGTGTTGGTCTAGCCATTGATTTCCAAGGATTACATCTGCAAGTATTTACTGTGAAGGATTCACCTGAAACTTTACATACTCTTCATGTGTTGGATGCTAGGAGTAGCAACCATTTCTTTTTGACTTGTAGTCTTACCCATGATTTCTCTATTATCTAACTTGCCTGCAGTAATCTCTAGAATACTCTGAATGTAGTCTGCAACAACCATATTGCACTTTGCTTCATTATCAAGTAGAGCATTGCATCTGACACTTGCTCCTTTTACACTACTAAGAACTATGGCTATTCTCATTGTTGCTGGTTCTATTGAAGATCTCTGTCCTTGTTCTGCCATGGTCTCATCTTGATCTAGTTGTGTCTCTATGAAGGGTAGCTTGAGACTGAGTTTTCCAATTTGACTTCCATCAGCTGATTCACTTGGCAATGAGTAATTACTCTTTGTATTTCCTATTGCTTCCTGAATTTGTGAAACCCTGTTCTTCTTAACTTCTAGCTTTGGTGGCATTCTTTGCTCAATAGCTATTGTGGTTGCCCTTTGCTCTATTTTATTTGTAGTTGCTATTGCCTGATTTGCTTCAAGCTCTTCTGAAGTTTGGATTGATGGAGATGAATCATCATCAATAAGATCTTCTTTGACATCAGTCTCCATTCTAACTATGCTTGAGGACTTTGTGTTGTCATTCGCGGATGACCATTATTGGTCTTCATTCTTGGTTATGTGTGATGACTGCATCTTCATTGAACTCTGTATCTCTAACATCTTCTGGGCCATTGGCATTCCCATTATGATGTTGTCTGGCATATTTTTTGTTGTGATCATGTGGAATTGAGCTGTGATGATTTGTGAACCTATTTGAATGGCGGTGGAGATGATTCCCCAGCATTCTGCTCGTTTGTTTCCTCATATGCTCACAAATTCAAGAGCATCTTCCAATTTTGATTGGCCACATCTTTTCCAAGTGCGAAAGGACATGAGGTTCTTGTCTAGTTGAAAATCTAGCTTTACTTTACTTGACAACTTTTCTTCATTTTCACCAACAATGCTGCACTTGATCATCTCAAGATTTGTGTCTGAATTGACTTCTTTTGTTGTGGCAGCATCCTTTGGTTGAACTTTATTTGCATTTTCTTTGCTTTGAGCAGCTGCTTCAATTGATGTTGACCCATTGGCTGTAATATTGTACTTTTTGTCTAAATTGACTTCTTTTGTTGTGTCTGACTTGACTTCTTTTGTTGTGGCAGCTCTTTGCTTTGAGCAGCTGCTTCAATTGATGTTGACCCATTGGCTGTAATATTGTACTTTTTGTCTACAACTGTTGAGCATTGTCCTCCTACATCTGAGTAACCTTGGATCTTAATAGACCCACTGTACTTTCTGAAAGAATCTCTCTCTTTGGAGGAGATTTTGGTGGTGATCTTTGTGTATCCTTCTGGACTTTCGCTTTCATTGACTTTGAATTCACCTGTTCTATAAGCTTGAGGCTTTGCATCATCTTCAGATAGTCTTTGACTTCAGGCAGGCCATCCGTAGAGGTTTGTACAAGGTCATGATCTTGCTGATATGCATTACCATATCCATCTTGATATGCATATGTGAGCTTGATCACATGTAACTGTTTGAACACTATTGGATTTGTCGTTTTTTTACTCTAACTTGTGGAGATGAGCTGAAACTTCTATCCTTGATGATCTTCATAGAGGCATTCATCTGTAGACTCTAATGGAATCTGGGTCAATTGGAAACTTTCAACAACCATATGATCTTTCAATGGTTTTTGTCTTGAAGGAGTTTGTTGGTTAAAGGCTCTAGGTATTCTAACTGGTGTAGCGTTTCCTGGTACATAAGTTGAGCTTGATGAATTTATAGCTCCCCCCTTCCTAGGGTGATCACTATAGCCTACTTCATTATAAGAGTTCAAAGTTGTTTGGCTTTGGTTTAGTCTCACCTTTTGGGACTGTGAAGGTACACTTTGGGTAGCATTGTTGATGTTTGGCATCTGTAAGCCTTCTGCATAGTTTCCTATGTATCTTCGTGAAACATGACAAATTATTCCCTAAGTCAAGCTGTAGATAGCATTATCTTTGCCCTGATATTGTCTATCCCATCGTTCTCCTATGATATGAGCTTCTGTGGTTTCAGGACCCAAGGCATCATAGATGTTAGACTCTCGTCTATATCTACGACTATTTTGGTCAAAGTATATGCTCATTTGGTCACAACATCGAAGCTTTATTTTTGATGGAGGAGAGTTTGGCTCTGAACAGATTTCTGGGTTCACTCATGTAATATCCTTCAACTCTAGAGAGGATGGGCTATAATAGATTCTTTCCTCTGAAATGAACCATCCTTTCTGATCTATCACTCGACCCACTTCTATGAGTTGGTATGTGGGCCGTTCAAACACTGGTTGATCCTTTTTGTATAGTTTCCCTTTTTGGTCTACATAGTGTGCCGCTATGAATTATGTGTATCATACAAATCTAACATCATTGCGTTTGATGTGTCCCTTAGACTCGAGAATGATTGCACACTTGTGGTAGTGGATGCAGAATTATTTGCAAACCTAATAGTCTTTTCAACATTTGGTGATATCTCGCCATCTTGACCAAATTCATGTAAGAATTTGTTGTTCAAAGAATTAATTTTAAGCTTTTCAGGTGCCTGTGCATCTTTATGCTGATTTTGAACTTGCAGTGTTTTCACTGGTGCTTCTAACGCTAATGCAAAATCATTTGATTGCATTAAAAGTGACAAGATAGATGCACTTACATCGATATTCGTATTTTCAATTTTCTATGTACCTTGCTTGGTAGTTGATGTGTCCTTGTTGGCTCGATTTCCTGGACAATCTTCAAAAAAATGTCCACCTTTTCGTCCACAATCTGAGCAATACGCCATGACTGGTGGTATTTCAATTGGATTTGTCATGTCAAGCTCTACCTAAGGAGCTTTTGTTTCTGTGCTTTCCAAGTTGTTGGCATTTTCTTCTTAAAAACACTAAGCATCAAGCTCTAGACTGCTCCTTCTTGACCTTTGTACCGTCTTTGACCTGGTTCTCCAATTAGATTGGCTTCTATTGGTTGATTTGTCGGATCTTCCATTTTTGGTTCTCGACTATAGATCTGACCACTGTAATCCATGTACAATGACCCTGATTGCATATGCACCAACTGTATGTTCTGTTGGCCTGTACAGATTTCTAGATAACCACTTGGGTCAATTTTTTTGCACTTCATCTTTAAGCTTGCAATACCTGGCTCCACTGAAGTCTGTGAACATTTGGGAGTTACTCTAATCAATAGGATCTTGGCTCCTATGTTGCTTTTGCTGCTCATTAGATATCTATCAATTTCTGAATCTGTATACAAAACCTTATCTCCATTGTAGCCATATAGTTGTAAAATCTGCTCTGTTGGAGTTGTGCATGTGTTGCCAGTGCTACTAGATTGCTCTGTTGTACTTGAATTCTCAGCTTAATTTGAGTCCATGTTGGCTTACTCTGTAAAAACTGTCTCCTAGCATATTCTGGTATTGATTAGCAGAATTTCTCCTGCATTAAACTGCTTTAGCCAAAGCACTTTTGCAGTTGACTTCTCTTAGACTCACAAGAGCTGATTAACTCTAGCTTGACAGTATCAGAACTGATTGCAACCTTTTGAAACGATGAAAACTTGGGCCTTGAACAACCTAATCTGCAATCCACCGGGATTGGTGCCTCCGTTTGTCCGATTAGAAGCTAATTTACAACCCAATTACTCATACTAGCCAATTTCTAGCATGCAAATTTTTTGAAATTTATCTGCCCCTGAAACGGCTTTGAGTTGGTCGATTTCAACTTTTTTTGGCTATCCTCTTGCTATTTCTGACTGTTCTGCTGTTTACTTGATTTTTTTCTTGGCTGCTGTTCTCGATTTGCGCTCGCTTTGCGATGCACTTCCTTGCTTTGCTTTTTTGCTATTTCTACCTTTTTTCGGACTCTTTCTACCTTTTTTTTACTTTTCCTGGCTCTTTTTGGCACTTTCGACGACTTTCTTTTTATTTTTCTTAATTTATTTAAAAATTCTAAATTTCCTAATTTAATTTAGTATTTTTATGATTTTAAATTATTTTTTGAGAAAGTTTTGATTTTTAAAAACTTTTCTGTGAACTTTTTAATTTTTGGATAGTTTCCTAATGTCTTTTGTGAATTTTAGAATTTTTAAGAAATTTTGATGATTTTATGAAATTTTTTATTTATTGGGATTTTTTGATTAATTTTTGAACTTTTATCAATTTTCTCGTGACGTTTTATGAATTTTTTAAAGTTTTTGTGATTTATCTGTGGAAGTTTTGAAATTTTTATGATTTTCTATGGGTTTTTATTTTTATGTAAATTTTCTATGTTTTTTCTATTTTTTTGTAATTTTTAAACTCTCTTTTTATTTTTTATGAGTTTTTTATTTTTAAAAAAATTTTAAAACCTTTATTTTTTATTTTAATTTGGATTTTTAGAATTTTTGTGATTTTTATTCGAGTTTCTAACTAAAATAGAAAAAAATCATGACCTATTTATTTATTTATTTAAGGACTTATCTGCTGGCGTTGACCCGTAGCGCTGATGGCGACGGCGTGTTCGACTTTTGACGTCTGGCCTGATTGAAGCAGCGCGCCATGCGACAGACGAGAGAAGAGGGAGAGTGGTGGTAGGCGTGGTGTGGCGGGGTCGAGTAGCGGGTGGTGACGTGGCTTGTCAGCGGGTAGCACAAGGCGGAGCTCTACCTGGCGCGGAGTACGGGACAATAGAGAGAGAGTAGAGAGGACGTGGGCAGCGCGTGGAGGAGGAGAGAGAGAGACGAGGAGAGTGTGTGTGTGTGTGTTGGAGCTACATGCCAAAGCGTGGCGGGGGCCTTGGGGGCTACACGACAGAGGACGGGAAGCGAAAAAAGGGAGAGAGAGAATGCACGTTGGAGAGAGAGTGAGTGTTAGAGAGAGAGTGCGTTAGTGAGAGTAGGTTAATAAGCGTGAGTGAGGTTGGGGAGGAGAGAGAGAGATAAGATAACTAGAGAGAGAGTGGGGAGGGTTAGTGAGATAAGGTTAATAATCGTTGGGGGGAGGGAGTTAGAGAGAGAGTGAGGGGGAGTTAGAGAGAGAGAGAGTTGAAGTGTATATGGAGTGGTTCACGCGGATAAAGAAAAAAAAGAAGAAGAGTATTTTATGTCGATGAAAGCTATGTCTACAGACTGTAAAGAAGTATCGAAAGAGGTGGAAAGTTTATGCGTTGCAAATCACGGTGTCGAGTTCAAAAATGGTCGTTTTTTAAATTTGTTATTTCCAGCGTCCAAAAATGCCAAAAACAAGCCGAAAATTAGCCAAAATGCTAAAAATCGCAAGAACATCCCAAAAATTACAAAAAAAGTCCAAAAGATTCCCAAAAAATTCTAGGAATCTTAGAAAATCATCGTCATTTACAAACAAACATTTTTGATACGCAAAAGCACACGAAAAAATAGCAGTTTTTATCGAAAATACCAAATTCGACAAAATCATCAGCCCGACCTCCGAAAATAGTAAGACGCTCAAAATTTGGCAAACGAAAGCCCAAATGCGCTCAACATCAAGCCATAAACACACACTTAAAACAGCTCGTAAAGATCGCAAGATATCAAATTTTTATGGAATTAACCAAGAATTAATGCAAAAATTACCAAAAAATTACAACAATTATCCGAAATATACCCAAAAAAAAATAAAAATTCTCCACACGTAGGGGACTAGTGCATCCAAATAAAATCACATCAATTCAATTTCATCAATAAAATCAAGACTAGGCAATTAAATGGGCAAAATTAGCGGCAAAATTAGGTCAAAATTTGACGCATTTGGAGTGTGTAAACCCCTGTTTTAAGCTAAAAAACACAAAAATTATCCATTACACACATGAAATATGCAATCAAAAAATGAATCAATCATACACATTAAGCACTTTTTAGGCACACACACACACACATAAATAATTGGCAGTTTTTACCAATCTTTAGGTGCGCACATAAAAGGGTTAATCTTGTCGAAATTGCAATGTGATTTCAAAAATCATTACTTGGCCATGACCACAACACAAATCAATCATTACAATTCAAAAATCATTAAGCACAAATTAATTTTTAGGTGCATAAACAAGGGCAAAATAGTGCACAAACACCTAAAATTAGGCATACACACACTCAATTAGCATGCACACACACTTGATTTTAGTGCACGCACACTTGCAATTGACCATTTAAGCATGCAATTAGATCAGTTAGGCACACAATTAGCAACGCACTTTCACCAATTAGCAATTGAAACTTGTCAAATTCATACGCCACCAGATCATGAAAATTTTGGCATTACGACGGCATGAAAACGAACAATAAAAAAAAATTTAAAGAAACATAGCATCAACATTGCATTGCAATAACATAGCATCAACATTACATTGCATCATGGTGGGATCTCTACACAATTCTACACATCTTTAGATTCTAGGGAGGTTGAGAATACCACCTTGATTATCTTTCCAATAAAGATTGATTGATTAGTTGAAAGCTCTAATCCTTCATAGCAAATGAGTGTGTTAGCAAAATTAGTCAAATTAGCAAGGGATTAGTGTGAAATTAGAGTGTGTAAACACACAATTGGCAAGATATGGTGACAAATTAGGAAATTATGAACACATTGCTTCATGCACACACATCCAAAATCCACAAAAACATAAACATACAAGTGAAATTAGTGAGGAAACACATTCGATTATGCCACATTACACTAGTGTAGGCCATCGTCCCTAAAAACGGTGCCAAATTTTGGGGGGTCCTATCACTGCATAGCTCCAATGACCAACAAAATTATCAATCCGGAGGGATGAGCTACCTGGCTAGGGCATGGAAACACTCACACGATTAGTGAGCTAATCATGGAAACACAAATGGTTGACTCTAAGAGGTGAGCTTCTCAGCCTATGGAGGAGCTAAGCTACAATGATGGGCAATATCCACATCCACTTCCTTCCACCTCCAATCAACCCAATCACACACACTAACGACTACAAGATGCACACACACTAACAACTACAAGATGCACACAACACTAATCCTATCATACAACACACTAATCGCAAGCACACACGCATAGATCTATTGAGCACCACACTCCAATCAAACATACATGCACACACAAGCAAAAGAGGGCAATCACACAAGATTGAAGAGGGATTAACCACTAATTAGTTATGATCTAGCTAATCTAAGCATCAATAGCAATCATAAGAAGCATGATAGAGGCATAGTGAAAAAGAATTAAGCATTGATTAGTGTTAACCAAGTCACATGAGCAAGGAGAAGCTCAAGAACTCCATAGCCACACACCTCAAGAGATCTCACCAAAGGTTGCTCTCAACAAATGAGCTTGAGAACCCGAATTTCTTTTACACACTACCTTATATACCTAGGGTAAAAATATGCAATGTCTGGGTCCCCAAGGCCTTTAGGGCTCCACCACTTACTGAATCTGCTACCTGAGTACACTAACTGACCTGTTCTTTACAGTTTGGAACTCTCATTGATCCCGTAACACATTAAAAATATTACAATGACTTGAAATAAATCGGGAATTTACAATACGTGACCATGTTGGGAAAATGTGAAAAATGTGTAACTCCAATCTTTATTGCTTCTTTGTATTCATTTTCGATGTGCATCCGTACGTCTATGGTCTTTAGCAGCTCTTGTTAACTGACGTTGACTAAGTTACACATTGTCTGGTCCGTGGTTGTCTCACACTGGCGCTTGCATCTTTGAAATGCGAGAGGGGAGGGAGTTACAGGGAACAAGAGCTTAAAGTAAAAAATGAGAATGATGAAAATCAACTATGAGATTCTTCTTAAAAGAAGTGGAGGGAGAAGGTTAGCAAAAGAATGGAAATCTAATCATTAAAAAAAAAACACACCCTAGGATATACATGTGGCTATCTGCATGGCTATTTGTACCACAATTTTTAATTAAAAATTATATAAATATATCATCGATCTGGGCTTGGCCTTTTTTACCCCAACGCTTTGCACATCTTCTTCGCTTTGTCTGTGCTTTTCTCTTCTTCTGCATCTCCATAAAACATTAGCTCTCTCTCTCTCTCTCTCTCTCTCTCTCTCTCTCTCTCTCTCTCTCTCACACACACACACACACACACACACACACACACACACACACACACATGGAGAAGGCTATTTTGATAGTAGTAAAATGTTGGTGACAAGCATAAGTTGGTGGCAAGAGAGTGGAGAAGGAGCGTTGGTGGCAAGGAGACACAAAAAATCAAACACCTGCGACACATTTTTGATGTAAGTGCACATACTCTTTTCAATTTTGCATTTTGTTTTAAAATTAGTGTTATTTTCTCTTATTGTTGAGGTAAAGGCTCACGTGAGCCCACGGGTTGTCTCCCATGCTCATGATTTTTGGATTGTATTGTGCCCTCGTAATTAGAGCAGTTTTGCATGCAATGGAATCTTCCAAATGAGCATTCCATTGCATGACAAAACCCCTAGTTTATGGCACAAATTTGTCCCCTCTATTGGAGGGGTTTTGGCATGGGTTATTGCATGCAATGGGCAGCCCTTATCATGCAAATAGGCATGCCAGAACCCCTCCATTGGAGGGGAAAAAATCATGCCATAAACTAGGGGTTTTGGGCTAGGGTTTGGCTCCCATATTAGATGGGTTTTGACATGCATATTCACATGCAATGGGCTGGTCGCTGCATGCAAGTAGGCATGTCAAGATCCCTCTAATAAAGGGGTCAAACCCTAAACCAAAACCCTTAGTTTATTTCCCTAAGTGGTCAAGGTAAAGGCTCCTATGACCCCATGGGTTGTCCCCCATGCTCATGTTTTTTTGGCCCTATTTTACCTCCCCCCTTCAATGCCCAAAACCTCTAGTTTTGGGTATGCGTCTGGTCCTTCTATTAGAGGGGTTCTGCCATGTCTATTTTCATGCAGTGGGATCCCCAAATGGACAGCCCATTGCATGCAAATAATCATGCCAAAACCTCTCTAATAGAGGGACCAAACAGTAGCCCAAAACCCCTCTAATAGAGGGTCCAAAATCATCCCAGAACCCCTACTTGTGGGTATGATTTTGAACCCCCTATTAGAGATTTTTTGGCATCTATATTTGCATGCAATGGGATCCCTAAGTGGGTAGCCCATTGCACGCAAAAAGACATATCAAAACCTCTCTAATAGAGGGTCCAAATGGCATGAGTTTGGCCCCTCTATTAGAGGGGTTTTGGCATGTCTATTGTCATGCAATGGGCTCCCCAAATGGGCAGCCCATTGCATGAAAATAAGAATGCCAAAAACTCTCTAATAGAGGGGCCAAATGGTATCCCAAAACCCCTACTATTGGGCATGAGTTTCGCCCCTCTATTTGAGGGGTTTTGGCATGTCTATTTGCATGCAATGGGCTCCCCAAATGGGAAGCCCATTGCATGCAAATAGGCATGCCAAAACGTCTCTTATAGAGGGGCCAAACGGCATGAGTTTTTCCCCTCTATTAGAGGGGCTTTTGCATGTCTATTTGCATGGGAGGGGCTCCTCAAACGGCCCAGTCCATTGCATGCAAATACGCATCCCAAAGCCTCTCTAATATGAGTTCGTGGCTTCACTATTAGAGGGGTTTTTGCACACCTAATTGTATGCAATGTATAACCCAAATTTCCCTTACAGAGGGGCCAAACTCATACCTTAAATTGGTTGAGATAAAGGCTCATGTGAGCCCATGGGTTGTCCCCCATGCTCATGTTTTTTTTGGATCTATTTTGCCCACCCCCTTCAATGGTGGGTAGCCCATTTGGGTTTCCCATTACATGAAAATAGGCATGCCAAAACCCCTCTAATAGAGGGGCCAAATGGGCTGCCCAAAACCCCTAATTTATGGCATGGCTAAAGCCCCTCTATAGAGAGGTTCTGGGATGCCTATTTTCATGCAATGAGATACCCATCTAGTATGTTTAGGTTGTATTTGAGTTCTCTTTTCATTTTTTCTAAAAGTTGTGACATGGCCGGGCAAGACAAAGACTTCTTCTGCTCTTTTAGGACAACCGTGGGTTCCTTTTCTGGGAATCCTTATGGGGGCTCCGATCCCTATGACCACTCCTGTCCTTGTCCTCCTTCTCATTTGGTCACTATGGATCCCCACATAGCTTCATTCTTGCTGCGTTGCATTTATACGCCCGTAAAAGAATATATATATATATATATATATATATATAAAACGTCATTATACGCCAAAATCTTGAATAATCATTGAATAGCCGTATTTTTCCTTTTCAATGAAAAGATATTACGATCAAAATATCTTTCGATCAAAAATTTTTGATAAAAAAGACTGCTTATATAAAGACAATCATCGGTTTTGATCAAAACCAGCGACGACTGCAGTTGAGAGAGCAATAAAGAGCTAGAGCTTATTGCGGTATACTTTTAAATTGTTTAAATGTGTTCTAACTTGTTTTTACGTGTTGTGCCAGACTCATGTGGTGTAGTAGTCTTTCTCTCACCACATAGCTGGATTGCATGTTATAGGCCACTTTGTGGTGTGTAGCCACATGGAAAACTCCAGAAGTGAGTAGAAGCTAGTTGCTTTTCTCGTGCTGTGCAGCCACTTGGCTCACTGTAGGGAATGGTTTTAGGGCAGACTTAGATTCTCACTTGTGTGGTGTAGTAGTATATCTCTCACCACAGAGCTGAGTTAGAATTTAGTGGTCGACTCCTGGAGTGCAGTAGGCATGATGCTACACCTCTCACTTCAGAGTGACCTATAGGTTTCTCAATTTCAGATCAACTCAAATCATCGTTTGTACCATGTAGAAATGCAAGAGTTCTACTTGTCAAGAAACAGAGAGTGGAGAGATGCATAGTTTATCCCCTCTTCAACTCTGTGTGATGCACTGTCTACTCTTGTGCTTCAAACTCCAAAGGCAGATCATTGTTCATCACTAGATGACTTCGTGTTGTCTTGGATGTAGATATATACGATGTTTGGCCTGCATTGAGATTGTTAAGTTGTCTGCTGATGTTTGTGTTGAGTTCCACACACTTCATCAGGGATTAGATTAAGTCACATCATTGTTCTTAATACATAGAAATATGAGGGTTATGTTTGTCTACCTAAGAAAGGAGAGATGCATACCTATGCCCAGGCTTCATCTTAGCATGACACGCCTTGCCCTTGTACTTTCTAATCCATAGATACGCCATCATCATCAAAAGATGACTTGGTGTTGTCTTGGATGTAAATATGTAAGATGTTTGACCACAATATAAGATTGTAAAACTATCTGCCGATGGTTGTGTTGTGCGTTCCACACACTTCAGCAGGGACTAGATTGATAAAACTATCAATCAGCATTACAACAACATGCAGGACTTGTGTTAAGCGTACCTCACACAAGCTAGGTTTCTCACATGTACGCTTCAATCGTTTACGTTTATTATGTAACACACATAAAAGGGTCCAGTTTTTGTGATGAGTGTCCTTCACACTCCTGGCCTGTTCACCTCTCTCCATCTCTCTCTTTGTGTGTTCTCCTCTCTATTGTACAATGTATGGATTGCAATCATAATATATCATTGTTTGCTATAAATTATGTCAATTGATTATGGATTAGGGTCATGACACGATTTTGATAGTTTACCCTCTCATTTGACAATTTTTATGTTTTAAAATTATATCTTGCAGATATGGAGGATACTAAGCTTGCGAAACATCAACAAAAATTTTCCTTCAAAGTAATAGTATGTCACTTTCATCACATGTCAAAGCCTGAGCTTCGTTGTTGCATAAACCCCTCTACTCCGGAGTATTATTATCAATTCACAGAGGCCTTAGAAAAGTCTGTATTTGAGGAGCTTCGGCTCGTATTCATGCTCGCTGC
The DNA here is from genome assembly GCF_014529385.1 of Adiantum capillus-veneris. Lineage (NCBI taxonomy): Eukaryota > Viridiplantae > Streptophyta > Polypodiopsida > Polypodiales > Pteridaceae > Adiantum > Adiantum capillus-veneris. The sequence goes on along the minus strand of NC_140943.1, from coordinate 33,112,220 downwards.
TTTTGACATATCTCTAATGACATCAGGTTCACTATTGAACATGGTCAAGCAGTCTATTGGACAGATCGCAAAGATTTTTCAAGATCTAAAAAATCCTGAAGTCATTACTTTGCCAGGCATAGCTACTCGTATACAACTTGTGCAACAAATGTATACTGAGGTCAAGAGCAAGGAGAAGCTGGAAAGAGATGCAAAGCACAGGAGAATGGAAGCTAGCTCTTCGGAGGCTACTGAAGAGCCAGGAGCTACCGTTAGAATTGAGTCTACTGCTAGTTACACTCTTCTCTCGATCAGTCTCAACTCACCTGTTTCAAAAATAAAATTTTGTAGATAATAAATCCTCTTCTTTAGACCCTGAAGTATCTACATGCGCACGATTATCTCCACAATGACTTGAACTCCCGCAACATGATGCTTCATTTTGGACAAAAGAGGTCTATGTAGGCATTGTGGACTAGGGGTCATGTACAAAGACCAAAACAATGACATGATTCTCCTCTCCGCCACTTGCAAAAAGAAACTAGAAAGAAGACCAAGAGATATTTTCCATGGGCTGTTCCAAAATGCATACCTACTAATCCCCCTCCCCCTGGATAAATCCATGGATATCTTGTCCATGTGTCATACTTATAAATGACTCTTGAAGTGCATGTCAGTGTCACAAGAGAAACACAAAAGGGATTTTAAAAGAAATGTACTTACCCACCTTGAGAGTGGCATGCAAAACAATCCCTCAACCTGACCTAATGCTTTTGATCTTTATCTTTGTCTAAATGGTGTCCATAGAGTGGGCTGTGACATTGTAATGACTTTTGGTCTACAACCAGTTATTTTCCTCTTTAGTTGTGCTTATAAATTATATAATTGATCAAGTTATCTTGTGTCTTTCCAATGACATGGTAATAAATATTATGTCTCTTTCTTGCAGCATGATTAAGTTATCCTGTCTTTTTCTTTCATGATTTAAATGTGATGACTTGTTAACTTTACGTAATTATTTTTAATGAAGACATATTTTCTTGATTGATAAATATAGAAGAAGAACTTAACCACGATGAAGAACATGCCATCTACAAAGAAGAGAGAGAGCGTTATGGCCAAGCAAAAGACCTAGAAGCTATTGCTAGAATCAAAGAGGACGAGTCCGGGTTGTGAGGTGAGCCTCTCAACCTTAAGGAGTGTTGGAAGCTATGTCCAAACCACTTTGTGTGCCAGCAACTATTTCAAATCAGCACAGCAATGCAAAGAAATTAGCTCTCATAAAGCTATCAGATTTGCAGCACAAAGGACTTACACGAGTATTGCTACAAAGATTCATATGACCAGAGAGAGTCATGCCAAAAAACAACCAATGGTACTCTACTTTATACATCAATGCTATGTTAAGAACATCCTTGGGAGAGGTGTATATTGGTCAAATTGCCCCAAGAATTCTAGCATTGGGCATGGTAGAATTGTAGAGAAACTGGCAGCAATTCATGCCAATAATCCAATGCATGCATGAACACGTCCCATGGTTTTGCTTCCCAAAGAATCAGAGATGTTCTTTGCATTAGCAAGCCAAGAAGAGGAAACTGACATTCTGCACGATACAATCCTTGAGCTTGAGATAGAGCTATTAGAGGCCCAAGACAAGCTCCAAGAATATGCATCACTATATAGACCATTGCTAAATGAGAATGGTCCTTTGCAACAAGAACCCACAGGCCCATCTCTCGTGCCTAAAAGTAACCAGTTCAACATAGATGAAGTACTCAACGCCCTGAATCAATCTTTGTCTTGAGCACTTTGCTCCCTTTACCCTTATCTATTTTGATTTCAAGAAAATGGGAAGTGCTATAGTTTTTGTGATCACAGCTCGTCATTTATCCCCTCAGCTGTCCATTTTTGTATTCTCGATCAAACAAATTGTAGTGTATCTAATTATAATTACGATTCTTATTGTCAAAGTAGAGAGAGAGAGAGAGAGAGAGAGAGAGAGAGAGAGAGAGAGAGAGAGAGAGAGAGAGAGAGAGAGAGAGAGAGAGAGGTGAACACCAAGTAGTGTAACATGGCGATGTGTCATAGTTTTCATGTAATCACACTGAAAAAAACTTATAGACCTTTAGTCATACATCTTTTCCATCAAACATCAATCATATAATCTATTTCATCCATATCAGAGCATTCTGAATCTATCTGCCATTCCATATCATCGTCATTGTCTACTTCCGTAGCTATAGTATTATGTGTTTGAAAGACACCGCAGTGCTTTTGTGTTGCTCTTGATTTAATGTTGGCTGGCTTATGGATAAGTCTCATGTTGCAAAAAACATAAACCACATCAGCAGCCCGTTTAGGGTGAAGCCAATTTGGTTTCTTGGTATGCATAAAGTCAACCAATTTCTCTCACAACTTCCACTTGATACTACAATAGATAGAACCCTAAATACAATGTGTTGCAGCTCCACTTTCTCCCCACCATACTCCTTCCACCATAGAGGTGTACTTGTGTGTGCAATGCCATCTATATGCCATGGATCCTAGAACATACCAGTTCTATTAGCATAATCAACTCACTGATGAAAAGAAATTTTCCCATCCTCTTGTCCCAATAGTTGAGAGCACACTGTTTTGAATTTAGTCATGACTTCTTTCTTGGCCGATTGTTGGTGAATTTGAAATTTGGGATCCAATACAAATGCAGCACCATGTTGCGGCGTATGAAATTGCACCCATCATTTGTTGGCAGCTGTGATTATGGAAGCTTTGTCCTTTGCACCAAAGCTAAGATGCTCTCTTACTTTGCATAATGCCTCTACCATATATCAATAAACTCAACCAAAGACAAAATAATCTTTGTCGACTACTTGCAAAAGATCTACAAATGGTTTGGCTAGGGTGACAATTCTCTCTACATTGCGCCAAAAAACTTGTGAGTTCACAAGCTGTGTACATCTTGTAGCTGCCTCTTGGTAGCTAGTATACTTGCTCAGCCAAGCATCCCATCATCTATCGGATACTATTTCAATCAAATACGGCTTCACTTATCGCAAGGTGGGAAGAACATAGTATGCGGTTGCAAACCTTGTCGCACAAAATATATGTAAAGTTTTGTTGGGTGTTTTTTTTTTTTAAGAGCATACAAAAATTAATGCTCTCTAATAAATTTCACGGTCCACATGATTTGCATCCAATAGTGTTTGTTTTATGATGACAATTTTATCAATGTATTTTATAGAACATTAAGAATATGCATGGCACATGGCACCCAAGTAATCTCTGGGTACTTAACTTGGATAGCCCTCTCTGCAACCTTGTAATTGGATGCATTATATGTGACAATTGAAGGCATATTATTTGGCCCACCTGCCTTTGTTATGGCATGCTCATATGTCCTCGCTAGATAATCGTTGGTCTTCTCTTTTAAAGAGGTGTCAATGGATTCTAAGAACATAGAACCTCTAGGGTTGATAAGCATCATGTTGATAAGTGGCTTCTTCTGACGGTTGGTCCATCCATCCAACTCTATGGTGTGACCATATGCAAGAACAAACTCTACCACTATGAGCTTAAGGATGGCTTTAGCACTGTCTTTTACTTTATCTAGATACTTTGTGTGTATCTTATTATAATCAGAAAGCACAAACCCTTTTTTGACTGTACTAATTAAAGCATCTAGAAATATGGGGTTGTGCATAGCATTGAATGGTATACCGCACGCCACAAAATATTGCATCCATTTCAAGTGAAACTCAAGAAACCATTGATTATCTAACACTTCATACAACGTTTGCCCATTGGATGATACTTTGCTAACTTTAGCTGAGCTAATATTTGTTGTTGCTGACGTTGAAGCATCTCCATGAAGAGGAGTTGACTGGGGAGTGTGATCATTTTCTTCCATAGGCACATGCTCTATCCTCTCATTGGCAACAGACATTTCAACATCCGTTGCAACGTGTTTAACGTTAACACTTTTCTTTTTAGTTGCAAGAATTTTCTATGCTATGCGAGCATACTTTGGTAATCTAGCATGAATATCTCTTTGCGGAGTCGTACACTCGAACACATTACTAGGGACTTTAAACAAATGCTCTTTGATTCTGGTCACATTACCACTGAACTAGTGGCCACAGGTCTTGTATTTCAATTGAGATGTATTCTTTCCGGCACACAGCTCGTGGACGTAGCTCTAGCCATGTCCTTTAACCAGGCTGACATATGAATTTAATATGCTAGAATCAACAAATCCACCTGTCAATTTTGAGGTCAAAATTAAATCAAAGAGACAAACTACAGAAGAAATGCTCCATCGATCAATATAGTGATCAAAATCTATCCACGTTATCAATTAGACTTGTGATATGTGCCAATTAACAATAAACAATGATAGTATTATCGTTCTTCAATAAACTCATGCCAATCAAATTATATTTTCAAGCGCTAAATAACTTCATCACTTAAAAAAAACATTTCAATCACAATGCTCACATTGCGCTTGATTGATTCATCTAAAGCGCAAGGTTTTGGGTTTCACACATTACAATAATGGATAATGTTAATCACTTATTTAAAACAATAAAAATAAATCTCATCATCATTGCACTATATCGATTTATCTAAAGTACAATCTTACGGCTTTCACACATCAACATAATCGATAATACTAATCAAATCTTGCAATTGATTCTCATTAGAACATGAGGATTAATTGCAAACCTTGACGATTGTCATATCTAACTGAAGTGTGAACATGAATTTCTCACACTCCACGATAGATCTTTGAGAGCTTATCTATCTGTAGTTGTTGCACGTGTACGATCACACAATATGATATACATAGCAATCCAAATAGAGATAATTTAATATCAATGTATTTGGACATGATATTCCTAAATTTTAATTCAATTGAGAGCATAGTGTGATCGCTGTACACAGAACAAAAGAATTTCTATCTATGTTCACTTTGAGGTGAGAAAATATCTGCACGTACAAATTGAACCTACCTAAATAAAACTGACCTCTATTATATTATATTTTGCAGAATGATAGCCTCATGTAAGAGTATACTTTGCACAAAACGACAATCTCTAAATTATATCACTAATTCACTTCCACATGTCAGTAAACTGAGCACGTAACATGTTACTCCTAGAAAATAAACACCTTGTATGAGTGAGAGCTTGAGCTCTACACAACATACAAAGCGTACATAATTTGAACCTAAAAAAAAGAATCAATCAAATTTTAGTAAAACATTAAATTGATTTTAAACAAAAGATTTTAAATCTATTTTAATTCTCAATATTTTTGTAATTATAAATAATTTCATTTTTTCTCTACTATTGACATGGAATACCTTTTGTGATGAATACTAGTCTGAGCAACAAGGCGCACTGCTGCTATATATACTTTTTTTTAATCAATGTATTCTTCGATCAAAAAATACTTTGTGCAAAGTATTTTTTGATAAAAAAAATTTGATCGAAAGAAACTTCGATCGAAAAACTAGACAGAAAAATGGTTGCTCGTTTTTGTTGACGTGGTACTGTATAATAGGCCCATATAATATGAGGTCATGTAAAATACGCCCGTATATGATGTATTATATGAATCTTGTATAACCTATAATGCAACTTAGGACACAATTTTGATAGTTTACCCTCTCCTATAACAATGTTTATGTTTTCTTGTAGATATTGCATATAATAAGCTGACAAAACGTCAACAAAAGATTGCCTTCAAAGTGAAAGTACATCACTTTCATCATATGTCAGAGCATGAGACTCGTCATTGCCTAACCCCCTGTGCTCCGAAGCATTATTACTAGTTCACAGAGGCTTTAGTGAAGTTTGTATTTGAGCAGCTTCAACTCCCGCTGGGTGAAAGCATGACTGGGTGGTACACTTTTATGGGTTGATCACTAGTTTTGAATAGCTGCACTATTAGACGTGGCGCGCGGTAAAATTTTTGCAAATTAATTCTAAATTTGGTACCAAACAGCTTTTCATATTCTCCTCTTCAAGAGCTATCCAATGATATATCACACGCCTTGGGTTCTTCTATCTTTGTCAAACATATTACAACTATTAATTTGCCAAATAGTGATGTCCCGGACACAGCTTTGGTGTCTACCCAGTTATGCTTTCACCCCGCTGCATTCGACATAAATTTAATGACATTAGGTTCATTATTGAACATGGTCAAGCAGTGTATTGCACAGATCACAAATATTTTTCAAGATCTAAAAATTCATGAAATCATTACTTTGCCAGGCATAGCTACTCGCATACAACTTGTGCAACAGTTGTGTACTGAGTTCAAGAGAAAGGAGAAGCTGGAAAGAGCAACAAAGTGCATGAGAGTGGAAGCCAGCTCTTTTGATTCTCCTGAAGAGCCAAGAGCTACTGTTAGAATAGAGTCTGTTGCTAGTGCCAATGTTGCTCTCGATCAGTCTCAACTCTCCCTGTATTGCATCTTTTACCAGAAAGTGCAATCGTCAACATACATCCTCCATAGTTGGGAGAAGGGAGATGGACACACATGAAGCGTGTAGGTGTCACACATCTTACATTTAAAGATCCAATGTATGCAGCGAAGATCTTCAAAGTCCACTTGCATGGACCCACAATGGATTAGCAGGTTAAATATGAAGCCACAATTTTGGACATCGCTCATCGAGGAATTATTTATCCATTTGCCATGATCCGCCACATAGAGCGTCCAATGCTCATTTCACGTTTTTGGAATGACGGCCATGTTGAGCAGTGGATAAAAGAGTGCACTGAAGATGACAATAAACCTACCATTGGCGATTATGTAACCACTAAAGGAACAATAGAGCTATTTCAAAATAACATTTTGCAGATAATAAATGCTCTTCTTTAGACCCTGAAGTATCTACATGCGCACAACTATCTCCACAATGACCTTCACTCCTGTAACATGATGCTTCATTTCGAACAGAAGGGGCTCTATGCAGGATTGTGGATTGGGGATCATGTACAAAGACCAAAACAACGAAATTCTTTCCTGACTTACAAATAGAAAATAGAAAGCATATCAAGAGATATTTTCCATGGGCTGTCCCAAAATGCATATCTACTAATCCCCCTCCCTGAAATAAAGCCATGGACATCTTCTCCATGTGTCATACTTGTAAACGACTCTTGAAGTGCATGTCAGTGCCACATGAGCAAAACAAAAGGGATTTTTAAAGCAATGTACTGAACCACCTTAAGAGTGGCAAGCAAAAAACTCCCTCAACCCAACCTAACGCTTTTGATCTTTCTCTCTTTCTAAACGGTGCCCATGACATGGTAATGATTTTTGGTCTACGACCAGTTTTAAAGGTCTCTAACTACCCTAGAAGAGGATTACCTATGTAAAATTTTAAGTCTAAATATCAGTTTGGCAAAAGATGCTATTTTTAGCAAATTTCAGTGATTAGATGTCATTTTTATGTTGTGATCCTTGTACTTTTAATTCTAGTCAAAATCAGTTTTTGTGAAAAAATTCCAAAAATAAAAAGTTTCTCACCTCCGGTATGGTCTAGGGTTGACCGGTTCGTCAAACTGTGCATCGACCCAGATTTTCTTAAAAATAGGATATGGATGTTGGAGACTGCTATTTATGCCTCGTAGTCATATCTGTTACCTGTAGGTCTGTCTCAAGTTAGCAAGTATCAGAATTGAATTTGGGCTAGTATAGGTCAAGTTAGCTTAAGGTTAGCATTTTCTAAGGTATGTATATGGCATGTATGTGGATGTGCATGCATGTTCATGGATATGCATGGGCATGGGGTGTGCATGCATGGTCATAGGTATGCATGGGCATGTGTCCCCATCATGTATATCCATGGGTCATGTGTATAGGTAGTCTTGTGACAAGTGTTAGGCTAGGCATGGGAAGTGTAGCCAAAGAGTGAGGTGTGGACAATGTGGCATGGGACTAGGACACCACAAACTCCCAATTTAGCATGAAGCTAGTGCTACCTCCTCTTGTTGCAATTGAAAGTCTCATAAGAAACTGCTGCTGCCAGAGCTTCCATTGAAGGAGCTTACCTACATCCAATTAGTATACACAAGGAGGCTTAATTAAGGTAATTAGTTCAAGTTATATTAACCTAATTTCTTCATAGCCTCTTCTCCCTGGAGGATCTATGTTGATCGTACTCTATTCTATTATCTCTACTGGATGGTTATAGTATAATTAATGCTGGTGATTAACAATAGACTTTTCTACTGATCATTCCCTCCCTTGCTGGATTAAGGAGCACTAAATCTACCCTAATCTCTCAAAGAGATCTAATTCCATTAATCATGCATAATTATTGTTTAATTGTTTTCTATGCACTTATGTGATCCTAGTACATGATTAAGAAGCAATTAAGCTTTCCTCTTATGCTCTAGTTAACACATGATTAAAAGGTGAAATCAATCTCTCTTTTGTGCACTAAATTTCTACATGATTATGTTCCCTTGTGCATTAAATATTATGTAAGATTAGAGTTCTCTTTGCACTAATCCAATTGTACATATTTATGCATGATAAAAGTAGATTTTGACCCTCTCTTTTACCCAAGTCTATGAATGGTTATAGGCATACATTGTGCATAGTAATGGTGAGCCAAAAGTGACGCATGGATGTGATTCCTATATATTGCCTATGGTGGATGTAGTTATGGTAATATTATGATAAAGATTATGCATGTGTGTTTATGCTAAGCTTGTTTTCTTCATTCATGGTCGAGTGACTAGCTAGGGAAAGAATTCTTTTACTCTAAAATCACTTGTGCATATTAGCATGTCGATTAAGCTTAGCTAGCTTTCCCTTGTCAATTTTTCTTTACACAAGTTTATGCGTGATTATCATAACTCAAATCAACTTCTACTTGAGGAAAGCTATAGCTTAAAATCATTTCATTGCACTCTCCTAGATGTAGAGTATTGTTATGAGTAAGATTAGATACTCTTTTTCCTAATCTTGTGGATGCCTAATCATTGTCGATATGGTTACTTGATACCATATTTTAGCATTATTTCTTTGGAGTTTTTCTAGCCCAAATTAGTGAGATATGGCCCTCAAGAGGACACGTTTTGGTGGTGCTAACAACCACGAGGCAGGAACTAGCAATATGGCAAACAACGGTAAAGCACCGATGAGAGAGGAAAATCCGATCATCTCACGAGGCATCCAAGCGGAAATTCATGAGGTAGGATGGATCTTATTTTGTATATTACATAAGCATTGCATCAAGATAACGTTAGGAATGTCTAAACTCCCCAAAACATGTTGGAAATCCAACTGAGACAATGGCATTAGTATTTTAAAGGTTTTAATTAAATTTAAGTTTGAAGTAAATAGGAAAGAAATGCTTTATGGAAAGACTGTTTTGAGGTAGGAAAGAATGGTTGTTAGGAAAGTTATCTCAAACAAGTTTCATTCATTATTCCAATGTCGATTTAGTATGAACCCCCTACTAATCACAGGGCGGTAGCGTGCGAAGTTATCACAGGAGCTAAATCCATGACTTGCTTTCTATGCGGTGGAGATGTCCACGGCTTGCTTTTGACGTGGTGGATACATGATTTTTACCCGGAGAGTTACTCCATGAATCGAGTGGATCATGGACTGGTTGTATGGGCGGCCACTTGACAACAAGTGGAGTTAACACTTGCTGGAGGTCCTCACAACTCCAGGACATTGGAATTTTTAATGAAGTATTGTTTGTTGAGTATTTTTTTCCTAAGAAAGATATGTTTTGGTGCCAATTTGACAATGTTTGAAGGGCTATCTTAACAAACTTGTGATGGAAACCATAAAAAGGAACCTAAGTGTAATGTGTTAGTAATTAGGCCACACAAAGAATTTGTGTGAGTGTGGGGTGGAAAGTGGGGGCTTGGGTCAAGTTGCCAAATCCTACAAGACGGGTGGTTACGTGCCTCTAAACATTATGGAGAAAAAGGCACTGAGGTTACTTCTCCTCTTGGAAGATGAGAATAGGACCAATAGTATGTAATTACGCTTCCCCTGTGGGGCGGAGCTAGACTCCTTTTCACTGGTGGCTTGGACTCAACTCATTAAGTGATGAGAGAGCACCCACTGGTCTCCTTTTTCTTCTTAGCCAATTTTTGTTTACTTTCGCATAGGATCTAGCGCCCGTTAGGTGTCCCCCAGTTCTAGCAAGATGGGATGAGGAGGGGAGCTCACAGCTGGTATCAGAGCCTAGGGTTCAGATCCTAGGTTAGTTTGGAAAACTTTTTTACTGTCTGAAAATTTTTTTAACAAGAAAAATTGGTTAGCTAATCCAAGGCTTATGTGTCTATATTTCAGGAAGATCTTGTGGTTGAGTATCACAAGTTCCATGTCTTCAAGCTTATTTATGAGATTGCTTGTCGTTATCCAAACTACCTTTTTCAACGGAGCGTGATGGAGCTACTGATGAAGGCTCACACTTCTCATTCGACTTGGATAGATAAAGGCTGGGAGCTCGAATGGAGTAATGAAGGCGGGACTTATTACATCAATGCTTGAGAGTTGGGATGTCTTACCATGGATTTAAAGAAACTACGCTGGACATAGGAACTGAGAGTGGTTCAATTGTACTAATTCTTGGTTACAAACTCAAGTATCAATGTTCCCACTTATCTAGGAGGCACGGAGAAGCCCCTTAACGAATGGGTATGGGATAAAGTGGTGGAGATAATTCCATATTGAAGGATCAAAACTTTTTCTATCCCTAAGGATACCCCTAAGAATATGGATCTTGTAATTTACTTCCCGATTCCAAATGAGTATAGGAGCTATTATACCAAGCAGTTAGAAGATTGTAGAAATGTGTCTACAAACACCCATCGTTTGTTTCACCATACTCCAAGTCAACGAGCTATGCAGATTCTTTAGATGCCACAAAAATTTACAACAAGTTCGGATGAGATACCCTAAGACTCTATTGTAAGGCTATGTTTGTAAATATTCACTTTATGAATAAAGAACCAAGTTTTTTGAATTGAATGTATTGATCTTGTGCCTATTCTGAAGTTAAATTTTAGTCGTGGTGATAAGTATTTAAATTTGTCAGTCTATCGATCTTATAAAATCATGCAGGTACCTGCTTCCGCTCTTTATACGGCGGTTCAGGAGAAAGAACTTCTTCTCAAGCAAGCGCAACCCCCCAACTTCAAAGGTGAAGGGGTTAACATGGAATGAGATGCAAAGGTGTGGATTGAAGCCATGGAGGATTATTTTGAAGATGTGGGAACTCATCCGCAGGATCAAACTATGCTTGCCATGTTTCGACTTACCGGAGATGCCAAAATATGCTGGAAACAACATTGCCAAGACTCCAACACTGTTGGATCTTCTCAATCATGGGAAGAAATTAAGACTGCAATGACCGAACAATACTTACCACCAGCTCATAGGGCCATCCAAATGAACGAGTTTTTCTCACTCAAGAAGCTATCCTTAATTGTAGAGGGATATCACTCCAAGTTCGTGACTCTAAAGAGATATGCGCGAAAGATGACCTTGGAACAACAAGTGGCCAGGTTCTGCCAAGGCCTCATTGAACCATTGAACAATAGATTGGAAGCTCTTAGACCAGCAACATTGCAAGATGCTTTAATGTTAAGATCCAAGCCGTTAGCTATGGAAATCATGAAAGTTGCTTAGGGTAGAAGAAATTACTTAGCAAAGAGGGCCATACCAAATAATTGGGATAAAAAACCGGTGTCAAGAGTTTTTTGGAGCAAGGGATTGCGCATATGTACATACACATGCATGATGCATCGAATAAAGGATTGCCCATTTTCCATAGCCAGGTGGTTACGTGGGGCCCACATGTGTACAGGTAGGACACCATGTACATAGTGCATCGATTTTCACTATTACCAGTACCAGTGTGTTTTTTCTACAATAATGAGGAGTTGGTAGCACTTAGAAATTCTCGAGGAAGCTATCCGCGGACCGATGACATGAGGTAAGCAGGTGCATCAGATGGCATCTAGTGGCGTTAGGAGGCCGAATGGGGTCAATACTTGTACGTGGATAAGTACAGACACAACGTGGATTTTTTCTTGTGATAATTATGCAAAAAGGTCATCATGAGGACCATATTTTGGGGCCACTTCACGTGGTGGCGGGATGCATTATTGAAAGAAGCTGAGTGCCAGGTGTGCGTATGGATGCAGCAGGGTGACAACTATGCACTGCGAGGTCAGTTTTTGGCCTGTTCGGGGTCCGTTTGAGGTCATCTAAAAGGCCAAGGGTGACCAAGTAATAAAGCTAAGTGTGGGAACTGAAAAAACTGAGAGAAGACCAGAAAAAACGTGGAGAAGAGAGGAGGAACAGCCACAGGTGTGTTTTTAGGGTTTTTGGAGCTTGTTTTGGTCGTAAACTGCTCATCCGATGTCGGATTTGAGCACTTTGACATTGTAGACTTGGGTTTTGGGCCGTTCCGGACGTGATGGCACTGTCCATTTTGCCAAATTCCTCACTCATTTTCTGCTGTTTTGGCTGTGTAAGTTTCTCCTATGAGCGAAACTTCTGCTCCAATTTGTGATTGTATCTGGTATCTTTTACCCATATTGTGTGAGCTATTTGCCCCATCGGTGTTGGCCCAAGCTCAATTGTATCTAAACATCATAAATTCTCCTCTTTTGAGCTAAGTTTTTTGGGTGTGTGTGTGTGTGTGTAGAGTGGGCAAGTGGATAGTCTCTCTCCTCTCACTCCAGAGGTGTGTTCCCTGTCTCGGCCAGGTGTGTTGTGTAAGCCGAGTGGTGCCCCATAGTGTGTATGTGTATCATTCCAAGAGTGTGTGTCGGGTCGTTATAGAGGTGTTGTGTGTGTTTTCATCCCGTTCACATTCTTTTGGTTCCCCCACGGAGGATCTTCTTCGAGTACCTTTTGCTTCGAGCTTCAAGCTTCGAGATTCGGAATTACAGGTTGCAAGTTGCAGACTACAGGTTACAGGTTACAGGGACAGGTACAGGTACAAGGACAGGTATAAGTGATTCACATAGGTAGAGGTAGTTGGAGTACAGTGATATACTAGCAGTGGAGTCACTTGCAGTTGTTGTGGGTATGCATCATTTAGCGCCTGTTTGAGCGCATTGTCTGCTAGATTGTACGTTACTTGTAGAAACTGAAATTGTACGCCTTTGTGGAGCCATATATGGTTTTATTTGGCAGTCCCAGCCATTTCTGAGACTTGGTCTGGAAGATAGTCATTTCTGAGACTTGACTATACGCGATTTGCATTAGCTTTCGTGTGAGGGTCGATAGCGTGAGGTTTTATTGAGCTGGGGGATTCTAAAATGTGGAGATCCTTTCGGTGATACAGGTAGCTGGAGCACCCATTTCGTGACCTCGCCATAGGCTATGTACTAGTGATTCCTACTGGATGCTCGGGTTCTATTGTTGACAGTTTATGCATACATATACAATCTATATTTTGGGTTCACACTGCTCTACTTCTGGGGAAACTCTGCCAAAATTTTTCCGAGTTGTGATGGCTGGTTTTTTGGTCTTTTGAGCCATTTATGATGTTATGATGCTGAAATTTTGACAAATCAGAGGATAAGACAGGTGTGCTTCCTTGGGAGCTTCATGGTTGGCTTTAATGAATGATCAAAATGGACCTCAATTCATGCCTTTTCATTTAACTCAAAGAATCCAGATAAATGTTCACGTGTCCAGGAAGATTTTTTTCCAGCAGCGTATAGTCTTTATGTTCGGGCCAAGAAGATTACGAGAGATACTGGAATGTCCTTTGCCTGTTGTAATTCCGATGATTAACTATGAAAACTCATTTGATGTGCACGTGTTTGTCCTTATCTAAAGTTGAGCTCCATTGAGGTTTCTGGGAATTGAGTCAGTCAAAAGTTTTGGGTTCTTGCACGTGTGTTCGAAGGGGTTCTCAAATCATAGTAGCATGGGTAGCCATGGATTTCTCTTATCCAGAATTTCATGGAAGAAGTGGTGAAGATGCGGAAGACTTTCTGGAGCAAGTCGAGGTGGCATGCATAAGCAACAATATGTGTGATGAGGAGAAGATTTTGAGGCTATTTGGATTGCTTTTGAAAGATGAGGCCCGTGTTTGGTTCATGGATTTGGAAGCTAAAGAAGCAGTGGCTTCTTCTTCTGGTTTAAGTCTTGACAAGTTTATAGAATCTTTTTTAGAGCGTTTCCAGGTTTTTGAAGATGCAAATGCAGTATGGAATGAGCTCAATGCTCTTAAGCAAGGTTCTTGTCAAGGTGTTGATGCCTATGTACAAGGTTTTACAGATTTATGGACTCGTTGGTGTGTTGCTCTTAAGGATGAGACCCCCCCTTCTTCATTGAAGAAAAGTTCTTTTGTTGATGGTTTGTCACCTTGGTTGCAGTTTGAGGTTGAGTTGAAGACGCCCGAGTCTTTTGAAGATGCGGTATGCATTGCAAAGCACAAGGAATGGAAGTTTAAGCGTCTTGAGGAACATGGTATCAGTACATGTATGCATGTGCAAGATAGATTTGACATGGAAGATGAAGTTAAGACTAAGCAGGTGAAAAGTAGCCTATCCTATGATGTTTCTCGTTTCTTCCCAAGGTCTATTGTGAAGCGTAAATATGATTTGCAGGTTGACAGGTTTATTGAAGAGCCTAAAGAGGTGAGTAATGCTTTGGATACAGGATTGAAAAGTCTTGAAGAGGATGCATTGGCTACTTGTGTACCTTGTGATTCTGGGTGTGAGTGTGAGGTTGAGGTTATTGATGATGAGCACGTATCTTTGGATACTAGTTCCTTGGAAATTCGGGAAGAGGGCAAGGTTGAGAGCCATTTTGTGGATTTGTTGGATATGGAGCCTGTTTTGAAGCCATATTTTGATGTATGTGCAGTGATTGAACCGATTTGTGAGCATGATTGTGGTTTAGAGCAGGGATCTGTATTCTTGGAGACTGATGAACCCATGCTAGAAGCTATGGATAGTGGTGCTAGCCATGATTATGATGTGGATAAATTTATGTGTGATGATGAGTATGCTTATGATGATGAGAAGGGGTTTGGCATATATGAGTCCAATCTCAGCTATGTGGATGCCTATGCTAGGGATATGTGTGTTGTGGGGATACTTTTGTACTTTGGATATCAACAACTTTACCTTCACACAATGCTTTTAGCTACTTGGGTGCATGATTTGCAGGTTGTTGCTATGGCTGGTGAAGCCAAGATGCCAGGTGATGAGTCACTTGAGTTGTCTATATCGATTGGGTTGAATGTGGCATGCAATATTTATGCTTTTGGAACTCCAAGCAGGGCGGATGTGTTAGTTGAATATGCCTATGGTGCATTTTGGTTGATTGTTGACAAATGAAGGTGTGGTGTTATGATGTTTCTTGTGAATCAGACAATATGCCTTTGGCCTTTTGATCCAGGTGGAATGAGCATCTACTAGTGCTGCTGCTGAGCATGAATGCTCTAGCAGGCTAGGGGGTGGGCAAATTATGTCAAGAGTTTTTTGGAGCAAGGGATTGCTCATATGTACATACACATGCATGGTGCATCGAATAAAGGATTGCCCATTTTCCATAGCCAGGTGGTTACGTGGGGCCCACATGTGTACAGGTAGGACACCATGTACATAGTGCATCGATTTTCACTATTACCAGTACCAGTGTGTTTTTTCTACAATAATGAGGAGTTGGTAGCACTTAGAAATTCTCGAGGAAGCTATCCGCGGGCCGACGACATGAGGTAAGAAGGTGCGTCAGATGGCATCTAGTGGCGTCAGGAGGCCGAATGGGGTCAATACTTGCACATGGATAAGTACAGACACAACGTGGATGTTTTCTTGTGATAAATATGTAGAAAGGTCATCATGAGGACCATATTTTGGGGCCACGTTACGTGGTGGCGGGATGCATTATTGAAAGAAGCTGAGTGCCAGGTGTGCGTATGGATGCAGGAGGGTGACAACTATGCACTGCGAGGTCAGTTTTTGGCATGTTCGGGGTCCGTTTGAGGTCATCTAAAAGGCCAAGGGTGACCAAGTAATAAAGCTAAGTGTGGGAACTGAAAAAACTGTGAGAAGACCAGAAAAAACGTGGAGAAGAGAAGAGGAACAGCCGTAGGTGTGTTTTTGGGGTTTTTGGAGCCTGTTTTGGTCGTAAACTGCTCATCCGATGTCGGATTTGAGCACTTTGACATTGTAGAATTGGGTTTTGGGCCGTTCCGGATGCGATGGAACTGTCCATTTTGCCAAATTCCTCACTCTTTTTTTTCTGTTTTGGCTGTGTAAGTTTCTCCTATGAGCGAAGCTTCTGCTCCAATTTGTGATTGTATCTGGTATCTTTTACCCATATTGTGTGAGCTATTTGCCCCATTGGTGTTGGCCCAAGCTCAATTGTATCTAAGAATAAACAATTATCCTCTTTTGAGCTAAGTTTTTTGGGTGTGTGTGTGTGTGTGTGTGTGTGTGTCTGTGTAGAGTGGGCAAGTGGATAGTCTCTCTCCTCTCACTCCAGAGGTGTGTTCCCTGTCTCGGCCAGGTGTGTTGTGTAAGATGAGTGGTGCCCCATAGTGTGTGTGTGTGTGTGTATCATTCCAAGAGTGTGCGTCGGGTCGTTATAGAGGCGCTGTGTGTGTTTTCATCCCGTTCACACCGGCAAATCTTGCTTATTAGAATCATCCTGTGGTAGCTACTTCAATTGCTACCGAATTTTCCAATGTGCGATGCTATGAATGCCAAGAATATGGCCACTACAGGAAAAAATGTCCCAAGAAGACTCTTGCATACGGTGCAAATGCATTACCTCTCAATGCCAATGGTAGAGGTCAATCGAAAAATCATGGAGGACGAGGAAGAGAAGGTAGAGGACGAGGACGTGGTGCAGTTTTCTAGGGCTAATGCTGTAGTTGGACAACTGAGTGTAGGTGATGAAGTAGATGAAAGGGCAGTGTTGCATGTTGCTATAGATAATCCTCGTGCTTGCCAGCAGTTCGCCGTAATTCAAGCTCCTGGAATGCGCCAAGGTGGTAAAGTTGAATTTCTCATAGATTGTGCAAGTACGCATTCATTTCTATCTCCTAGATGCATGAGAAAGTTAAATCTAAACCAGTATCATGCAAATAGACTAGTAGTAGAACTAGCTAATGGGAAGGAAGTGTTATCTTAACATTCCGTAAGGCTTGATAGATTTTGAATTAGGGGGTTATGCTACTTCTGCGCAGGTTTGTGCTTTACCTTTAGGAATTTATGACATAATTTTAGAAATGGATTGGTTGAAAAAGAACCAAGCTCATATTCATTGTGCTTAGGGAAACTTTACATTCACATGTAACCTTGGGAATGAGGTTCTAGTGCAAGGGAAAACTGGGATACCCAAGGCTCATTTAGCTAAAGCCAGTAGACTTCTAGAGGGACTTAAGAAGGGACATCAGATTTACACTGTGAAGCTTAACAAGGTGGGTCAATCAGATTCAAACTTTCACCTAGAATGGTTGAAGGAATATGCTGATGTTTTCCCAGAAGACTTGACCAATTAGCCACCGTATCGTGAAGTAGACCAAGAGATAGAAACTATACCAGGGTGTGAACCTATTTCTAAGAGACCATACAAAATGTCATTACCAGAAGTTATAGAACTTAAAGAACAACTTAGGCAATTGATTGAGCAAGGGTTCATTAGACCTAGTACTTCTCCTTGGGGTGCACGAGTTCTTTTTCAAAAGAAGAAGGACGGATCTTTGCGGATATGCATAGATTATTGTGGGCTTAACCAAGTGACTGTCAAGAACAAGTATCCGATTCCGAGAATGGAAGAATTGTTGGATAGACTCCATGGATCCAATATCTTTTCAAAGATTGATCTTTGGTCAGGATATTATCAAATCAGAATCAAAGAATCATACATACCAAAGACAGCTTTTAATACTAGGTATGGGCATTATGAATTCACAATTATGTCCTTTGGTCTTACTAATGCACCTGCAATCTTCAATTGACTAATGTAGGATATCTTTAGACCTTACTTGGATGAATTTGTCCTAGTGTTTTTTAGTGATATTTTGGTTTAATCTAAAGACGAAGCAGAGCATGAAGAACATGTCAGGAAAGTGTTGGAAATTCTACGTCAGCATCAGCTTTATGCTAAGGAAAGCAAGTTGTACTTCCCAAGTTAGTTATTTAGGTTCCATTATATCCATCGATGGAGTTTCAGTTAATCCCTAGAAGATCAAGCATATGATGGATTGGCCTCAACCTTCTTCTATTAGTGAAGTCAGAGGCTTTCTTGAATTACAGGGTGGTACAGGATTTTTGTCAAAGATTATGCTCTCATTGCAGCACCTTTGACAGGAATTCTGAAGAAAGGAATGTGAACTAATTGGAAAGCAGAGCACGAAGATAGTTTTGCAGAGTTAGAGAAATATTTAGTGTCTTCTCCTGTTTTAAAGCTTCTGGATTCAATAAGGATTTTGAAGTTGTGACCGACGCCGACAGTCTTGCCTTAGGAGGAGTTCTTACCCAAGAAGGGAGACCAATAGATTTTACCTCTCGCAAGCTCAGAGATCATGAGAGAAATTATCCAACTCATGATCTAGAACTTCTCGTTGTCATCCATACATTGAAGCTATGGAGACATTATCTTTTGAGTTGCAAATTTCATCTAGTTATTTACCGACCACAACAGCTTAAAGTGGATCTTTACACAACCCAACCTCAACATGAAACAGAGGAGGTGGACTAAACTTCTTCAAGAGTACGATTTTGATATCAAGTACCGACTTGGGAAGGACAATGTAGTTGCAGATCGACTCAGTCATAAGTCTGTCCTCAATACTATCTCTATACCCAGTAATCCTATTCTAGAAAGGATTAGACAAGCTTCTTCAAATGACCCAGAGTAGCAGTGACTGTTAACACAGATCCAACAAGGTGAAGGGCCTAAAGTAGCTTCTAGACCGGCTAAAGACTATTCTCTTCAAGGGGAATTTCTTTATCTTGGTCAAAGACTTTATGTACCTAAGGATCTAGCATTAAAGAAAGCAATTTTATTTGAAGCTCATGATAGCCCTACTTCTGGACATCCAGGGTATGCAAAAACCTTGAATGCAGTAAGAAGGAGTTATTTTTGGCTAGAAGGAAAGGTGATGTTCTTCATTACGTAAAGAAGTGTTTATCTTGTCAGCAAATTAAAGTCAAACGAATCAAGCTTCCCGGGGAACTCAAACCTCTTGATATACCTCAAATGAAATGGGAGTGTATCAGTATGGATTTTGTCACCGGATTACCTTCTATCGGAGGCTATGATTTTGTATTTGTGGTTGTCAATATGCTCACTAAGGTGGCTCACTTGATACCTGTTAAGATGACCTACAATGATTCTGACATTAGTAGGGTTTTCATCAAGGAAATCTTTAGACTTCATGGGTTATTGAGAAGAATTGTTAGTGATGGAGATGCGAAGTTTACTTCAAAGTTTTGGACTTCTCTTTTTCAAGCAGTTGGAACTCAGCTATGCTTCAATACAGCATATCATCCTCTGACCGACGGGCATACTAAAAGAGTGAACCAAGTAATCGAAGATATTCTTAGAGCTTATTGTTCACAAGAGCCAAGGAAATGGATTCAATAACTTCCTTTAGTAGAATATGCTTATAATTCTTTTGATCGTAGAAGCATATGAATATCACCATTCAAGGCACCTTATGGACAAGAGTGTATAGCTCCATTGAAATTTTCTGATCCAACTATTAAAGTGGAGGCCTCAAAGAAAATGTTAGAAGACACGGAAGCGCATACGAGCAATTCGCAAGGATATTCAAGCAACTCAGGACAGACAAAAGCATTATGCAGACATGAGAATATTTGAAATAAATTTTAAGTTAGGAGATAAAGTATTTCTCAGGGCTAGACCCAAGAGGAGTATCTATCCTTGGGAAAATTCAAGAAGCTTAGTCCAAGATACTGTGGACCTTATGAGATTTTAAAGGTTGTAAGTGACCAAGCTTACAAGTTACAGTTACCCTCAAACCTTAAAGTTCATGACGTTTTTCACATGAGTTTGCTTAAACCCTATATTCCCAATCCCGATCATCTTGTAGATACATAACAATTCATTATTCCTACTCAAGGCGTTCTCGAGCTACAACCTGATTATATCCTTGAGACGCGGGAAAGAAAAATAAGGAATAGAAACATCATCGAACATCTAATCAAGTGGAAGGATTTTCTAGAAGAAGATGCAACGTGGGAAGATCAACTAACGCTTCAATTACCCAGACTTACCCTTGAGATGAGGGAATCTCAATTCTTTCACGTTGGGTAGAATGTAAGGTCTCTAACTGCCCTAGAATATCAGGTTTCAGTTAGAGTCTAAATATCAGTTTGGCAAAAGATGCTATTTTAATCAGGTTTCAGTTTTAGATGTCATTTTTATGTTGTGATCCTTGTATTTTTAGTTATGGTCAAATTCAGTTTTTGTGAAAATTTTCCAAAAATAGAAAGTTGACCTCCGGTATGTGCACCAACCCAAATTTCCTTAAAAATAGGGTCCGAACGCCGGAGGCTGCTATTTATGGTAGGTAGTCATATCTGTTACCTACAGGTCCATCTCAAGTTAACAAGTTTCAGAATTGAATTGGGGTTAGCATAGGTCAAGTTAACCTAAGGTTAGCATTTTCTAAGGTATGTATGTGGATGTGCATGCATGGGCATGTGTCCCCATCATGTATGGCCATGGGTCATGTGTATAGGTAGTGTTGTGACAAGTGTTAGGCTAGGTATGGGAAGCGTAGCATGGGAACCTAAGCTTAGCCTAGATAGGGTAGAGCATGGGCCAAAGAGTGGCGTGTGGACAATCTAGCATGGGACTAGGACACCACAAACTCCCAATTTAGCATGAAGCTAGCGCTACCTCCTCTTGTTGCAATTGAATTGTGTGTGTGTGTGTGTGTGTGTGTGTGTGTGAGAGAGAGAGAGAGAGAGAGAGAGAGAGAGAGAGAGAGAGAGAGAGAGAGAGAGAGAGAGAGAGAGAGAGAGAGTATTAGGCAAGAGAGGACACCTCACTAGGAAAACCCCACACTTGGCATGCCACTTGGAGGTGTGTGTGTGTGTGTGCATGGGCTCTCTAGTTCCACATTTAGCAATCCAAATCGACCCTGTTTGAGGGGAGGCCTATGTAAGAGTAGTTCGCCCCTCTCTAGAGACACAATTCCCAAGTCTGATAAGAAACTACTTCTGTCAGAGCTTCCATTGGAGGAGCTTACCTACATCCATTAGTAGACACAAGGAGGATTAATTAAGGTGATTAGTTCAAGTTATATTACTCTTATTTCTCCATAGCCTCTTCTTTCTGGAGGATATGTGTTGAGCCTACTATATTCTATTATCTCTACTAGATGGTTATAGTATAATTAATGCGAGTGATTATCAATAGACTCTTACCTACTGATCATTCTCTTCCTTTCCAGATTAAGGAGCACTAAAGCTACCCTAATCTCTCAAAGAGATCTAATTCCCTTAATTATGCATAATTATTGTTTAATTGTTTTCTACCCGCTTATGGGTGATAGCATGAAAAGGTGATGCAAAAAGTAATGTCCTTGACACTTCTCGTGTGGAACTTGTGGATGGTGCTTTAGCACACTCTTTTTAGGTTCTTGTGAAGACTAATAATTTTAAGTTTTTTAAAACTTTTCTGCCAACGACTTTAACGATTTCTTGGCTTTGTCCGTCTGCCTTTCACGTGTGCTGTTGTAGTTGAGCGCCTCTCTCTGGAGTCTCAGCTCTCTTTCTCTATCTCTGCTTACATGCCATGCAACAATCTACAACAATCTGCCTCCATAATCTACCTCCATCTCTCAGGAGCCTTCTCTTGAAGCAAGCAAGCATGGCTTGTGTAGCCCTCTTCCTCATTAATGTCTACCTGGCCTGATGTAAGCCATATTACAGTTGACAGGTATTGGTGTGGCTAGAGAGAATCTGCAGCAGAGTATTGGTGTGGCTGATTAGATGTGGTAGCAAGAATTTGAACAACAACAGCCTTCTCTCTACTCTCAATGTGGATGGCAGCCCATGAATAGATGCATCAGCAGGCTGGGAGAGGAAATTCATCACCAACATGTTTGTGAGGGTGATAATAGCTTGGAAGAGGAGGGGATGTGGCACCAGAGGCACTGGCAACCCCACACGAATACACGCACCGATAGGTTGGGAGAAGAAATTCAGCACCGGCCCATGTGTGTAGGTGTGAACAGTTTGGAAGAGGGGAGTGTGCACCAGAATCATTATCTACACAATTTGCAACTTGCAATGCATCCCACTTCTACGGAGGTAGCAATTGGACACCAACAACATCCAAATGTGGATCACATTGGATGGCAGCCCATGATTGCAGACAATGAGTTTGGTCGCAATGAGCAAGCTTCAAATCCAATGGAGTGGTCTCACTCATCTCAAGATCATGTAGAAGAAAATCCAATACATGATGGGCTGCCCCCTCATGGCCGCTCGCACCAAGTACTCAACTTCAATTTGCCAAGAAGCCACACGCAGGATGCGACAAT
This sequence comes from Adiantum capillus-veneris, assembly GCF_014529385.1. Classification (NCBI taxonomy): domain Eukaryota; kingdom Viridiplantae; phylum Streptophyta; class Polypodiopsida; order Polypodiales; family Pteridaceae; genus Adiantum; species Adiantum capillus-veneris. The sequence continues at coordinate 33,089,689 of NC_140943.1, read as the reverse complement.
ATTGGGCCATGAAAAAATGAGAGAGCTGTGAAAGGAAAAGAGAACATGATGCATCATGCTTGTCAATGCCGGAAGATATGAGTACATTTTGCACAAAAATGGTGCTTTGCTGGCAAGAAGCTAGAAAAGGCATGAATTGTGAAGCTAACAAATCCACCTTTCGATTGCTTTTAGAGAAGCCAGCTTTTCGACGGTTGCACCATGGAGTAGAGAAATCTGTACTCTCCAACATAAGGGTGCAGTCACCAAAGTCAAAGCATCCTTGTCTGAAGAGGAGCTGAAACTTAAAAGGGCTTTATGCATGATGTTGGTGAATAGCGAAGGGGATCCATCAAGGTCTATAAGCAATTCGGAGATGGCGAGGTTCACAAGGCTGCATCGATGAAATTTTGCAACAGTTAATGAATGATTAAAATAGGCTGAGGCGGGAGCATTTCCATTGCAATTATGCCGACGCCAACAGCCTCAAAGACGTTGCATCACACAGGAGATAAGAGACAATGTTTTTGCTTTTTGGCAAATGGAGACGCAAGTGTCGCGAAACAAAAAGGATGTGTGCCGAAAACGTCTCGGACGAAAATCTTACATTAAGCATCCAATACATTTGCTTGACGAGTCACGGGTATGCTCTGAAAACGCTTGAATTATTTTGTTCTCTTGTATGCAATAATATAGGTATCATGCGTACATAGGTAGTAACTACATATAGGTAGTATTACATCAAGTATAATGCTGTCTATCAAGCCGGAGAGGTGTGTAGGCTCCAAAAGGTAATATTTTGGTACTTTTGGAGGACTAGCATTCATGAGGGGAGTCAAGTACCTCAAGTATACATAAAAGCAATCAAAGGTGCTTTGGGGCAAGCTGCATAGACTCTTCAATACTACCACATTTTCTATATGTTACTTTGTAGGTGTATATTAGCTTGTAGATTACCTTGAGTATCCACATGTAGATGGTAGTAATACTTTCCTGTCAAAACAGGGGTTGGTGCTCAAAAGCACCAATGTAAACTCATAAGTCCTATTTAGGTACTTTTGGATGACCAATGTACATTCAATGGTAGTTTAAAAAAACCTTTGTGAACTCATACGTCCTTTATAACCATGCATGTATACTATTAGGTCCTCTTAGGGTACTTGGAAGCTTCAAAGGCACCTTGAGATTAGGTAGAAGCTACCCTGAGACCAAACATGTACTTCCAAAATACCAAATCCAGGTATAGGTACTTTAGAGGTAGTCTTTGTGGTGCTTATTAAAGTACCAATTGCAAGGGCTTAGGTACTTTGCAGAAATTGATACTTCTTGAAGCTAGTATGAGACCAAACATGTACTTCCAAAATACCAAATCTAGGTATATAGGTACTTTAGAGGTATTCTTTGTGGTGCTTATTAAAGTACCAATTGCAGAGGCTTATGTACTTTGCATAAATTGATACTTCTTAAAGTACCATTTACAGTGTCTAAGGTACTTTAGTACCTAATGAAAGGTCTAGGAAAGTACCATGTTAGGTAGCAAATTCAAGCTACAATGACGTTGACTTTGTTTTGACTACAGGTTTTGATGATATTTTCTTTTCATTGGACAGGTGGAGCTCTATAGGAGATTCCAAATGCAGTATTCAAACATCAAGATCTCTCTCAGATGTTTTAAAGGATTGAAGCCTTGGTTTGTTCGCAAGTTGAAGGATAGGTACACTTGCTGCTGTATTGCTCACATACAGATGATATACATCAAGGAAGCCTTCACCAGATGAGACAAAACAAGACAGAAGTGCACAATGAAGGGTGTGGCTACAGTTATGATATATGATTCATAGAAGAGGTCCTAGGAAAGTGTGGAGCTGCTGTGTACATGCACAGTAGTATCAACAGCTTGGTTGAGATGGTATTATGTCCAAAGCCAGACGAGTCTACGTTTCATAAACTGTCTTGCTTGAAGGGAGAATGTGATCAATGTGGATCAAAGCGGTTAGTGCTCTTTCCAAGAGAAAACATCTGAAAATGCATTCCAGATTTCAATAAAGGTGTTTGAAGAATTTGCGTCAGCCCATCAAGAAGGCAAGAAGCGCAAGGATCTACTAGTCAAGGAGATGGGAGGCAAGGACTTTACATCCTTCCTTGAAAATCATCTAACCATCTACATCAAACACAATTTTATTGCCAGGTGGCAATCTCAACAATTCAACGACTGCATTCAAAGGCTTCCTAGAGACGTGGTAGTCTCTATTATAGACTTTGCTGAAAATTACTCTTTCAAGGAGCAAAATGAAATCCAATAAATGCATTGGTACTCTTCACAAGTCACCATCTTGGTGCACATCACTTATGTTCGGGACGAGGCTGACAGGGTCTTAAAATATATACATTTTTACATATCTAATGACAAAGAGCATGACACATTGTTTGTACAACATTGTGTGCAAGTTCATAGTGTGTGGCTACAGGAGCAAGGTTTCAACTTCTTGAAGCGGCACTGGGTCTGGTCAGACGGATGTGCTACTCAATTCAAGGCATCTAGACCATTTTTCTTTGTGTCAAGGTATGCTAGCTTCCTTTGACTCTTAAACAAGTGTGTGAGTTTTGTGTTCTTTCCTAGTCTTTGAGATGCGTGATTGATCTAGGTACTAATCTTTTACTGGCATTGAGATGCTATGGAGTTTCTTTGCATCGGGCCATGGCAAAGGACAGCATGATGGGGCTAGTGGTATCATCAAAAGGGCTCTAACACATGAGCAATTGAAACCTGATGCTTGGCACATGAAGTGTGCCAAGGATGTGGTCAATTTCTTGAAACATAAATTTCATGATGAAAACACCCAGTCAGAGGTGACTCGAATTTTTTGTGTTGTCGAAGCGGCTGATGTACCTAGGGAGAGGAAATGGAATTGCAAGCGAGTGGAAGGGTCATGCTCATTGCATTGTGTGAATGGACACTCTAGGAATGACAAGTGTGCACTGCAACTACAGAGCTGTCTGATGTTTTTGTTTGTTTTGTATGTCACAACGCTGGAGGCGATGCCTTAACAACACACACGTCGAGAACTAGAAGTACATCAGCATCGAACCCTTGGATGGCAGTGATGGAGAAAGCGATCAATTAAGTGACAACGAAGGATCAAATTTGTCTATGTATGGTGGACATCACGATGCAATCAGTGATGCTCTGCATGTAGGTGACAACTTTTCCATGAATGGGAACGAAGATGGAGCAGACTTCTACCTCTTGAGGTGCTCAAAGGAGAAATACAAAACAGCACGAGCGCTAAGAGATTCTTGGAACAGTTGCATTTTTCCAAATTCATATCTGGTTGAGGGATACTACTATGAGCTAGTTGATGGTACCGAGGATGTTTATTACATCCCTCCGGAACAGCCAAAAGTGTTGTTGGCATCGCACTTGGCTCGATCCATCAAGATACCCTTGGAACCCTTACATGGTGAGACACATAAGTTATTTGCAAAAGTTTATGAAAATGTGTACAACAGCATGCCAATGGTCTTGTAGGTCTATCTATATTGGATCGTGATAAACAGTTGTTTTGCTACAATTACTGTTTGTTGTATTTGAGTCCTCCAAAAACACATAATCACAAATGTAGTCTCTTGATTCTTTCTTTTATCTTTTTGCAACATATCATTAAATTTGGTACTTTAAGTACTATAGTTCAGGTTTCAAGCACTTTACTGCTTGTTCAGGTACTTATAAGGGGTATCTAGGTAGTCTTAAAGGACGAATCACATGTTCTAAGTGCATGTTCTTCATTGTAGAAGTGTGCAGATTAGGTACTTTAAGTACCATGAATGCACCACATCTGTAAATTTGGTATTCTAAGTTTTTGTCACAGTGTCTTGCAAAATCTGGATTTTCATCACCGTGAACCATTGTTTGCACGGCTTCCACTCCCTCTTGTGCTACAACATCCGTCAAAGTAACATCAGCATCTTCCATTGGTTCAATTACCTTTTGTTTTGATTCACCTTCTGTCCGTTCAGATGGCTCCACCTTAACAGCTGGGGTCTTGTCACCTGCCACATGCAAGCCTTCCTCGCCACATGGGGTCTTGTCACCTGCCACATGCAAGCCTTCCACGCCAGCCAAAGTTTTGTCACTTGCCAAGGATGAGCCTCCACAATGGGGGCGTCGGGAGTTGCATCAACATTCTGTATTGGCACCTCAACTGGTAATGTTGCTGCATAAGGCATATGATTGGAACCTCCCACTACACTACAAAAGTGTGCAAAATAAGTTAAAAGCATTCTTAACAAACTCTAGTAATCAAGGCAGACATGGAGAATAAAAAACCAACCATTATGCAGAAGCATTGACTTTGCCGATTTAGAAACACTTTGCTTACAGGAGGGGTTGGCACATACTTTCTCTGACGCAGCCCATCCAACAGAACACAAAGCATGGTATGTATCACCACATGCTAGTGTATACACACACACAACATCGTAACCCACAAAACCTAAACCACATGCAACACAAGCTCCTGGAATAGTCACTTTGGCTTGCAATTGACTCCCATGCTCGTCAGTTGTGGGACATAGCAACATTGAATCACCTCTCTTCACTTGCACTAGCAAGCTCTCACAAAATTTGACTTGAGCAGCACTTGTAGCTTTTGATGCTACCAGGTCAAGCAGTTCTTTCTGCACCACAAAGGGGAAATAAATATTAGTCCATCTGTCCAAGATTAAATGAACTATCATGATTACTTATACATATAGTACCAAGGGATAGCAAGGGTATGTTGAAACCACCAATTGCAAGTATTGTAAAAAAAGTAACAAGGATACACTGTAGGGACTTATGACAGTACCAAGGATAGGCTCAAAGTCCCAATCAAAAGAACTTACCATTGAAGGTACTTTGCAAAAAAGTAATAGGTACTTTCACAATGTACAAACACATGCATGGTGCTTTGCAAAAAAGGTAAATATGTACTTTTACAATGTACAAACACATGCATGGTACTTTGAAAAAAAGGCATATGTACTTTCACAATGTACAAAAACATGCATGGTACTTTGGAAAAAGGCATATGTACTTTCACAATGTACAACCACATGCATGGTAAGGCAAGCTCACTCTTTTACCACTACTTTCTCTATCTACTACTATCTCTCTTCTCTCTCTCTCTCTCTCTCTCTCTCTCTCTCTACCCATCTCCGTAGCTATCTCTAGTTAATTCTCTCTTTCTCTACCTCTATCTCTGGCTCTCTCTCTCTCTCTCTCTCTCTCTCTCTCTCTATCCATCTCCGTAGCTATCTCTAGTTAATTCTCTCTTTCTCTACCTCTATCTCTGGCTCTCTCTCTCTCTCTCTCTCTCTCTCTCTCTCCATATATATATATATATATATATATATATATATCACTCTCTATCTCTCTCTCTCTCTCTCTATTTCTCTATTTCCCTCTCTCTCTCTCTCTCTCTCTCTCTCTCTCTCTCTCTCTCCGAAGTGAACAGGTTCAACAAAATTGATTCTCATCTCCTATTTTACATACAATGTCTTCCGGCACTCGCAAGGGTTCTTCTTCTTCAACAAGGTCCACAACCATTGTGAAAAATGATCCAAAATCTCCTAAGTGTGGAGATAGCAACACAACCACCCAACCAACGACATCGGAAACCATGATCATGGCGTACTTGGTATCATTGCAAGAGACCGTAAACAAACAAGGCGAAGACTTACGAGCACTTGCAATGGAGAATGGCACACTAAGGGTACTTGTGGTTGAGAATGAGAATCTCAAGAGGACACTTGAGATGCAAACAACACGTTTGATGCAACTTGAAGAGGAAGTCAAGGAATGTAAACGCTCTCTTGTGGACTTGAATGCTTTGAAGGAGCGGATGAGCAAAGTAGAGCATGACCATGTATTGAAAGAGGAGTAATTTGACACTATGAGCCGGGATGTATGCGACATGAAAAATGTATGCACAAACAAGTCTTGGGCTGATGTATGTGGTAGCAATGTGGTTTCTAATTCCTCACTCATGCAAGCTATGGTTGAAACAAAGAATGTTGAGAATGTAGATGTGGAGGAGTTGAAGGAACGGGAGCGACGTTCCAAGAACATTGTTATTCGTGGAATTCCTGAAGAGAAGTTAGAGACACCTCGTTCTCTTGCCATTGTTATTGAAGATTTCTTCAAAACCCACTTTGGCATGTCCGGAGTTATGGTCTATGGAGCACATAGAGTGGGGAAGCAAGGAGCTCCTTGCTCGGGAGAACGGCCAATTGTATGCACCATGCCGGATGAGACCAAGCGAAAGATTATCCTTGATAATAGTTGGATCTATTTGAGGAATACAAAATGTTTTGTATGTGAAGATCGCACTATTAAGCAACAAAATATGCGTCGCAAGGCATATGAGGAAAAGAATAATAAAAACAAGGAGATCTCTCATGAAGAAAATGTGCCCAAGGAGGAGGCAAGTCTCTCAAGCAAATAGGGATGCGTGACCTATGAGACCAAGTTACAATTGAAAATATGCTTTTGGAATTGTAATGGATACCCATGGAATGCGGGGGTTGGCATTGATGAACTAACAAGCAAAGCCGATGTTGTACTTCTTGTTGAAACTTGGGAGCATGATACACAAAGGATTAACGGCTTTGAGGATTACAATGTACATTCATTGATGTGGTCAAAGCATCTCAAGCAACGAAGAGGACAAGGAGGGTTAGCATGTATGGTTAAGAAAGGATTGGAAGATTTTGTATCAATTGTGAAAGATGACAAGTACAAACGTTATGTATGGCTGAAAATTATGACACCAAAAAGAGCACCCATTTTTGTAGCCGGTTGCTACATTCCTCATCATGATTCTCCCTTTTATGCTTGCATGGATAGAGATCAACCATTTTCTGATTTGGAAGAGGACATTGCTCATTTCAAAGGTGAAGGTGATGTTATTATATTTGGGGATATGAATGCTCGCACAAAAACATTGCAACATGATACTCAACAATTTGATATGCCATACATTTCAAGGGAGTTGGAGGAAGTTCACTTGTATGATCGTAATTCAATGATGAGAAAGAGCCCGATCACTATGGAAAGTTACTTTTACACATGTGTAATAGAATGGGTATGCTCATTGCCAATGGTGTATCTTGGTGGAGTGGAACCAATGGATTTACATGTAGAAGACATAATGGGGATAGTGTGATTGACTATATGCTACTCTCTGAAGCCATCATGTATCGCATAAAGAGTTTTATGTTTGGTCAATGGACCCCGGAATCCGACCATCGCACCTTATGTATTGACCTTTCATGTGGAGAAGCAACTAAGCATGATAATCTCAGCCAAAGGAAAGAGAAGTTATCACTATGTATGGATTTCAAACGGGCACCAATGTACATTGAAATGGTTGAGCAAAAATTATGGATGACAAAGCTTCAATGTGATGCACCATTGGAAACTAAATGGGAAGCTTTCAAGAAAGCTATTTGTTCTTGTGCGGAAGAATGCTTTGCCATAAAGCATCTCCATGGTATCAACAAAGATAGATCACGCAAAAGGTGGTTTGATAAAGAATGTCAAGATGCTCGAAAGTCCTTGATAAAGCTTGATGCAACTGTGGACAAAGACAACTATCAAAGTCATATGCATACATACAAGGCATTGATTCAAAAGATGAGAAGAAGATGGGAAGTAAAGCAACAAGAATTTCAAGTCCAAGAAAAGGCACATGCATGTGGAAGATTTTGGAGAAACTTGAGAGGCAAGCGGGTTGAGAATTTTGGTAACTTGAGTCTAGTGGATATGTACACACATTGTAGGCAATTATATGAGCAAGAAAATACTGAAAAAATGCCATTTTATGGTTCACTCCCATGTATGCCGTCTTTTTTTACTATTGAGGATGTATGCGGTGGGCTTGAAAAGTTGGCCACTCGCAAAGCGGGAGATCTTCAAGGTATCAAGCCGGAGATGATCAAATGGAGGGGAGATTTTACCCATGAGTGGATGTGTGATATGTTCAACCTTGCACTTCAACATGGTATGCCTTATGATTGGAGTACTAATTGGGTTAAGCCTTTGCATAAAGGAGGGGATGTAAAGAATGTAAGCAACTACCGGACTATAATGATTGGGTCTCTTATGGCAAAGTTATTTGGGTGCATAATGGAGATGAAATTGAGTGATTGGGCTGAAGAGAATGACAAGCGTGCAAAGGGACAAGCGGTTTTTCGTCGATGCCATAGCACCATTGATCATCTTGTCACTCTTCGTGTTCTCATGGAGGAAAGTCGGTTGAAAGGCAAGCGATTGTATTGTTGTTTTGTGGACTTTAAGAAAGCCTTTGATATGATTCCACGTAACAATTTGTGGAGAAGGATGGAAGAACTCCAAGTGCCAAGTGAGTTTATGCTTGCGGTTTCTCGAATCTATGAGAAGGTGATTTGTCAATTGCGCATGGGAAGAGAAATTTCAGAAATTTTTGTAAGCACTATTGGGGTTAAACAAGGATGTCCATTGTCACCAACTCTCTTTGGTCTATGCATCGATCAATTGGAACAAATGGTACTTGACTTTATGCAAGAAGAAGGCATTGAAGAGGTCACTATTTGCAATGCGGTAATCATGCTTTTGTTGTATGCGGATGATGTAGTGCTTCTAGCACACACTTCAGAAGATGCACAAAAGCTTATGGTTGTCCTTGAGAACTTTTGCTTGCATAGTGGGCTGATTGTAAATGAATCCAAAACAAAGGTTATGCTTGTGAAAACCAACCATAAGGAGAAGCCATGCATTGTGTACAATAACGAGACACTTGAAGTTGTTGAGAGCTTTAAGTTCCTTGGCCTTGAGGTTCCATCCAATCACAAGTGGCATGAATGTGCTATGCGTCGTTTGGAAGCGGGAAAGAGAGCATATTAAGCATTTGAGAACATGTGTAATGCGGGAAACTTCAAGTGTTGGGTTCTCAAGAAGTATCTTTTTGATGCATTGGTGACACCGGTTCTTCTTTATGGAGTTGAAGTGTGGGGTGGGAGC